>NW_024061774.1:1727500-2099483 GCF_006381635.1 Hibiscus syriacus
AATTAGATTAACTGCACATTGAACTATGATTAAGCATCAAACTATCACAACACTAAAGTGAAAAAAAGAAACAAAATTTCAGCAGGAAAACTAGATTAACAGATCAATGACCTATTATTAAGCCTCAAATCATAATATAAAAAACTAATTGAACATAGGGGTGTTCAAAATTCGGTTTTAACCGAATTAACCGACCGAACTGAATTAGTTCGGTTAATTCGGTTGGCCACCAAATTAATTCGGTCGAGGAACGGTTAAAGATTTTTTTGGAATTCAGTTAACGGTTAATTCGGTTCGAAATCGGTTAATTAACCGAATTAACCGAATTAACCTTTAAATATAATTATATTAAGAGGCCCAATCCATTTAAAATCCATTTAAAATCCAAATCAATATTAATTAATTAAAATAATATCAAAACTAAATGCAAAATGTTTGAATCAAATTAATTAGATATTATTTATAATTAGATATTATTTAAATTAATTGTAAATTGTTTTTTTAATTAAAAAAATATTAAATTCTAAAATTCTAAAAAATTTCGGTTAATTCGAAAATTAACCGAATTAACTTAAATTTATTCGGTTCGGTTAATATTTTCGAAAAAAAGTTCGGTTCGGTTAACGGTTAAAGAAAAAAAAAAGTTTGGTTAATTCGAAAAGGGTAGTTCGGTCGGTTCGGCCACCGAATTAACCGAATGAACACCCCTACAAAGATATATTTAATTTATAATTATGTTATTTTTAAATTTATAATTTTACAAAAATATATTAATATATATAAATATAAGAGATATCTAATTATTTAGAAATATCAGAAAATGGCTTCTAGGTGCTTTAAGACAGCTATTTTCTTCGATATTAAAAAATAAATAAATATCAAAATATAATTATTTTTCTTAAAAGTAATTTATAAAATTAAATAAATAGGATTTTTATTTTTATTTAATAAAAAAAATAAAAATAAATAAACAAATATTATTTATTATATATATATTTATACATAATAATAATAATAATAATAATAATAATAATAATAAATATAAAACAATAACTAAAAATAATGAAATTAAAACTATAAATAAAAAACTAGTAATTAACTTAAAGTATTAAAATTAGTGACTAAATTA
Organism: Hibiscus syriacus; assembly: GCF_006381635.1. Classification (NCBI taxonomy): domain Eukaryota; kingdom Viridiplantae; phylum Streptophyta; class Magnoliopsida; order Malvales; family Malvaceae; genus Hibiscus; species Hibiscus syriacus. The sequence continues at coordinate 1,728,630 of NW_024061774.1, forward strand.
TAACATTTTAAAATTAAATAATCTAATTTGCAATTAATTATTTAATATTACAGGGGCTAAGCATGCTATTTTACCTATTTATTAATTTAGTGACTAGATTAAAAATATATCAAATTAAAATAAATTTAAAACATGTATTCGGGATTAAAATAAAATTAATTAGAATTAAAGGACTAAATCGGTTATTTGTCTAAAATATTTATGTCAGTGACTAAATTATAAAGAAATAACATTAAGAGTCCGAATTAAAAGGTTTGAAGCTTGATTAAAGTGACTAAAAATGTAATGTTACAAAGTTACAAGGGTAGCGGAAAAGGTTAAACCCTATTCGAAATTACACTGAGGCCCTGTATTTATACCCTTAACCCATTCGGCCTAAGGCCATTTTTCATTTGTTTCCATTTCTCATTCTCTCTCTATTTGAGAGAGATGAGAACTCTCTCTACCCACTGTGGTATTCCCTCGCCGGAAGGAATCTGGCGCCGATCACCGCCGCTAATCCTACCGCCAACCACCGCCTCCTGTGGTCGGAAAAATATAATATTACACCAAAATGTAGATTGGACCGTCCTAACGACGATTTCGGTAACCCTTTTTCTTAAATAGCCCCCGATTGAAGCAGATCTAGGAAGATACCTTCTGTTTTCGAAGGTTTCCGGTGATGTGTGAAGGCTCCGGTAGCATTGCAGCTTCCTCGGTAAGACTTCTCTTTTCTCTTTGTTTCGATTTTTGGGTGGTTTTTGTTGCTGTTGGATCTCTATTTTTCCTCCTCGTTCTTCGTCTCTTTTGCAGGTGATTCGGTCGATGGTTTTATAACCATCATCGGCGCTTGCTTCAGACCGGGTAAAAGAGTAGAGTTTGGTGAGTCACCAAACTTCCAGTGGTGACTCACCGTTAAGGGCGACATGTGTGCGGCTGGAGTGGCTCTTCTGGAAACTTTCGACGAGGCGTGGTAGCGTTGGAGATGGTGGGAGTAGCTGCAGCAACCGCATGGCCCTAGGGTAATGATACCCTAGGGTTTTGTCTGGAGCCATCTGGGCCGTTGGATCAAGTCAGATCCAACGGTGGAAAGAGAGAGGCGGCTGGATGAAGATGTTGAAACCCTAGGGTTTCCTTTGCATCTGGGTTGGGTCTCCGCATCTGGGTTGGGTCTCTAGATCTGGGCCGGTCTATTTGGCTTGTAATAATAATAATAATAATAATAAATAAATAATAATAATAATAATAATAATAATAAAATGATAATAATAATAATAATAATATAATATTAAATATAATAAATAAAAATAATAATAAATAATAAAAAAACAAATGGGAAAAAAAATAGTATCTTCAGCTGCCCCTCTTTGCTCATTCTTGTGTTAACAAGAATAGGGCAAAGACGAAAAGATAATAAGTTTTTTTTATCCAATTGACTTCACTTGATTATAATGGCAATGTTGAACAAGTTCTTCTTTGGGATTAGTTCTTCTCATTATGAACTTTTTCACAGGGGATGATGATTTATCTCCTTCTGATGTAATCTAACAAAATGTTGAACAAATTCTTCTCATTATGAACTCCTTCTTCCTCTTCAGATAAGTTCTTTTCATTATGAACTCTTCTGGAAAAGTTGATCCATCGAGTGATGAATTCGAGCAAAAAGTTGAACAAGTTCTTCTCATTATGAAATTCTTATTCTTCTTCAGATGAGTTCTTCTCATTATGAACACTTCTACAAATGTTAATGCTGATCTATCTTCTTCTGTGAAAGAGTCAAGCAAAAGGTTGAACAAGCTCTTCTCATTATGAACTTCTTCTTCCTCTTCAGATAAGTTCTTCTCATTATGAACTTTCTGGCAACGTTGATCCATCGAATGATGAATTCAAGCAAAAGGTTGAACAAATTCTTCTCATTATGAACTTCTTCTTTCTTCATCAGATGAGTTCTTCTCATTATGAACTCTAACTGGCACTGCTGATCCACCGAGTGATGAATTTAAGCAAAAAGTTGAACAAGTTCTTCTCATTGTGAACTTCTTCTTCCTTCTTCAGATGAGTTCTTCTCATTATGAACTCTTCTGGAAATGTTGATCCATTGAATGATGGATTTGAATCTTTGCTAAAATCTTTGAAATTCTTATCAAAATTCAACATGGATAAAATGAACGAAAATGCACCTATTTTTGCAAATGCCTAAATATGATGCATGAATGTTAAGTTTATCTTTATTTGATTTCCAATTGGTGAACTTAGTCTTTCTTCAGTTGTGTAGAAATCCAATAAATCTTTCTTCTTCGAATCGGAGAATCTATCATCTTTGAAAAATGTAGATGTAGATATGCCTTATTTTTATATAATGTAACAAAACCCCTTGAGAACAAAACTCAATGGCACAGGCTCTTGAAAAGTTTGCACTCATGTAACATGTTAATTCTGATAACTACTCATCTAATTATGAAGTGATCTCTCAAGATGATTTCACAGATATTGATAGTTCTTCTGATACCGAGGAAATCCTGAATTCTGATTCTGATTAGGAGAGTAAACTATTATACTTGACGAAAATGGGATACTCAAATGCTAAGTCTTCAATATTCATAGAGATGTGGTCCTGATTCATCAATTGCAGAGTTGACAGATTTTATATGTGCTGCTCAAATGGCTAAGGCTGCTGACACACTTCTTCCGGTAAAAGATAGGAAGCTATTATGCAATGATCCCAATTACAAGAAAAAGCGAAACTTGGGCTATGATTTTCTTTAAAAAGAAGAAGCATAGGTAGCTTGGAAAGAAGCTTCTTAATGAAGACAATCATGCAGTTCATCTTCCTAATCCAATGATTGGTTTTGGAGTTCTTATTGAACTAGATCAGATATCTCAAAGAACACTTCCAGAAGATGTTATTGGGTCTCCTTATTTCTACTATGATAACGTGGTGGTTACTTCAGTTGGTGTTTGGACCAAAACATCATAGTACTTATATGATGTAGAGCCAGAATTTGTAAATTCGAAGCATATTTGTACTGCTGTATGAAAAAGGGCTATATTCATAATCTACCAATTGAGAACAGATTTCTTCTTCTTCTGCTTCCAAATAACTCTATGATGGTAATAATTTGTTTGCTTTTCAACAATGATTGCAAACGTTGATAAGACTTACTTTGTATTCCATGCCTTTAAAAGTATTAACATAAAGTGATACTCAGAAATCTTTAGCTTATTTCAAAATTATGTTAATCCATTTACAAAATAAAAGAATAAATTGAATTTCGAAAATAAATTGAATCTCAAAAAATAAATTGAATTTAGAGAAACTAAACTTAGAATTTATTAATAAATAAATAGAATTGTATTCAAAGTTATGGCAAGCACAGGAATGATAATGATTCAACAAATTATTAGCATAAGTATTTCTAAATTAATCGAATTGATATAATTTAGAGTACTGATGTAAGCTTTTGTCTGGAAGATCTCAAACGTTGTCAGAATGCTTGTAGATGTGAAGTTCCTCCCAAACTATCAAAATCTTAAGAGGGTTCAATTGCCAGATGTCTAATATCAACATACATTTGAGTCGCCCTTTCAAGTTTTCAACTCAAATCCTTCCTTTGGTTGCAAGATGCCCTTTGCGGGTTTTCATCTTGACCCTCATTTTTTATTTTTTTTTATTTTTTCTTTCTTTTTTCATTTCATTTTTTTAAGCATAATATTTCTTGACAGAATCTGAGTTTATTGGGTTTCTCATAACTTTTCCATCCATTTTTGCCAAGATCAACGCTCCTCCGAAAAAGGTCTTTTTTACAACGTATGACCATTCCCAATTATGCATCCATTTTCCACGTAAATCTTTATGTATAGGCAAGATCTTTTTTAGTACTAGATCACCCTCTTGGAATTCTCTTGGATGTACTTTCTTGTCATGAGACTTCATCATCCGTTTTTGATACATCTGTCCATGGCAAATAGCTTTCAATCTTTTCTCCTCAATAAGGTTCAATTGATCAAATCGAGCTTGGATCCATTCAGATTCATCCAATTTTACTTCTCTCAAAATTCGAAGCGACGGAATCTCAACTTCAATTGGTAAGAGTGCTTCCATCCCATAGACTAAAGAAAAAGGCGTTGCCCCAGTAGATGTTCGAACAGTAGTTCGATATGCATATAAAGCAAAAGGTAACTTCTCATGCCAATCTTTGTAATTTTCAGTGTCCTTTGTAATGATTCTCTTGATGTTCTTATTTGCTGCTTCAACTGCCCTATTTATCTTTGGACGATATGCCACTGAGTTTGCATGTTTGATCTTAAACTGTGCACAAAGTTCGGTCATCATTTTGTTGTTCAGGTTCAGAGCATTATCTGTAATGATCCTTTCTGGTAGGCCATACCGGCAAATTATTTCTTTCTTTATGAATTTGCAGACTGTGGACCTCTTAATATTGGCATATGAAGCAGCTTCAACCCACTTGGTAAAATAGTCAATTGCCACAAGGATGAAACAATGTCCATTCGATGCTTTTGGTGTGATTGCCCCAATGATGTCTATTCCCCACATAGAAAATGGCCAGGGTGATGTCATTACATGTAAAGGAGATGGGGGTACATGAATCTTATCTGCATATATCTGGCATTTATGACATTTCCTTGCATAATCAATGCAATCTGTGTGCATGGTAGCCCAATAATATCTATATCTCATTATTTTTCTAGCCATGGAAAGACCATTTGCATGTGTTCCACATATTCCACTGTGTACTTCCTCAATGATGCTTCTGGCTTCGCTGTTATTTACACATCTCAATAGCATTTGATCATTGCTTCTTCTGTACAAAATCTCACCATCAAGAAAGTATCCAGCATCCATTCTTCTCAATGTTCTTTTATCAATTGCAGATGCATTTTGTGGATAACTTTGATACTTGATATATTGCAAGATATCATAATACCATGGTTTGTCATCTGCCTCTTCTTCTACACTATAGCAATGTGCAGGAATTTCATATACTTGCATTTCGATTGGCATTATATCAACTTTCTTAGTTACCTGAAACATAGCAGCTAATGTAGCCAAAGCATCTGCCATTTGATTTTCCTCTCGAGGGAGATAATTGAAGGTGACTCTCTCAAATTCTTTCACTAATTCGAGGGTAAAATTTCGGTATTTCAACAATTTGGGATCTTTTATTTCCCATTCACCTCGTAATTGATACACCACTAACGATGAATCTCCATATATCTTGAGACATTTAATTTTTCTTTCTATGGCTGCTTTCAATCCCATTACACAAGCTTCATATTCCGCCATGTTATTGGTGCAAAAGAACTCCAGTCTGCTTGTAAAGGGATAATAAATATTTTCTGGAGAAATTAACACTACCCCGATTCCTCGTCCCAAGGTGTTGGATGCTCCATCAAAGTAAAGATTCCAAGTTTCATCATTTGTTATGACTTCTTCATTCATGGATATGCATAACAAATCTTCATCTGGAAAATTAAAACTCAAAGGCTGATAATCATCTGATACACGACTGGCCAGAAAATCAGCTATGACACTTCCTTTTATCGCTTTTTGGTTGACATATACAATATCAAACTCGGATAATAACATATGCCATCTAGCTATTCTGCCTGTCAAAGCTGGTGATTCCATTAAGAATTTCAAAGGGTCAAGTTTGGATATCAACCAAGTAGTATGATATAACATGTATTGTCTGAGTCTTCGAGTAGCCCACACTAAGGCACAACATAATTTTTGTATTGGTGGATATCGAATTTCACAATCAGTAAATTTCTTGCTTAGATAATAAATGGCTTTTTCTTTTCTTCCAGATTCATCATGATGTCCCAGTAAACATCCCATCGAATTTTTAAAGACTGTCAAGTAGAGAATTAACGGTCTATCAGGCATTGGTGATACTAAAATGGGGGCATTGGATAAATATTTCTTAATAATATCCAAAGTTTCTTGACATTCATCATTCCAGACTTTAGGATTGTTCTTTCGAAGTAATTTGAACACTGGATCACATTTGTCAGTTAATTGAGAAATGAATCGAGATATATAATTTAATCTTCCCAAAAAGCCTCGAACTTCTTTTTTTGTATTGGGTGGTGGAAGATCTTGAATTGCTTTTACTTTATCTGGATCAATCTCGATTCCTTTTTGCTGACCATAAATCCCAAAAGTTTCCCGAAAGTTACCCCAAAAGTGTATTTAGCGAGGTTGAGCTTTAATTGATACTTCCTCAATCTCTGGAAAAGCTTTCTCAAATTTTGAATATGTTCTTCTTCGGTTCGGGATTTGACAATCATTTCATCCACATATACTTCAATCTCTTTGTGCATCATGTCATGAAACAAAGTTACCATAGCTCTTTGATATGTTGCCCCTGCATTTTTCAATCCAAATGGCATTACTTTATAGCAGAATATGCCCCACATGGTTATAAATGTTGTTTTTTCCATGTCTTCAGGGTTCATTTTTATCTGATTATATCCTGAAAAGCCATCCATGAATGAAAACCATGCATGTCCTGCAGTATTGTCCACCAAGGTATCTATGTGGGGTAATGGAAAGCTATCTTTCGGACTAGCTTTGTTGAGATCTCTGTAATCCACACACATTCAAACTTTCCCATTTTTATTTGGTACTGGAACAATGTTGGCTACCCATTCTGGGTATTTTGGCTGCCTGTAGGAAACCTGCATTAATCTGCTTCATCACTTTCTCTTTGATCTGCAACAATATTTCTGGCCTCATTCGCCTGAGCTTTTGTTGGACCGGTTTATATTCTGGACTGATTGGAAGTTTGTGCATCACTATATCTGTACTCAAACCAGGCATATCTTGATAAGACCAGGCGAAGATATCTTTGAACTCTTGAAGGAGATTTATCAATTCTTGTTTTATCTGGATTGTCAGAGTAGTACCAATTTTCACCTCTTTCATTTCTTCATCTGTTCCCAGATTTACAGTCTCAATCTCTTCTTTGTAAGGTAAAATTTGTTTATCTTCTTTTTCTACCAGTCTTAATAATTCAGTAGGAACATCACATTCTAGTTTATCCTCACACTCATTGATTTCCTCCAGACATATGGGCTGCTCTAAATTTATCTCTCGATTAAATTTAGGAATAAACATGCTATTAACATTGTGACACCTGCAAATTTAAGTCGGACATATTTCTGAAAGGATATAATAAATAAATGAATGAAAAAAATGTAAAGAATGTAAAGAATGATTGCCATTTGAGAATTTTTTAAAGAAAATTTCTTATATTTGTATTAGGTGAACTTAACATAATTTCCTTTACAAGATAACAAAAAGTTTTCATATTCTTGGGCTAAACATAAAGATTAGTTCTGAATATTACTCTGTGTTAATATTAAAAACTACAGGGAGGTCTTCAGCAGTCCAATTGTTGAGTGTTTCTCCAGGAAAACAAGAGCGAATTTTAGCCAAGTATTTGCCAGTCTTGTTGTCATTCATGATCATGTTGATAAATAATCCTTCCATAGCTTGTTCAAGTATGCTTTGATCTTTTGTCAACTTTTCTTCTTTAAAGGCCTCAACAAGTTGTTGTTCTACATTAACTGTTTCTCCTGATCTGAATGTGGTCTTCAACTGTGGGAAAAATATGTCTTCCCAAGGAATTTCTTCTCCTTTCAACCTTGCCTTTCTATCTTCACAACTTCTTTTCATCTCTTTGTTCTTTTGCTGAAAATTGGGCTTAAATCCAAGCCCAAAACGATCTTTCTTTATCTTCATACTTACAGGAACTGAACTCCCTTGAAGATTCTTTCCCAAACCTTTCCCAGTTTTAGCTCCGATGCCTAAAGTCTGTCGTACAGTCATCTTGATGTAATCAGACAATCTGGGATGTGGAATTTTGCTTCCCTCTGCAATAAAGGTTGCATTGACAAATTCAAGAGCTCGGAAAGAGCATTCGAGAGCATCATCATTGGTTTCAATATACGGAACATCACTTGTTATAGACGCAATGATTTCTTCTTCAGCTCCTACGCATATTAGTTATCCATCAACAACGAATTTCAATTTCTGATGTAATGAAGAAGGAACATCTCATGCAGAATGAATCCATGGCCTCCCTAATAAACAATTATATGTAGGGTGGATATCCATCACCACAAAGTCAATATTGTACATGACTGGTCCGATCAACAACGGTATTTCCATTTTTCCCAAGCACCTCTTTTTGAGTGCCATCAAAAGCTCGCACTACATTCTGATAACTTTTCATGTGCGATTTATCCACAGGCATTCTTTGAAGTGTGACTAGAGGCATCAAGTTAAGAGCGGATCCATTGTCAATCAATACTCCTGGCAAAACATGACCATGACAATGTGTGGTAATATTCAAAGCTTTTACTGACCCCATTCCGCCTTCAGGTATTTCATCATCCGTGAACGTTATGTAATTGTCAGCGGCTATATGTTTCACAATTCTGTTAAGCTTGTTAAGGGATATATCTTCAGGGATAAAGGTTTGATTAAGCATTCTCATCAAAGCATTTTTGTGTGCTTCTGAATTCATCAATAGATCAAGAATAGAAATTCGCGCTTGTTGTTTATGTAGTTGTTCAACCACACTATATTCACTATGTTTCAGGAATTTCAAAAATTCTTGTGCTTGTTTTTCTGTTACAGGCTCATTGAATGTTGGAGGGGATTCATCATCAAATACCTTTTGGGGTATTACCATGGCTTTTCCTTTTGCTTTCACATGTTTTGATGCATTTGATGTTTCGGGAGAGTAACATCTCCCATTTCTTGTAAAGAATCCGACTTCACTTACTGGTTCAGACGTAGAATCCATACTCTGTATTTTCTCTTCTGATTTTTCCAGAGAAACAGATCCTCCTACCATTTAAACATTGGTAGTATAATTCCAAGGTACACTGCGGGTATCTTTATATGGAAATGGTAAAGGAGTTGTGATAACTACTTTCGACTTTGTTGGTGCAGGGATCATTGTAGATGATTTCACATTAATAATCACGGGATCACTTGTTCTCTGATTAGGTTTAGAATCTTCTGATGAGCAAACGTCATCTTCTCTTTTCCCTGGTTCTTCTTCAAAGAATTATATCTCTTTGTTATTCATCAATTTTTGCACCAAATCCCTAAATTCAGGACATAGTTGAATTTCATGCCTCTTCTCTTGATGATATTCACAATAATTCTTGCCTTCATTATGTTTTGGCCTGAATTCTTGTGGAATCATACCGGATAAGGAAAATTGTTGAAATATCCAACCAAAAGGAGATTTAATCTCAGAAACGTCAGTTTTTGCTTTCTTTCTATTCTCTTCCTGAATTGCGTTCACGTTTTTATCTCCATGATTTGGCAGCGGATGATTTGATGTAAATGGTGAATTGAATTCCAACTTTCCAATGTTGATCAAATTTTGAACCACCATTTTAAATGCCAAACAGTTTTTAATAGAATGACTCGTAATTCCTTCATGGTAAACATAGTGCGCTTTTACATCATACCATAGAGGAAATGGTGGTTGCATGGGAACCAACGGATAGGGTCGTATGACAGCTGCTTTTAACAGCGAATCATATATCTCAGCATAGGGTACTGGTAAAGGTGTAAAAGACAACCTTTCATTTTCCTTTCGAGATCCTCTGGACTCTACTCGATTAGTGTTTGTTTCTTCTTTCTTAACCCTTGGTTGGGTTATTGTAACACTTTTCGAAAAATCCTTGTTGTAAGAGCTTGCATTGTTGACTTCGTTCTCTTTTTTCTGGTACATAGGTCTTTTGGAACTAGACCCCTCATTTGATTCAATTTTGCCACTTTTCAAGACATTTTCAATGAGTTCTCCAGAAATGACCAAATCTGCAAAATTTCTGATTGCATTCCCCATTAGATGACTTAAATAAGGAGCTTTTAACGTATGGACAAACATTATTGTGGCCTCTTTTTTTGATAGAGGTGGCTGAACTTGGGCTGTTGTGTCACGCCATCTCTGAGCATACTGTCTGAATGTTTCGTTATTCTTTTTCTCCAAATTTTGGAGAGTCCATCTATCAGGGACCATGTCTGTTACGTGGCGGTACTACTCTAGGAATGCCTTAGCCAGATCCTTCCAGGATCTAATGTTGGCTTTGGTCAATTGAGTATACCATTTTAAGGTTGGTCCTGTCAAACTATCTTGAAAGCAGTGAATTAACAATTTCTCGTCTTTCACATATCCTGCCATTCTACGACAAAACATAGTAATGTGGGATGAAGGGCATGTGGTACCCTCATATCTATCAAATTCGGGAACTTTGAACTTGATGGGGAGGATTAGGTCTGGAACCAAACTCAACTCACTAGTGTCAAACCCATAGAATGATTCAGTTATTTCCACGGATTTCATTCGTTCTTCTAAGCTCCTGATCTGTCTGGTCAATTCTTCATTTACTTTTTCTTTCTCATTCAGCTCATTCAAATCTGGTATTAGATGCTCAACATTAAAATCCCCTATTTTCACATATGATATAAGTGGATTTTTGCTTGAAGATGCAGGATCAACTTGTCGATTTTCATATGGTTTGGCTTCTTGAAATGTTGATGTGCGGGCATTGATTTGTATAGGTGTAGTACCAGAGTGATAAATTGGTTCTGGTGGGAAACCTAGAGGATACATAGGTTCTTGGTCGAAAGATACATGATTTTCATGTATTTTTCCAATGATAGCTTGCTTTTTAAACATGTCTTCTATTTTATGCATCATGTTGCCTTGTGAGTTTGCAGTACTGGCTTCAATTTTCTCTAGCTTCATTCTCATCTCTGCTTGTTCTTTATTATGTTGTTCCTCAATACGTTGTATTTTATCCTCCATAATTTTCTTAGTAGCTTGTCTAGTACCGTAGTGATGTTGTATTTCTCTTTTGGACAGAATAACTTGATTGAAAATTCTTTTGATATTATTTTTTCAAAATTTAATTAATGAATGTTATCTTAATAATAAAAATTATACATAAAGAAAATAATGCAATAAATAATGAATGTATGCAAAATGCATGTATGCAAAAGGTATTGATCCCAAAAAGTTAACTGTTATAGAACAACTTTCATCGGCATAATAAAGTTTCTTTATAATAGTTCATAACTACAGATAAGGCGTATCTTTCCTATTAAGCTTTATAATTTCTTTCATTAGCCATGACATCTTCTTTCCGAACTTAGAAACTGGATCAACGTGATGCTCAATTATTTTTGCTTCAACAGCTAGCTCCCCAATATATCTGGCAACTTCGCTCATTTGTACCATGGCCTCGAATACCATATTGCTTCTTTCTTCACTTCTTTCTACATAGAAATCAGTCGATTTTTTCCATTGTTCATTAATTCCTTCGAGAGTTTGCTCTAACTCAGTTTTAGTGTTGAAATTCTTCCTTTCCAGCTCCTATTTTTCTTTTTCAACATCGAACTCTTCAATCCTTTCCCCTAACTTCAAGTTCAGCAATCAGATGGTTTATCTCAGATTAAAATCCCTTGAACATGGTATTTTTCTCACCTTCAAATTTATCAAGCATGTCATTCTTCATCTCTTCTAAATCTTTGGCTCGGTCCCTTTCTCTTTGCATTTCATTCATGATCTCGCGGTGTTTAGCTTTGTGTTTTATAATTCGCTCTCTTCTGTCAACCTCAAAATCTTCCATTTTCTGCTTTCCTTTCTCAAGGCTTTTGAGTAGACGGCTATTCTTTCCTTTCAGATCTTCAACTTGACTTTTCTCGATGTTCAATTCTCTGGTCATCTGTACTGTTGATCGGCTCGGTCCTGATGCTTTCCGGGATTTATATAGCTCATAGTAATTTTTCTTTAATGTTCTGAATTCACCATTAACTTTTTCTTTGTTTTCTCTCAACATTGCACATTGTGATGAATGAAAGTCAATGTCAACACCCAACATAGCTTTATCTCATCTCATTTGCTCTAATTCTCTCGACCAACTTTCTCTTTCTGCTTCAAACTCAACTCTCAGGATTTCAATCTATGATGGAACCACCTTAATGTGATCTTCCATAGAGATATCCTCATTTTGGTCTGGTAGAGGGATATTTTCATTATTCCTAACAGATCTACATTCCTCATAATCAGCAGTTAACATTTCTTTTGCTGCTTTAGATCGGATACAAAAAGTTTTTTTCTAAGCTGTAAAGGCCTCCATGATATTTCTTTTATAATTTTTGCTGTGGAATGCGAACTCATACGAATGTAATCCAACAGTGACAAGTACAAATTGACGACCTTCATACTGTCTTATGACCAGAAGTGGTGCATATCCGATTCCTCCCCACAATCCGAGCAGCATTACCCAGTTGTAATCACCACATTTGTAAAAGAATTCCCTTTGGATTTGCCACGGGGCTCGCCAAACAATGTCATCGCTTTGCAGATTTCGAAAGGCATTAATCCACATATCTTTCGTAATTTCTTTCGGCCATTCTTGCTCCAGAAATTCTTTCAATGGTGAGTAGTCCGTATTAAAGCGCCGGTATGAAACCTTTTCTGTCCTCAAAAAATGGCTACGGATCCAGACATATAAGAATTGGGCACACCCTGAGAATCGTCCACCTCCTAGTTTTCTACAAGCGTTTAACGATCTGAAAGTCTCTACTAGAATTGCAGAAGCAGGATTAACCCTTTATGGTAGCTGCTCAAACAAATCTATTACTGCAGCTTCAATATATCCCAATACTTTTGGGAAGATGACCATACCATACATACCCAGAGCAAAGAGATTGAATCGTACTTTAGTGTATGGATGACTCTGAATAAGTTCTTTAATGTTGGTCCAAGCAATGCCTTCGCTTTCGCCCTTTTGTTTTGTACGGGATACCACCCATTCCTCTCGTACTCCGGCAATCTTTGCTAATTTAACTAGAAAAGATTGAGTTTTAATTGACCTTGAATAAATTGGATTCTCCAAAGCCCCTTCTATATGTAGAAAAGTTGTGTACTCTTCAATAGTAGGAACCAAGTCCTCCTTATTGAGAGTGAAGTAATTGTATCCTGGATTCCATAATTGAATTAGGGCTCGAAGTAAGTCATCATCAACTTCGACATAGAGCAAATATGGGATGTCTCCGTAAGTCTGATAAAACTGAAACTTTTTGTTTGAGTCCCAACTCTCCCAAATGCCTCGCAAATCTTGCATATCATTTCTTTTAGCGAAACTGGAGCATAACTGGCTAACTCAGATACATAGTCATCCTGCAGACTGTCTCCCCCTTGTCTTTGTAAGTCCTCAGCCCACTGTCTTACTTCTGAGTTTAGAACTATTTGATTTGAATACTTTTTATCCATGGATGAATGTTTTCCAATGAGACAATTAACACGAGGATCAATGCCTTTTATCATGTATGATGCTATGCAAACAGAAGAAATAAAGAACACAAAAAAAATGAATTAGTTTACATAATAAAGGAAAAAATAATTTAACAATAATGTCTACCTAAATATCTTTATTTAAACATGCTTTCTTCATACTTTAAATAATTTAAATTCACGTGCAATTTATTCAGTAAGAAAATAAATTAAAAGGAAAAATTAGAATTCATTTCTCCTGTGTGTACAACTATTTTGGACAAAATTTCGGCATGACTTCAGATCGGAAGAGTTTTTAGGGTTTATTATATGCAGGGTTTCAGATCTAAGAATAAAGGTACCCGAATTGTCCTTGTTAATGCCCCTTTGGGATGTTAACCCTCAATCCTAGTCCATCACAGACTAAAGTGGATCGATTTCAATTCGAGGGGATACACTTCTCTATGCCTAACACGGAGAATAAATTCTCACGAAGACATAGAGCATATGAACCCCGAAAGTTACTTGCTAGGTCTGACACGGAGAATAAATTCTCACGAAGACGTCGCTTTCACTCCCACTTAAAAGGGGCAAACTCAATTATAGAGTTTTATGTTATGCAATGCAAGTGTTGTGTGTGAGGAGAAATGTTCAAACCTCTGACAGAAAAATAAATAATGAAATAAAATACTTGCAAATAAAATGAAATAATATATATAAATACTATGAAAATAATAAGTATATATAAAAAATAGAAAAGAAAGAATTATAAATTAAATATATGAATTTATAATTTATAATTAATAGAGACAATTTATAATTGATTTTAAAAGCTTGACCAGTCCCCAGCAGAGTCGCCAAGCTGTCGTAACCGGCTTTCGTCCGGGCACGAATTTTTTACTCGGCGGGAAAAATAATGTGAATAAATGATTTTTTTAAATAATTTGGGAGTCGCCATCGACCTTTTGGGTCAGGTAGGTCGAATACCTAAAAAATATATTTTAAAAGAGTTCTTAAGAAAACATCAGTTAAAAGATAAATTGATCTGCGTTTTAACCAAAAATTTATTCTTTTTAATAATAAAAAAGGGATTAGTGGTCGGTTACGTTTATGGAAGGATTAACAACCCTACAACGCCCAAAATTGGTACTTTTTAATTATAAATTGTCTCTATTATTGGAAATTTAAGAATTCAAAGATATATTTAATTTATAATTCTGTTATTTTCAAATTTATAATTTTACAAAAAATATATTAATATATAAATATAAGAGATATCTAATTATTTAGAAATATCATAAAAGGGCTTCTAGGTGCTTTAAGACAACTCTTTTATTCGATATTAAAAAATAAATAAATATCAAAATATGATTATTTTTCTTAAAAGTAATTTATAAAATTAAAAAAATAGGATTTTTATTTAATAAAAAACAAATAAAAATAAATAAATAAATATTATTTATTATATATATATTTATACATAATAATAATAATAATAATAATAATAATAATAATAATATAAAACAATAACTAAAAATAATGAAATTAAAACTATAAATAAAAAACTAGTAATTAACTTAAAGTATTAAAATTAGTGACTAAATTATAACATTTTAAAATTAAATAATCTAATTTGCAATTAATTATTTAATATTACAAGGGCTAAGCATGCTATTTTACCTATTTATTAATTTAGTGACTAGATTAAAATTATATCAAATTAAAATAAATTTAAAACATGTATTCGGGATTAAAATAAAATTAATTAGAATTAAAGGACTAAATCAGTTATTTGTCTAAAATATTTATGTCAGTGACTAAATTATAAAGAAATAACATTAAGAGTTCGAATTAAAAGGTTTGAAGCTTGATTAAAGTGACTAAAATGTAATGTTACAAAGTTACAAGGGGTAGCGGAAAAGGTTAAACCCTATTCGAAATTACACTGAGGCCCTCACCAAAACTATGTCGTTTTGGTGAGGGTATTTATACCCGTAACCCATTCGGCCTAAGGCCATTTTTCATTTGTTTCCATTTCTCATTCTCTCTCTATTTGTTAGAGATGAGAACTCTCTTTACCTTCTGTGGTATTCCCTCGCCGGAAGGAATCTGGCGCCGATCACCGCCGCTAATCCTACCGCCGACCACCGCCTCCGGTAGTCGAAAAAATATAATATTACACCAAAATGTAGATCGGACCGTCCTAACGACGATTCCGGTAACCCTTTTTCTTAAATAGCCCCCAATTAGAGCAGATCTAGGAAGATACCTTCTGTTTTCGAAGGTTTCCGGTGATATGTGAAGGCTCCGGTAGCGTTGCAGCTTCCTCGGTAAGACTTCTCTTTTCTTTTTGTTTCGATTTTTGGGTGGTTTTTGTTGCTGTTGGATCTTTATTTTTCCTCCTCGTTCTTCGTCTCTTTTGCAGGTGATTCAATCGATGGTTTTATAACCATCATCGACGCTTGCTTCAGACCGGGTAAAAGAGTAGAGTTTGGTGAGTCACCAAACTTCCAGTTGTGACTCACCGTTGGGGGCGACATGTGTGCAACTGGAGTGGCTCTTCTGGAAACTTTCGACGAGGCGTGGCAGCGGTGGAGATGGTGGGAGTAACTGCAACGGTCGTATGGCCCTAGGGTAATGATACCCTAAGGTTTTGTCTGGAGCCATCTGGGTCGTTGGATCAAGTCAGATCCAACAGTGGAAAGATAGAAGAGGCTGGATGAAGATGTTGAAACCCTAGGGTTTCCTTTGCATCTGGGTTAGGTCTCAAGATCTGGGCCGGACTATTTAGCCTGTAATAACAATAATATTAATAATAATAATAATAAATTATAATAATAAAATGATAATAATAATAATAATAATAATATAATATTAAATATAATAAATAAATAAATAAATAATAAATAAAAACAAATAGGAAAAAAATTGTATCTTCACCTTCCTTACAGTTGCCTTTTCATCCATACACCTATCCCTCAAAAGATCATTCATTCTAAAATGTGGCCTCTCCTCTCCACCTTCAGCTAATCCCATTACTTCCTTCAAAACACCTTTACTCCTATCATCACTAGACAAAAACCCCACAACTTGTGCCAAGCTTGAGAGCAAGGTTTCAAATCACGGTCGCGTTTTCAGTTATTTCGGATTTACCGTGCGGCCGTCGCGAACGCTATTACGGTCATCGCTGACGCTATTGCGACTGTTGCGGGTAGCTCGGACAACGGCGAAAACCGTTATATCGCGGACGAAATCGCGGTCAGGGACCGTTTTTTGAAACCCTGCTTGAGAGGGCTCAAGCACAAATGCCGGAGCTCAAATCCGAACATCTCATAACCAAAGCTTCCAAACACGTTATCCCCCAATAATCTCTGGTTTTAACTTCTGAATCCACCCCAAAAGGATCCCATAATGACATTAACATCACTGCAATAAGATCAACACCTAACAGCCTAAGATTAGCCTTCCCGTGAGTCATCTTCAAGACATAGTCCACATATCCTATTTGATCCTCAAAGTCCATCACTTTAACAACCTCCATTATTGAATCCACTGCCAAAGCTCGCAGCTCCGCCTTCTCGGGTGCCTTTTGAACCAAATACCTAGGGAAATTAACAACAGCTTTCTTAACACCATCACTCTCATTTCCCAATTCCATCATCCTCTGAGTCACAAACACCAATGCAAAACTTCTTGCTTGCGATTTAACCATTAATATCAACGGTGATAGAGCTTTCAAGACCTCAGCTGCAGTATTAGCTATCTCTCCATGTTCAGGTCTCAACACTCCGCTCAAGACCAGCGAACACAAACCCATTAACCGATTGAAGCTACCAGAATTCCCAATCTTTTCCATTGCCATCATAGGAATTTCACATATAGTTTGTACCAACGACTTCAAACTATCAGGAAACCTATCCAAATGAATCAAACCCAAAACGGAAACCAACATTTCAAACACAGTAAACACATGTTTAATATCAGAACAATCACTTATTTCCTCATTACAATCTCCCGAACTTCTAACGTTACCCCGTGCTCCACGGCCCTTACCCGCACACTTTCTCTTCTTATTCGACGGCGCGTTGGGAGGGGGAGACTCCTCAGGTTGGGACGAAGCACGGTTTTTGAAGGCGCGACGGAGGGAACGGAGGAGAGAAAAGAAGGAAATGGGAGTGAATAAAGTGAAGACAGGGGAATTCGGGGAAAGGAGAAGAGAGAGGTAAACTTTAGAAGCTAAGAGATAATGGGAAGGGTAGGAATCCATTGTTAAAGATAAGAGGTTGGTGAGTGAAGAAGGAGAAAGGGTTTTGGAAGGGAGGTCATCGAAGAATTGGGAGATGAAATATGGGTCGTTGGTGGATAAGAGGGATTGAAGATCTAATAGAGTAGATGGAGAAATGAGTGGAGATTGGGTTTGATTGATTTCTTCGAGCTCTGTTAGGATTCTTGCTATGGTCTCTTCCATGGCTCAAACTTTCTGGAAATTTACTCTGGATGATTTTCTCTGTTTCGGGACTAATGATTTTGTCTGTGATTATCGTTGAAAACTTGAAATTCTTTGAAAATGTTTCAGTTCCCGCTTAAAACTCTTTGAAATTCTAATTTCACACCCTTTTTTAGATCGTAAATTTGAGTAAAAACTCTCCTTCCTTCTCTCTAAATAAAAATTGTTCAAAAATAACTTAGAAATTGTTAAAAAAATATTTTCACATCTATATAAATTTATATTTAGATTATTTTATTACATTAAAATCTTTTGTTTTAATTTTATTCAGCTTTATAAAAATATTTATAAAAGACACTAACAGTATTTTATTGTTTATATCAACGATTAATTGACCACACAAGATGATAAATATCAAAATGTCAATCTACATAAGATAAGATAAAATAATATAAATACTTTTAATCACTCGATCAATTAATAAATCCTATTGTTTCTTAGTTTATATTTATTCTATTTTTGTTATAATTCCATTCAAGCTCATTATGCCAAAAGGTCTATGAGGTAGTTGGACTTTAAATTTTCCAAAGGCTTATATGTTATTTAGACTTCAAAATTTTAAAATTTTTATTGAGTGAATTTAGTGATTAAGGGAATGTTGTCCTCCCAAAATTTTAGGTTTGAGTAATTGCGTCGGTAGTGTATATATATATTGTTAATAGCTAATTAATATTATAAATAGATATTATCTTATAATAACCTCATAAGTAATATTTAAAAATTTAAACCTTCTTGGCTATCTATTTAAAGTTAGTGTTGAGCAAGCATATTTGGTCGGTTAGTCAGACTGATCATCTTTGTTCTATCATATTTTCTTAGGTCATGATTTATAGACCCGCTAGGAGAACTCTCCTTTTCTCATAGAGTCCTTCTGTCCATTTTCTTTAAGTAGGATTAGATTTAGGATTCGTAGAAAAAAATTAGTGTTTCTCTTTCTATTGTATCTTCAATCGTGGTTAAGGATGACATGGGAATCGAACCCAACGAGTTTCGACCCAATCATATCATATTTTAAAAAAACTATTATTTAGAGGTTATGTTTGGATTGAGTCGAGTTTGACTTTAGGGTGGAAAATACCTAACTCGATCCAACCCCAAAAAATTATAATTTTATTTTATATATTTAGAGATGATTACAATAATACCTCTTATTTTTCAATTATATATATATATATTTTTATTGAATAAAAGTAATTTTTTAATAAATATATTATTTTTTGTCAGATCAAATTTGGATTTAATCTAAAAAAACATATCAAATTCGAATCGATGGTAGATACATAATTTCCAAATCATATCAAAGGATCGAAAATTCAACCCGACCCTACCCTTGACGATCCCTAGTCGTGGCTCTTTCTTACCTTCATTTTTTTCTACTTTGCTTGTGTTTTCAAGGTCAAGTGTTAGACCAACTGTAGCTGGGCTTTGCCTCAATAGGTCCATTGTTTTAGTCTTGTAGGTAGGAAACCATCATCAGGTGTAGCTAAAGAATTATTATCCTGTTGACAATAATAGGCCCATTATTATTATTATTATCTTTTAGTTGTTCTCTCGGTTTAAGACTTCACTTTGACAATAGACCAATTATTTTAGTTGAACTGTGAGTAGTTGGGTAGCTTTCCATCAAGTCCTTAGGATGTATCCTTTACGTTTTGTAAGTATCTACATGCTTAAAATAAGCTCAGCTTTCCCATTCAATAAGTCTTCAAAATGGACTTATGATAACTCACCTTTTACCTTCTAAATGTAACCAAAATGATTTTTCTTATTTTTCATGCCAATATATATAGAATACAACTTGTTAACATATCCGATGATGGAATGAAGGACTCTTAAAAATTTTAATTTCCAATACATTTTAGATATATTCTTTATTATTTATTGATAATTTATTTCCGTCTTTACAAAATATTACAAGTTCGTCTCCTATCATAAAATCCTACACAAGACAAATGAAGATTTTAGAAGAAAGAAGAAACATTCTTATGGATAATACTTTGGGGGGGGGGGGTGGAAATAAACAAAAAGCACCTATTACTTCCAATCACAGACGGCCCTTTCTAGCAAAGTTCTACTGCCCTACAAAATCTCAATGGCTTGCATTTATATTTAACCGCTTTCGCCTTTTATATGAACGTATCAATACTTTGTCTTGGTAATTATATTGGAATATTTGATCAGAAGTAAGCTTTTTGTACACCATTAAAGCTACTAGTAAAAGCCTTCCAAAAAAGTTTATGAAAGCAGGCATACCCTTGTACAGAGTACGTTCACACTTTCAATCAATCAGCTCTCAGTTTCAGAATTTCTTTGGCAGTCCTTAATCGAAAATATGGCATGTGTTCCTACAAAACACAGAAAATCACGAATTAGTTCAAAAGCAAATGAGCAGACCTCGTGTTTCAAGTGGATGAATGACTATGCGAAAACATCACTATCTACTGCATTTTGTCGTATATTTTGGCAGATAGACAATAGTCATTACGTCCCCATAATTAGGGTAAAGTACACAAATGATCATCGATTATAAAACGCTGTTTTGTTAAATCCCCAATTATTAATAGTTATAACATTGTCCCGTCTATATGATCTTGTTTTGTTGAGTCTCCATCTATTAAAAATTACAAAACGGTCTCTCAACTATTCATATATTCCAAACTCATCATTTTTCGTTAAAAAAATTGACGGTCGTCTGAGCTGGACATTAATCTACTGACTGGGATATGATAAGATTTTATCATATGTTAATGTTCAGCTTAGATGAACGCCAAAATTTTAACGGAAAAAGACGAGTTTGAAACATATAAATAATCGAGTGATCATTTTGTAATTTTTCATAGTCGATAGACTCAACAAAGCAACGTAGGGACCATTTGAGTACTTTACCCCAATAATAATTGCCTTAAGTTCTAGTGTTTAATCACAGGAAAAAAGAACAATATAAAGCGTGAAATTCAAGTATAATAAATCACTTCCCATGGATTTACCTGGTCAAAACAAAGACTTAAACCTCTGCTATAAAAGTCGATATATTTTAACATAAACATGCCACAATCAAACCTGTACAAAAAGAAAATTATTTAGGGGAAACAATTCAAATTCAAACAGAAAAGGCACATGACATCATGAAACTAGCAGTAAAAGCCTTTTACTAAAAGGTGTTAATTACAGCTTACCAAATATTTGGAACCAATTGCCATCAATGGTTAGTATAAAAAGATTCAGATACCTATAAAGCTACCACATAATTGAATACTTAACAGCACAAGTTATTTGTTTATCCAATAAGCTTATGAAGAACTAAGTATTCCTAGCACAACATAAAATGTGACAGCAATAGATACAAGAATACACACCCATTCTCCTGTGAAGGAAGGTCATCAACATATTCTTGTTCCCAAGAACTTATATCGATGTTCTCTCCACTCTTGTCCTTCACTTCTTCAACAAAGTATTTTGCCTGGCACGTTACAACTAATATTAGACAATTTCAAAAGAAGTGCCAAAAGAATCAGTATGACCTTTGTTTAAGACAATATTTTTTATAGGAGGGAAGAGTAGGAAGGGCGTGCTTGAAGACAAAGCGACTATTTTGTGAATAGGTTAAGAAAGATTTAGCGTAAAAATGTAGACAGAAAACGACTCTAGCAGCTAACAGGGCCGAAAACTCCAAATCCTCTAACATCTAAACTATATAATGCACTTTGGATCAATTAATTAAATGCATCAAAATAATAAGACATTTAAAGAGAAAACCCAGAAGATCATACCAGTGCTCTCAGCACGAAGGGATCTTTTCCTTTTAGTGAATCCAGGTATTGGAATTTCTGATCTTTCTTATTAATAACTGCCAAGCACCAATGTATGTCTTTGTGTATGGGGACAAATATCTGAGCAAAATGGAATAATTTTAACGATAGATACAAAAAAAGATTGAATCAAAGTGAAAGACATAAATAATTACTTTATCACAGTCCAATAAGCAGTACCCCAACTTCCTTCGCGAAGTCCATCTTTTGACAGCTTTATAGTTATAGCCACTGTCCAGATTCACTAACTGAGCAACATAATTCAGAAGCGCAAAAGTAGTTAAGAAAATGATATTTACAAAGACTAATATGAACCAGCAAAGTGAAGTACGGTAATTTTGAAGAACCAAGAAAATACCTTTTTATAGAAGAAAGTGCTGAAGAAATGACACTTTAGAAACTTCTTTGGTTCCCTGTTTTCCCGTTCTTTCAGTAGTTCAAGATATAGATTAATGACCTATAAAAGAGAAATACACCTGTTAAAACCAGATTACCGGCACACTTAATTCCAATACGACCTAATTGATGTGGACAAATTAATAAATCCTGCAGAGGTTACCCTACGCAGATATACAGCACAAGATATAAACATAAACAAAACAAAAACAACCTCATCATTCAACCATGCGCCTGGTTTCAGACATTGCAAAACTTCTACTCGAATATCAATGTTCGAGTTTTGGTGAGAGACTAATATCTTTGTCCTACAAAAGCACGCATAAACAATAATGTTACAGTACAAGTGACATCCTATCAAATAATCAAGTGTTAACACAATCATTACATACCCGTTTTTAACAGAAAAAGCACCAGACACCAAATTAATCTCCTCCTCAGTAAGAGGAAAAAATGGCTTGGGAGGTAATACCTGGAATTCAATAAACGATCAAACAATAACAGCAAAACATTAATGCCAAACGTTCTTAACAAATAAAAATGCCATTTATTCTATTCTAGAAGCAACAAAATGGTTCAAAATACACTACCAAGACAATGCAGCACAATTAGAACAAAGCAAACAAAAGAATCTTACTTCCACTTGCTCCTCCTCTAGTTTCTTTTTGGGTCGCAATGCCTCAAGTCCAGCTTTGCGCTTCTCATTCAATTCAATTTGAAATTCCAATTCTTTCAACTTGGGGTTTCTCCTCTCTGCACTTTCCATCAACTTCCTATAAGCTTCAACATCTTGCGCATTGGGAATCTTCCTTAATGAAGACATGTCCAACGAACTCTCCATTCTCCTCAAACTCCCATTATTCAACTCAGAAACAGCAGATGAAGATGATGGCTGAAAATGCTTCTCTTCTTCCACATTATTCTTCCCTTTCTCAATGATTTCCACTTCTTCAACACTAAGATCATATGTAACCACCCCTTTTTCTTTCTTCTCATCATCCTCCACAAAAATTACTTCTTTTTCCTTCTTAAAATGGCTCAAAGCATCCCAAGCTTGCCTTTTCACATTACTGAATCTACTACTCAAGAAATTCCCCATATCACCTTTAGCAGAATTCTGTTCGTGTCTCGAAGCTGGTAACCTGAATTTTTTATGTCTAACAGGGGCGTGGACTGCTCTAGGGAAAGGTGTCTTAGCTTCTGGGTAACGAGAAATTCTTAAGACGGTCCTGTTGGAAGGTAAAATTGCTTTTTCTGGGCTTTGGTTCATCAAAGAAAATCTGGGTTTTTTGAAAAACTGAAAATCCAGGGAATTTGAATACGGGGATTTCTTTTTGTGGTTGAAATTGGAATTGAAATATTCATCTCCGCCGCGTTTACGATTGCTTGCTAAAGCACCCATTGATAAAATTGAAAAAATGTTAACCCTAAAATTACAACACCCATTTAACGAAAACCATGAAACTAGATTTGACAGGCTAGGGTTTTTAAGCAAAACCCTTAATTGTTACAACCCAGAATAACCGCTTTTAAAGCAAAAACAATGAAACCCGGAATTTGAGAAACCGAAATATTTCAAAACACAATAAGAGGATCGGATTTTTCTTAAAACTAAAACAAGCCAAGAAAATTTCAGAAAATAAAGGGGAGAACGGGGAAGAAAATCAATGACAAATTTGCAAAGGAATGAGCTGTTACTGCTAGCGGCGCTGTAATTTGGATCCAAACACCAGAAAAAAGTAGAGATTCGAATGAGTCGAAGATATCTTGAATTGGGAGGACGACTTTGGAAATTCGCGGGACAAAAAGGAATCAACTTTCAGGATTATGTTTTGGAAACGAATGTCTGCCAATCATCAAAATTAGAAAGCTTTTTTTTTTAAGATATCAAAATTAGAAAGTTAAAACTACCACTTGGATCTCTCTTAATTTAAAAATTCTCCAAAGTCCACTTAGGATAATTAATTGTGATGTTATTCTTTATCTTTTTATAAAATTTTAGTTGATATATTATAAATTCAATATTTAATATTTATATATTATATCACTTGGGTCTTCATTTTAAAAACTTCAACAAAATAATCTTCAAAGTTTGTTCACAATCCACATTTAAGGTGTTCAGGTTTCTCCAGTTAGAGTGGTTTTCGACTATCAACTATTACACCGTGAGCTTATCATATTTTATTATGATCTTCATCACTTGAAGAAGAAGAACTTAAGTAAAAAATTTAAGAGTTAAACTTGTAATAAAATAGTGTCAAGTAATTGATTTAACGTGTCACATAAATATTTCATCACCACGATAATAGTTGTTAAAGTCAAATTATCTATTTATTATAAATCAATAATATTAACGATCAATTTATTATTTTTAAAATTTAAATGAGAGAATAAGAAATTAATTAGATATTAGTGATCATTTATATATTTTATCCTTTTCATGTTTGCTTTTGTGCACCTTGTTTTAGTTTGACTTATATCACAAATAAATATTTAAAATATATCATTTTTTTAAGAGAAAATCGCCTCAGTGACCAAAAATACCTTATAATATACGATTTTAACCAACTTTTTTTGGATTTGCCAAAATGACCAATAAAATCGCAACGCGATATCAAAATCGCAACGCGATTTAGAAAATCGCAACGTTAAAAAGAAAATCGCAACGCGATTTAGAAGAAAATCGCAATGCAATTGATAGAATCGCAATGCGATTTATAGAATCGCAATGCGATTTATATAATCGCAATGCGATTGAGAGAGTCGCAACGCGATTTAGAAGAAAATCGCAATGCGACTGAGAGAATCGCAACGTTGAAAATCGCAACGGTCAAAAGAATAGTTAAAAAAAATTTGTTTCTTAAGAATTTTCTCTAAAAAGATAGTATCCGCGCGGACGTGTCGAAGACACGTATTACCACGACCACGACCACGACCACGACCACGACCACGACCACGACCACGAGACGGCGGCGGCGGCGGCGCGCGAGAGTCCCCCTTGTCCTCTTTCACTCAACAAGGAAGTGCAAAATACAAGCCTTAAATATAATTCCCAATAGTGTTTCCAATACTATGTGGGATTGAGCATTACCAACACTTGTTCCCAATATCATTATTCTTCATAATTTATCATCCATTACAATATGAATTATCGATAATAAATTAATTCATTTTAATAAGTATTTAAAATTATAACTTGATAAATACATGAAATAATTCTATTATTAAATAAAAAATATATTTTTTATATTAAAATTATTGAGATAGATATTTACTATAAAAGTAAAAGATTTTTTTTTCACGTACAACCTCTATGTGAATTAGTTTCACAATAAGGTATCGGTTATGCATTGGATTCTTTCGTATTAGATGGTCTTTAATAAGATCATCATCATCATTCTTTTGTTCAACAATACCATATATTAATGAGGTATATTGGTTCATTAACACGACTAATTCATATTGTAATGGATGATAACTTATGAAGAATAATGATATTTGGAACAAGTGTTGGTAATGCTCAATCCCACATAGTATTGGAAATACTATTGGGAATGGTATTTAAGGCTTGTATTTTGCACTTCCTTGTTGAGTGAAAGAGGACAAGGGGGACTCTCGCGCGCCGCCGCCGTCGCCGTCTCGTCTCGGGTCGGGTCGTGGTCGTGGTCGTGGTCGTGGTCGTGGTCGTGGTCGTGGTCGTGGTCGTGGTCGTGGTCGTGGTCGTGGTCGTGGTCGTGGTCGTGGTCGTGGTAATACGTGTCTTCGACACGTCCGCGCGGATACTATCTTTTTAGAGAAAATTCTTAAGAAACAAAATTTTTTTAACTATTCTTTTGACCGTTGCGATTTTCTTTTTAACGTTGCGATTTTCTAAATCGCGTTGCGATTCTCTCAATCGCATTGCGATTCTCTCAGTCGCATTGCGATTCTCTCAGTCGCATTGCGATTTTCTTCTAAATCGCGTTGCGACTCTCTCAATCGCATTGCGATTCTATAAATCGCATTGTGATTCTATCAATCGCATTGCGATTTTCTTCTAAATCGCGTTGCGAACTTGGAAGCTCGCGTTGCGATTTTCTTTTGACCGTTGCGATTTTCTTTTTAACGTTGCGATTTTCTAAATCGCGTTGCGATTTTGATATCGCGTTGCGATTTTATTGGTCATTTTCGCAAATCCAAAAAAAGTTGATTAAAATCGTATATTATAAAATATTTTTGGTCACTGAGGCGATTTTCTCTTTTTTTAAGTACCTAAACTAAAGACAGTAAGGGAAAATTTCTCTCAAGAAGGTGAGGTGAATGAGAGGTTGTTATATTCCATTTCTTGTTTTAATCGATGGTGAGTTGTGCTTTTTAGATTTAATTTGTTTTTCTTTAAATTTTATGTAAATAGTTGTTTAAATGCTATTTGTCACTTTTTTATTGGCCCATGCTTTTTTCTTTTAACTGATGTTACTTCAACTTTCATTCTTCCTCCAGTTAACGAGTCACCTGCCAAAACCATCAAAGAGTCCAGGCAGTGGAGGGAAGAAGCTAGATCCGAAGGAGAGAGGGTTTTTCCGTTTTCGTCGATAACGTCAGCAAGGAGGTGCATCATAATACACCGAGGGAAGTTTTTCGAAGATACGATGAAGTGATTGATATTTTTATTGCTTATCATAATCTCAAAAGAATGTTTAAGAGGCGATTTGATCAAACTGACATCGTTTAATCGAATATCTTTTTTTTAGCATCGTTTGACATATATTTCTCGAAGTGAAACCCTTTCGACTGAGGTGGCGAAGGGCGCATCCTCGGAGATGCGTTTTACCTGATTTTACGCTGAGTTTGATGCCACGTGTGAAAGGCGCATCCACGGGGACGCGCTTTCACGGGGTTTTGCTGATTCGGTTGCCACGTGTGAAAGGCACATCCTCGGGGACGCACCTTTCATTAAATGTCTTAAATGCCCATCCGATTTTTCCCAAACTACCCCTCCTCCTCCCCTATATAAACCCCCTCAGTCCCCCTCATTCTTCACACCAAAATCATCTTCTCCTCTCTTATATAACTCAAATTCTTCAAATCTTTAAGTTTTAAATTTCTTATTAGTGGTAAGAAATTTATTTTTAAGTTAATATTTTTTTAAATAGTTATTATATTTTATATTAATATAATTATATAAATATTATTTTTTATTTAAATTTATTAATTAATTATTTTTTTTGCTAATTATTTTTTTCTACAGTTATAATAGAAAGTGAAATGTTGATGCAATTGGATGCTGATCATATCTCCAGACATTTTAGCGATATGGTAATATTTTTTTATAATTAATGTTAATATTTATTATTATGTTTAATTTAAATTTATTATGAATTTATATTAATTTTAATTTTTTATAATGCATATTATTTAGAATACTGATCGTATTTTAGAGACATTTATTAAAAATCCACGTATACTGACACCGGAACGTATTTTGCCATATTTGGCATCTGCTGGGTTCGGATATATTGCAACAATTATTGGCGGTTACAAACTCGAACATATCCTAATTTCTGCATTGATTGAGAGGTGGAGGCCCGAGACACACACTTTTCACCTTCCATGTGGAGATGCTACAATTACATTGGAGGATGTCTCTATGCATCTGGGGCTTCCCGTCGACGGAAATATGATGTGTGGTATGGAGGATGGTGTTTGGCAGTCAATGTGCATGGATTATCTTGGAGCTGCTCCGCTAGAGTTTAATGGAGGTATAATTTTATCTTGGTTGAAAGCTAATTTTGAGGTTTTAAATGAAAATGCTTCAGAGGATCAAGCAAAGGCATGTTCTCGGGCATATATTTTACGAATAATTGGAGGAATATTGATGCCCGACAAATCTCGCAACCAGGTGCATTGTATGTGGTTGTGGCATCTGATCGATTTTGATGAAACTGGAAGATATAGTTGGGGCGTTGCAGTTTTGGCATTTCTCTTTAGAGAAATGTGTCGGGCGACGAATTATAAGAAAACTGCTATCGGTGGATGTCTCCTGCTTCTGCAATCATGGGTGTGGTTCCGCATGCATTTCTTATGCCCGATCGTGAATGAACCATACATATTCCCCTTATTATTGAGGTAGTTTTCGAACTAAATTTTGATTTAAATATTTTTAATTAAATACGGTGATATTTAGCTTATATTATATTTCATAGGTGGTCGATGAAAAGAAAGAATCATAGAAGTATACCTATTGGGTTAGAGGAAATTCGTTTACTTATTGATACAAAAGCTGGGTCTGAGGTATGTTTTTACATCTGTTTAAATATTAATATTTTAATTTAAAATGCTATATATAATTAGAATATTTTATTTATTTGAATTATATATTTATATTTCAGTTTCAATGGATACCTTATGCGAGCGATGAAGTGAATGCTTGCTTCCCACCCCACCTTAGTGGGTCATTAGAGGTTTGGATGTCGGTTATACCTCTTATATGTTATGCTATTATTGAGTGGCATCCAGTTGATCGTGTGCTCCGTCAGTATGGTTGTACGCAATATATTCCTGGAGCACCTAGGAATTTAGATGACGTGCATAACATAGATAGACAAGGAAAGAAATAGGTTAACTGTGTGGTGAGACACAGAGATTGGATTGCGCTTTAGTAGAACCAGTATGCACAGTTGGCCCCTCGACAATATTACGCAGAAACAGGTCATATGGTTACGGATAACTATATGGACTGGTTTAATGAAAATGGGAAGTTGTTTCTACTTTTGGCGGAAGCACGAGGGGTTAGCATTCCTAGGCACCGAGAAAGATGTCAATCGTCTCAATATCATCGTCCCCCGATGCGTGGACGGAGAAAAGACACTACTGGTTCTGCATCAGTCCCACCACAACATCCTTATCCACCGATACCACAGTGGTACATGCCCAACCCTCCACTTTAGATGCCATCTCCTCACGGGCATATGCCAAGCCCACCAGTTCATATGCCATCTCCGTATGGGTATATGCCAAGCCCACCAATTCATATCTCATCTCCGCAGGGTTGCATTCCTAGCCCGCCAGGTTACATGCCTAGCCCGCAGGGTTTTATACCATATGGAGGTGCATATACGGCTATGTTTAATGATCCAGCATATGGTTCATATGCATCTTATTTGGCTGATGGTGCTTCTCCATAGACATCTCAATCTCCATCTGGATCACAAACATCGATGCCAATGTTTCCACAGTTTTCACAATTCCCGGGGAGCGGTGGGATTGTTACTAGCACTCCTCCAGGGTCGTTATTTTATACAGCCCCTTCAGCGTCATCTGCGCCAAATGAAGAAAATGTCGATGATGATGATAGTGAAGATGACGAGACTGAAGAACAAGTTCCACGAAGAAATCCTCCGCGAAATAGACAACCACTGCCATGTGGAACTCATTCGAGAATACGACATCGGTGATCCAGTTGTATTTTAATGTTATTTAAATAGTTATATTTAAGAAATTTATGTAATTTGGTTATGTTATTTAAATGTTTCATGGTTGTTATTGCCAATATTTTTAATATTATTTTTTATTCAAATTTAACATTAAATGTTTAATAAATGTTTTTAAAATACAAATTATAGTATTCGAAATTTAAAATTAAAATACAAATAATATTATTCGAAATTTAAAATTTAAATATAAATTATACAAACACAGGTTTGACATATTGTCGTTTTTTCTCATCAACCAAGCAGAAAATCTCTAGATCTGGCCTATTATTTCTTTTCTCTTTTTGGACTCACCTATTTTTGCCCCATATTTCAATTCAACACCCTTTTAATTTAAACTTATTCCAATCATATTCCATCTTTCCATGTTTAAGTTTTTTTGTTCTTTTCTGAGTCGATCTCTTTCAAGTTTGCAGATTCTCATTTTGTGGTGAGTATTCTTTTTTTGGGTTCACTCTATTCTTTGTATTTGATATTAGATCCGATCTCCAGATTTTTAATTTGTTGGTTAGATTTATTGTACTGGATTTTAGCTTCTTCGCTGCTGAAGGTTTGTTACCAACTTTTTGTTCTCATTTTACTTTTGTTTATTCTTCTGTTTATGTATTTTGGCTCAAGCGGAAGGAATAAATCTGCTCTGCCTTTTGAAATTTGTTTGTTTTTTTAACTGGAAATCTGTGTATTTGATTTCTCGGAAACTGTGATTTATTGAGAAGGTGGTGTTGCTTCCTTGGGTTTTCAGATTTACTTGCAAGTGTCACCATTTCGACTATAGATAGTGTTAATTTGTCTTAAAATTCTATTAGGTAACCAATTAGGCTTCTTAGTACTCCTCAATTCTCTAGTTTTTTATTGGTGCATCTTCTGTCTTCTTTGGATTCCTTTTTCATAGATCCTCATAGCTTCGGCTAAAGATGATTACAGAGTGATGTCAAGGAGACTAGTCTTAGAGTTTGTTCGTTGAATGTAGGCACATTAAATGCTAGGCTGCTGGAGCTGACCGACGTACTTAGTAATAGGAAAATTGATTTTACATGTATTTAGGAGACTAGGTGGAAAGGGGCTCGTGCCAGAGAGTGTAATGGGTACAAGTTGTGGTATTCAGGTGTAGATAACGCTAGAAATGGGGTGGGTATCTTGGTATCCTCTAAGCTTAAGGAAAATGTAGTTGAAGTTTGTAGATACTGGGATAGGATCATGATGATTAAGGTTATTATAGAAACGGAAGTGGTGAATGTCCTTTCAGTGTACGCCCCACACGTTGGCCTAGGGGAGGGGGAGAAACGTTACTTCTGGGATCAATTAGATGATGTACTTAGGAGCATTCCAGAGGACCAAAGAGTTTTCATAGGGGGAAACTTCAATGGCCATATAGGTAGTGCAACAGACGGGTATGACGGTGTTCATGGGGGTTTCGGTTTTGGTAGTAGGAACGAGGAGGGGCGTACGTTGCTTGAATTTGCTAATGCACACGATATGGTGGTCACTAACTCCTTCTTTAACAAGAGAGATATAAACTTGATTACGTTCCATAACGGGGGACATTGTACCCAAATTGACTACATCCTGGTTCGAAATCGGGATCGATGGGCTTGCATCGATTGTAAGGTGTTCCCTGAAGAGTCATGTCCATCACAACATAGATTATTGGTTTTGGTGTTTCGCGTACGCCACGGGTGGAGTACTCATAGGAGGGCTAAACTTGGTAAACCTAGGATCCTTTGGAAGAACTTACATGGTGCGACAGCTGATGACTTTAAGAGTAAGGTTTTGTCTAATACAGGTTTTGGAACTTCAAACTCAAATAATGCAGATATGTTATGGAAAAATATGGAAAATTCCATCAGAGAGGTGGGCAAAAACACCCTTGGGTTGTCGACAGGGAAGGTCAAAGAACATAAAGAATCGTGGTGGTGGAACGACGAAGTCCAAACTAAGGTAAAGACAAAGCAAACTTGCTTCAAGGAGTTTCTACAATGTAATGACGACGAAGAAAGAACGATAGCTAAACAAAGGTACAAGGAGGCAAAGCGGGAAGCCAAGAAATCAGTGGCTAAAGTAAAGGATATGGCATACGAGGAAATGTACAAGAGATTAGACACCAAGGAAGGTCAAAATGACATCTTCAGGCTTGCAAAATCCAGGGAAAATAGGAAAAAGGACCTAGGTAGCATTAGGTTTATAAAAGACGATAATGGTGTTCTTTTAGTGAAAGATCATGATATTAAGAGGGTTTGGGGTAGTTACTTTTTTGGCTTATTTAATGACGGTGCCTCTCCCTGTAGAGATAGTACCGTTGATGGGTCAACTAACCATCATACTACGGCCAATGACTGCCTTACAAGTACGATTGGGTTTGAGAAAGTCAAAATGGCTCTTAGAAAGATGGGGAGGGACAAAGATGTCGGTCCAGATCAAATTCCTATCACTGTGTGGTTAGCCCTAGGTGAAGAGGGAGTAAAGTGGTTGACCAACATCTTTAATATTATTTTAGAGACTGCCAAGATGCCAGAGGAGTGGAGAGAGTCTACGGTGATACCAATCTATAAGAATAAAGGAGATCCCCAACGTTGTGGCAACTATAGAGGTATTAAACTACTCAGCCATACCATGAAGCTATGGGAAAGGGTGATAGAGGCTAGGTTGAGACATATTACTAGGGTTTCAGAAAACTAATTTGGCTTTATGCCAGGCAGGTGTACTACGGAGGCGATTCATCTACTTCGACGGCTTATGGAGAAATATAGGGAAAAATAGAGATCTTCACATGGCGTTCATTGACCTTGAAAAGGCGTATGATAGCGTTCCTCGAGATACGATCTGGAAGACCTTGGAAACGAGACGGATCCCAACTGCTTATATCCGAGCGATTCGTGATATGTACTGTAGATCTACTACATACGTCAAGACTACAGTTGGCGACACCGAGGCATTCCCGGTGGAAATCGGACTCCACCAGGGGTCGGCTCTTAGCCCTTACATCTTCGCCTTAATTATGGACGACATATATTGTGCGACACCAGACGGTGTTCCATGGTGTATGCTTTTCGCTGATGACATTGTCCTAGTTGTTGAAACAAAAACTGAGCTGAATAGTAGACTGGCTACCTGGAAGACTGCTTTGGAAGAAAAAGGTCTAAGGATCAATATTGAAAAGACAGAGTATTTATGTTCAAACTTCAGTGGGATCCAAAACGATGAAGATGTAGAAGTATGCATAGAAGGACACATTCTCCCCTTAAAGGATTGTTTTAAGTACCTAGGGTCTATGATACATAAAGATGGGGGTGTAGATGATGACGTTACACACCGTATAAAGGCGGGATGGCTAAAGTAGAGGGCTACAACTGGAGTTTTGTGTGACAAGAAGGTGCCTCTAAAACTTAAGGGAAAATTTTTTAGAATGGCAATAAGACCAGCGCTGCTGTATGGATCAGAATGTTGGGCAATCAAGAAGGATCATGTAAGGAAGATGGAGGCCGCAGAAATGAGAATGCTTCGATGGATATATGGTAGGACTCTGTGAGACATGACACCAAACTCTGCTATTAGGATGTCCTTGGGGGTGGTGTCTGTAGCTGAAAAATTGAGGGAGGGAAGACTACGGTGGTTTGGGCATGTCCTTAGGCGACAACCGTCGAATACGGTCAGGAGGGTAGAGTCGATTACAGTCAACGGTGCCAGATGGAGAGGACGACCAAGGCGGAAGTGGGAAGACTGCTTGAGATCTGATTTGAAGGATTTAGCCCTTACCGATGACATGACCTCCGATAGGAAAGTATGGAGACTTAAGACCAGGGTAGCCGAGTAGTGCGGGTCACAGCCATAGGGTGTAACATCTATATCTTCTTTTTTAATGCCTTTGTAGTAATTTCCATGACTACTACTTTTTATACGTTTCTGTCATTGGAATTTATGAAGACTCAGAACTAGGGTAGCGAAGTAATGTTGTCATAGTTTAGGTTTTAACCCATTTTACTTTATTCCTTCTCCTAGCTTGCTATCATAGAATTCTGTGTATCTTTCTCTTCAGGTTTCCTCTTTTTAAATTTAGTCGAGTCTTACGTTTCTGTCTATATGCAGATATTTTTACGCAGAGATTTATTTGCAGGGATTACTTCCCATTACAAACGCGCATATTAAGACTACAAATGAAGACTGTTCAACTTTGTATTTATTTATTTATTTATTTATACATGCATTGCATTTTATCTTTATTTTTTATTTTCTGACTGCCGGAGGTCTTCCACGGAAGCTGCACTCAACCGGAGTTGGGGGCAGCCTACTAACCTACCTCCCCCTTACCCCATTACATATGGGAATAGGGTTTTGTTGTTGTTGTTGTTGTTGAAATTTAACATTAAATTCAACTTAATATTCCAATTGTATTAGAAATTAAAAGTTATATTCCAATTATAGTTCACAGTACTTAAATTGAAATTAAATTTATCCATACATATGATTTTATCATCAACATATATATTAAAACGTATACATTAAAATCAACTTATCACTTCACATTTATTCGTAAAAACATGTTGATGCTCATTCCATACAATTTCAATGTCACAATCAACTTATCACTTCACATTTATTCAATTTATCTATAACATTTTATCTAATTTATTCAAACTTCACATAACGTTTTAATTTAAGTTATGAATTTAAATTTATCTATATGTATAATTTTATCCTTAACTTGCTGAACTTCCAAAAGAAGTTAAATTTTGGTTATAATTTACCTGATTTCACCATCCATCTATAGTTCCCCGGGAACGCGCTTTAAAGTCCCCTAAGAAATAGTAGGTATTGACATGAATAGTTCTCGGGGGACATAAGTGACATAATAGGGCAATGATAACATATTCTCTCAAAAATCTCAATCCTCTATTCTCTGAAAATGAGTCGTCTTTCTGCTGTTGTTTTGTATGATGGAGATATTAAGGAAGCTGAAGAGGGGGTTGTTTTTGAGTCAGATCATTATATCCCCTTAACCTTGAAGAGAAACATCACGTTTGAGTAGTTAATCACAAAAATTTCGTTAAAGATTCGTGTAGCAGGCCGAAGAAGACTATCTTCACTTCAGTACAGATTTCCTACTGAACTTTTTTCGCTCACGTATACATCATTTCATCTTTCAAATGATGATGATGTTTCTATGATGGTTGATGCTCATATGGGAAGTTCACAATCTCTTATTGAAATGTATGTCACTTTTATTGAGGTTTGTGCTTCTCGTGATCTCTCATATTCCTCTCACTTTGGCATTGTATATCAAGCTGATCAAGTTGATAGCCTGACACAACTGATATGTAATGATTTCACATCATTAATGGAGGATCCAACTCCAGATGCCATGCCATCAAGTTTAATAGGAAGACATTCATCTGCAACTGCTTATGATCTCAACCCACGTGGTTTCACCAATAATCCATATGGCAACATCTCTTCTACTTCAAGGGGCAGACATTCATCTGCCAATGTTTTCGACTTACATATGGAAATGCCAACGAGACGACAGTCTATTCACATCCCACATGATACAATGGCCTCAAGTTCAATGGGAGGACACACAAGCGGGAACTTATTTGACCTCAACATTGGATTATCGGAGGAACCCTCATCTCCACCAAAAGAACCACTTCGGGAGCCAGTGCAAATGGTGCTGAAACGAGATTATTCGTTGAACCTGACTCACCACAGTTTAACGTACATTCTGATGATGACGAGGATAACGTTCCAATAAATACAACACCAGCCGAACTTCTTGTACATATGTATGGGGCTGATTATGATGCAATGTATGAGCCTGAATTTCTGGATCTTCCTGATGTTGGCAACTATGGACTTCAATCGACAATTAATGACGGTGATTTACATATTGGAATGAAGTTCGCATCGAAGGTGGAAGCAATGATGGCAATAAAGAGTTACAATATTCGTAACTCAGTTCAGTCCCGAGTTGATCGATCTAACACAGAGAAATATGTCTGTTTCTGCGTCCAACGTGACAATAGATGTCAACGGATGGTTCGTGTATCAAAGAGGAAGAGGAAGAACAACTTATGGGAACTAACCAGATACAACTGTCCTCATACGTGTTGTGCAAGAGGTATAAACCAGGATCATCCCAACTTGGACTCCAACATTATTTGCCAAGCAATCATGCCCATTGTGAAGCAAAGCTCTCATATAGCTGTTGCAGTGTTGATTTCTGCTATACAGTCACAATATGGGTACACCGTCTCCTACAAAAAAGCTTGGTTGGCAAAACAGAATGCCATTTGCAAACTTCATGGTGAATGGGATTCCTCTTACAAAGAGCTGCCCAGTTGGTTTCATGTTGTGCAAAGACTCAATCCCGGGACGATTGTTGAGTTCGAAACTCAACATCATTACGTGAATGATCGAGTGGTTCGCGATCGCAGCCAATTCTACCGTGTCTTTTGGACTTACCCTCAGTGTATTAATGCAGTCAAGTATTGTAAACCAGTTGTCCAAATTGATGGTACTTTCTTGTATGGAAAATACAAGCAAGTTTTATTATTGGTTGTGGTCTAAGATGGAAACCGCAATATTCTTCCTGTTGCGTTTGCCCTCGTTCAAGGAGAAGACACTGAGTCTTGGGCTTTTTTCCTTAAAACTTTACCTTTACATGCTGTCACCAGGGAACGAGTATGCATTATTTTAGATAGAGGAGCTGGGATAAAAGCATCAATGGACTCTTTGGGTACAATGTATAGACCTCCACATGTTCAACATCGTTATTGTGTCCGTCATATTGCTGCAAACTATTACAGAAAATACAAGAAGAACGATGAACGTCAGTTAGTCGTGCGGATGGGTATGTTACTTTTTTCCAATTTTTCTATCATTTTCGTATTACTTATTTATACTTCATATTAACTATTACATATTCCTAATGGCTTAGGTTACGAACTCTTACCTCAAAGGTTTGAGTCGGTGCTACAAAAGTTGTTTGGCAAAAATAAAAAGGGGTGCGAGTACATTATGGACATCAACAAAGAAATGTGGACAAATGCGTATGACGAGGGATATCGCTATGGTCATATGACAACAAACTTGGCTGAAGTAATAAATTTAACCTTAAAGGGGGCGCGTCATTTATCAGTCACGACGTTGGTCAAAACAACTTATTTTCGTTTGGGTCAACTCTTTGCAAAGCTCGGTGGACAAGCTCTTACTTGGATGCAAAACGGCCATATTTACCACCTAATACTAGTAACTGATTTACAGAAAAAAGTGACTGCATCAAATGAGATGTTGGTTACAAATTTTTCTCGCACCCGTGAACTGTTTCGTGTAACCGAAATACCACGTCCGTTGTAAGGGATTGAAGCTAAATCTTTCAGAGTTAATCTGTATGAGAGGTGGTACGATTGTGGTTTCTTTCAAGCACTCAAATATCCATGCTCTCATGTCATTACAGCTTGCTCACATTCGTATTTGGACTACAAAAATTATGTTGATCCCGTATACCAACTTTCACAAGTATTCAAGGTATATGAATTTGAGTTTTTGCCCATAGGAAACGAAAGAGACCCAGATGAGATTCAAACTTGGCTTACAATTGTATCAGATCCATTGCTATTGAGGGACTCAGGTCATCCAACTACTAGAATACATTGTGATATGGATATTCGGGAGAAGTCAACAGAACAAAAACGATGTGGGCATTGTAGAAACATCGGACACAATAGAAAAAAATGTTTAGCTCTATTATCATCACATAACCGTTAACCCTTATGTAACCTAATATTCTATTTAAATGAATGTTTTTGTTTATAATATTTAAATGTAATTGCATTTTCTATAATTTCTCAATGTATAATAATAATAACAGATTAAATGTGTAATTATACTAATTTTATTAACTTATGCATCAATATTTTGGTTAAATAATAATAACAGATGACTAGATTGATAATATTTAAATAATTAAGTGATAAAATTAATAGATCGGTAATCAAAATAAAAATAATAATATAACCATACGTGTAATATAATAATTTTATACATTTTTCATATAACTACAATAAAATAAAAACTAGTTTTCATCTATCGTTCTATCCGATTAATGTTGATAATACACTCCACCTTTAACACACATTAAAAAATACATTCGATAATTATTAAATTATAACCGAAACAATTTACATAATATATTACTAATTTATAATAAAAATAAATTTTTTATTATTAAAAAAAATATCACCGTGGCAGCCGAATCAGTAAAACCCTGTGAAGGCGCGTCCCCGGGGATGCGCCTTTCACACGTGGCATTCAACTCAGCGTAAAATGTAAAGCGCGTCCCCGGGAATGTGTCTTTCACCACCTCAGCCGAAAGGGTGCCACTTCGAGAAATATATATCAAACAATGCTAAAAAGGAAGATATTCGATTAAACGGTGTCAATTAAATCAAATCGTCGGTCCAAGATGTATACTCTTGCGTTTGTTTGTTTGTTTTTAAAATCTTGAGGCGGCAAAGATTGCGGTGGAAAGTGGGGAAAGAAGAAGGATCAATGGGGCCATTATCATGACCTATTTTGCAAAGGAACCTACCAGGTACGGAGGTAATAGGTCTGTTCATAAGGAAAAGCTTCGGTGGTAGGGTTTTTATCATTAGAATACAAAGATTGCGGTGGAAAGTGGGGACAAAAGAAGGATCCTTTTGGGGAGTTTTTGTGGTCTCATGTGATAAGTTGATCGAATGTATATTGTAGATTAATAAAGTACCTCTCATGAGTTGATCGAATGTATATTGTAGATTGATAAAGTACCTGTTTAAAGCAAAGTAGGTGTTGTGGTTCGTTGGTGGATTTATGTTTGATAAGCTTTTGGAGGGTTCAGGTTGGTTTGTTGTGGTGTTGAGTGCATTGGAAAGTGTTCTTTCCACCCTTTTGTTCGTCTGGGCTACTTCTGATTGGTGTTGCAACATATGTGGTGTGTTCATGCAGTTTTGAATTTGTTTTCGGGTGACCTTGGGTGAGGTTGAAGGCTCTTTGCCAGGGTTTTTTTTTATTTTTTATTTTATTTTTGTGTGTGGTCAGGTTAAATAGGCAAGTTGGTTCCATTGTCATTGTCTCTGAATGTTTCGCTTATGTAACAACACCGATTAAGCGCACTCTTTTTCTTCTATTTAAGTTTAGAGAGTTTTTTTGACGAGACCCCTATCGGTATATATTTTTGTTGACTTTAATAAATCACACAAAACTCACCTTTAAAAAAAACTAACGTTACTTTTAATTTAAAATAATCACATATTAAAACTTTAAGTACCTATTTTGATTAAAAATATTTTAATTACCTAAAAGAAAAGTTTATATACTTTATATATTTATTTGTGATATACTGATAAACCTTTTATTTTGAGGTGAAAATTTGTTAGGCATTTTGTATCTCTTATATAAAATAAGACGACGTCATAGTCTCGTACAGTTCGAAATAAAAATTATAAAATGTTCTGTATCAAAATTCAAATTAAAACTTCTGAATAAATTTAAAGTGCATTTTACGAACTAAATCCTAAATTTTGGGTTGAATAATAAAAATTTAGGAATTTGAGAGTTAAATTGTAACTTTGAAAAGTTTTGAGGATTAATTTGTGAAATCTGGTAGACTGGTGACCGAATTAAAAATGTACGAAATTAACAACTTGATGTAGATCACAATTACTTTCTAATTGAAATATTAATATATTTTAAAAATAGTAATGAATTTTAAAATTCAAAATTATTTTTAAAAAAATTGTGTAAACATAAAATTTTGCAATGTTTTTAAATGAACTTTCAATCCATCTGAAATTTCTGTTTTGATTTTAATTATTAATTATTTATGAATTTATTTATACTATCTAACTTTTCCCCACACATAAATAAATAAATAAACATTGAGCATTTAAACAACTATCTTTGCTATTGCCTTGACGAAGACTGGTAAGGTTGCCGAGTTCGGTCAGAGGAGAAATGGAGTTTGGTACTGGAAAATAGAGTTTAGAAGAACATTTTTTGATTGGGAGTCAAAGATTTGGGAGAATTTCTTAGAATTAATCAACAGAGTAGTGAGCGTTAGTGTAGAGGTGGATCAGCTTGTTTGGAAGGGCTCTAGCAGTAGTGTCTACACTCCCAAAAGATTCTGTAACAGTGTGGTTAGTGTTGGGGTGGTTGAGGACTCTGTTTGGATTTTGGTTTGGGCAAAGCTAGCTCCTCCTAAAGTGGAGGCGTTTGTTTGGAAAGCCGTCCTTCGGAGAGTACCGTCATTAGTTGAATTAACCAAACGCGGTATACAAAACCTGGGTCGTTGTTTATGCAGTCTTTGTCATGAACAGCTGGAGTCATCGGACCATCTGTTTTGCCAGTGTAAGGTGTCTTGGGAAGTCTGGCAAAGATGGTGCTCTAACTGGAGAGTGGTCTTTGTTTGCCCAGATAATGTGAAAAGTTTTATTATCGCTTGGGAGAATCAACCGGTTAAGAAAACATTGAAGTCTATATGGAAAATGGCTTTTTTTGGTATCATATGGAGTATCTGGCTCTATAGAAATGAACTTTTTAATGATAAACCTTGCTCGTGAACCAACTTTATGATATTGCTACCCTTAGGATCGGCCTATGGTGGAATAGTAAGTGGCCTGATCTCTGCCCTTCGATAAATGATGTTAAAAGGTGCCCCATTTTTGTTGCCTAACGCTGCTTTAATGTTTGATGGGTTTGGGTTAATTTGTTTGTTACATGGTATTTGGTTTTGTGTGTGCTGTGTTAGTGCAGATCGCTCCTGCAGAAAGTTGGTGCAAAGTTTGCCATATCGGGAATGCCATTCTGGGGCATTATATTTAACAAGTTTGTTTTTGGGTGGCATGTTTTCATGATTCATTATGGTTGCTGTAACCCCTTTTTTCTAAGTGGATCAAAAGTCCTCTTTCCTCTTATTTGTTTTGTGTTGTTGGTTAATTGTTGCTGGCGTCTTTCCTTTTATCTTTGTTGGTGATCCCTGGTTAAATGATTGGGGTTCGTTTAGGGTTGGTTGAAGTCAAGCTGTGTTCTTGTGACGATTTGAATGTGGCAGTGTGCTCTATTATTTCCAAGGTTTATGGTCTGCTTGTTTTTGTGCCAAAGATTTGGAGTGTTGATAGTGAAGAGATGCTATATTTCAGACATCTTCTTGGCTGGTGTAGCTTGGTACTTCGAGTAGTGGCTAATGAAGTTGGTCTCTGCTATTGTGTCGTGTTTGTGTTTTGTTTGCACCCAAACCAGGTGCTAGCGGACGAGATAGCTTTTCGAATTAGTATGTGATCACATATTCCTTCAAGAAGCTTTGTTTTGAAACTTACGCACTCTTTTTCCATCACTTAGATTTAGGGAGGATTTTTAACTAGGCCTATATATCTTGCTTTGTTTTGTAGGTTGGAATAAGAATATACAAAACTCCTTTAAAAAAAAAATGCCAATTGAACTAAATTTAACAAACAAAAAATATTGATCAACAACTAAATTTTGATCACAAGTCACAACCTTTTTTTTCCCTAAAGGAAATATATTTTGAAGAATAAAAATCAACTTTAAAAATCAAAATTATTTTTTAAAAAATTGTTTTAACCTGAAATTTGCAATGCTTTTAACTAAAACTTTAAATCTATCTTAAATTTAATTATTAACTATTTATCAACTTTTAAATTCACCTTGATAAAACATATACATTTCAGAAAATAGAAAAAAAATTATCAAATTATTTATTTTGAAAAAGATAAAAGAAAGAGTTGCTCGAAATCAAAATCAAAATTTGATGTCAATCAATCGAGACTAAAATGTAATTTTTTACTTAACCCTAAAAAAATTCACAGAAAACACACAATACACGAAGCTTTTATACAACTTGACCAAAATCTATTTATCTGTACATTTTTATACTTGATTTGCATAAAATTAACCATGAAAGAAAGAGGAATAAAAGATATTAGTCAAACAAAAATTACAGCTGAAAATTGATCATCCACTAAACGTAAAAAACTGCACAGATCAATGGATATCAAGCTTTAAGTCTGCCTCATCTGTAACGAGAAGAAATCTGCACAGATCAATTTTTTTTCAATTTTATTCATGTATTTGGAGGAGCAAATACTCATACCATGTCTGGACATGTCTCCAACATCAATATTTTCAGACGAGTTGCACCACAGCAGCTATTCTCAAGGCACCATTTTGAAGAAGATCAGCAAGCTCATCGAACAACAGAGCTGTCCGCCATCCCCAACCCTTGGGAGCTTTCGGTAAGAGGGTTCCTCTTTGTTTGAAGCTTCCGAACATCATGACTTCTCGCTTTGATGGACATATTAGCTGGAAAATTAAGCCATAATAAACGTAGATTACTACTTATAAAACACATCTTTTGTCTTTGCATATGATTTTTATGGATATTAACACAGACAAGTCGATTACCTGATATCGGGCAGTAACCTTTTCACGAGAATCCACATACATGCGAACCTGAAAAGTTAAGACAAGATGTTTCTCATTGTTACTGGAACTAGAATGTGACAGTCCGATATGAGTATATAATATGGGTATGTTTTTTTATGTTGGATTAGGTCATATTCCGATACCCATGTCTGAGTATATGTAGTTAATAGGCGTGTCACTGAAAAGTTAAGGTTGCATTCTTACAATAAGACAACAACAAATTGCTGTCACCAAGATCTAAACCGGAAAAAAAATTGTTCCATGGATGAAACGGAACAAAAGACCATCTCTCGTACTTAAAGATATTGAGAAAAAGAGGACTGACCTTTCTCAGAGAGTCAGTTGCTTCAGCCTTCCGCCGGTGAAGGAATAAGCCTGAAGTGGGAGAAAAATCGTTTAGACAATATTGCAAAATCATCTCGAATGAACTTGAAAAACAAGAACAAAAATGTTTTGAGGTTAATCATTCAACGAATTAGAACATTACCGAGAGTCCTACGTCCTTGAGGATCTTCGTCATTAAAGGCTTGAACGCTGACCTGTAAATCAAAATGGATCTTAGAATGCAGATCTTAACACAAACCTAGGAAATAGAATTGAAAAGCCTAATAACATCAACAAGTTCTATACATAGCAGAGTTGGGAGCCATTCCGGAACCAGAATATTCAAAATCAGAGCCTCAGATAACAATAATTTTTCTAGTTCCGTGATTCTCTTTCAGATAAAAATACAATGACATTTGGATACTGAGAAATACTAAGACAGGTTTGAAGTAAAAGTAAATCGGTCTTGCTGCTCAGGAAGGATATTCATATTCAAATACCTTCCATAGGGAACCCGCATAAAAGAATTCAGGAGAGTGCTCGACTTGCCCATCACTTAGCCTGAGTACATCCTCGAATTCAACCCTGCAGAGCCAGCAACAATTTATGGAACATATATCAGAATAACTCTTCAACTTTGAAGTACCAAATAAAAGAAGATTTACAGTATAGAACAGATGGAACCCTAAAATCACAAAGAATGTGATCAAGAGCATCAGTTCTTTTGGTAGCTAATAGAGGTAAAATGTTTTACTGATAATACATTATTTTTTTATTAATCTGGGGTAAGTATAAGACAGTATCTGTTCAAAGATAACTAACAATCATTTGACATTGAACCCTCACACCCCCTAGCATTCCTAGTGTTTAAACCCGGAACCTCAAGGAATAACAACAATTCCTTTACCACTGAGGTCGCTCGGTTCATGCTACTGATAATACATTAGATTCAGAGAGAAGGGAACA
Source organism: Hibiscus syriacus (assembly GCF_006381635.1). NCBI lineage: Eukaryota > Viridiplantae > Streptophyta > Magnoliopsida > Malvales > Malvaceae > Hibiscus > Hibiscus syriacus. The sequence goes on from NW_024061774.1 coordinate 1,771,885, forward strand.
ATGTTATGACCCCAAGTGGAAGAATGATTCCACCACTAACTATATGCACCAACCTCTGGTTTATAAACACACCCACAATTATGTGTGAAAAAATTAACTTACCCAAAACGAAAGGGAGGGAAGTGATTCAGAGGGGTTTTCATGTCCAACGATATAGAAGAACTAGTTGCACTCTCCCACTCAATTCCAATGGTCTGTTCCGGTGACTCGAGCATCTGCATGGCAATTCCACTAGCACTTGGCCCAGCAGCAGAAGTTACAGGCACTCTGTTTTGCATATCTGTCACATAACTCCTTTCGGTTTGTTCTCCTTGAACATTAGTGGCATTACCTCCTCCTTGGCTTAACTCAACCAGAACTGTTAAACCACCTCCAGACATGTCTCCGGCATGCTCAACTCTAGCCTCTGAATCATTAGCAAGAGACTGTTGGCCATTCCTGTTGCCTGTACCGAAAGGCACACGGGAAAAGACAAAACGAGTTGGAGGCCATGCAGTGGCAGGAACAAAAGTAGCACCACGTCCAATATCAGCTAACCCATCAATAGGTCTCCTAACATGGACTCTTACTGGTCCAAAGAGGCCATTTCCTTCACCTTGGGCATTATCAGCCACATATACATTTCCAATATTGCCAGTTAGATGATTTTGATCGTTCTCTTGCACATAATAACCTGCAGTTGCAACTCCATGCTGAAGTCCAAAAGGCTGCCGGCAAGCGCATTGCATAGTAGTAAGACAGCAATTCTTGCATGTGTCAGCTCCAATTTCTTGCACCCTCTGGCTTAATAGCATCTACATATCCATAAAAAAAATTCTTATCAAGCTAGAAGCAGAGGCTACAATTTTAAATATATGCTTATATTAGAAAGGAAGAAAATACAAACTAATAGGAAAAAAGCAAAAACAGTCTTTGCCATGTTAATCTAATTAACAGTTTATTTGAAAACTACTAGATTGAATGACTTCCCAAATATTCAACCTTAAACCTATTCACCAATACAAATGATATATATCACTAGCATAGTAGTTATATCAACTTGATATCATCACAGCATTCAACATACATCCCTTTCACAGCACCAGATATGACAGAAATGGAAACAAACAGGTACAGATAACATACCTGCAGCCAAAGACCATCATTCAAAGCTTTGCAAGGAAATCCAAACTCTTCAAGTTGCTTTCTCACATTCAAAAGTACCTCAAAGGACATGTTGCAGTACAGAAGAGAATCCCCTTCAAATATACTGACAAAAGAATCATATTCCTCAATATGATCCCCATAGTTTCCTTTTGCGGAGCTTTTTACCTGTCTTTTACCCACAACCCTGCCACCCCAAGAAAGAGAAGCTACACCATATCTTCCCCAATCATTCAACATGAGCTCACTACAGGATGAGTCCACAGAAGAACAATGCCTCGATTGACCACTTGCAAGCCAATTATTGTTATTCAAATGGTAGCATGAGCCTTCCTCGGATGGTCCCTCCATTGCCATTCCACAGGCTCCCACTCCACTTGTTCCAACATCAATTGGGATTTCAGCATATGAACATGAAGTTCTTATTCCCTCTGCATCTGAAAACAGACTACTTATTGATGAAGACTTATAACTGTTTCCAGCATATATAGGCTCCGAGCGAGAATATTCAGGTTGCAGCACCTGTTGGTCCGAGCTAGATAAACCTGTATGGATGTCAGCCACACAATCTGCAAGCTCAACCAGATGATCTTCTCTTAGACTTAGGCGTTCCATTGCAGACTCCAATCTCTTACTAGGGCGCCTATCAACTAAATTTTTTCCCTTTGCTTTAGAAGACTGAGGAGAACTACCCATTGCCATCTTATCAGAGGGAATTCCTTGATCAGAATGTTCAGTCTGGAAAAAAGAACCTTTTGCAAGGAGAGTATACAATGCGAGCTCAAACCTTTTAAAGAAATGAAAATACTAGTTCATCAAACCTTATAAACATGAACCACAAAATCCAAGTTTATGGGGCTGCCACCTATAAATCTTACCTTTTTTCTTCACTATGTACCCACAGCTCATTAGAGGTCAGCAATGCATGCAAAGTCTGAGAAGAAAGTTTAGGTAACACCTACACAGTGAAAGGGATCCACAGACCAGTTAGTGAAGACAAACAAAAACATTCACTAATAAACTACAGTACATGGACAAAATTTTTGAGTTCTTGTTAGTTCCTCTACAATTGAGTCATAATATCACAGCTAAAATAAAGTATGTAATTTGGTAAACCCATAAATAAGACCTTTTCAGCTTTACCTCTTTCAATTCCATGGCACCACTTTGACAAAGATAGCCCCAGCAAGCATTCCTCACCCTTTCCCCATGTATCCCGTAATCTTGACTCTCAGCAAACACCTAAATTTACACCCAAATTTCGATTAATACACCAAAAGAAAAAGAAGAGAAATAATGAAGTTTCAATGTTGAAACCTGATATGCTAAGAAATTTGAAGTCCACAGCTCAGATATAATAAAGTCCGTACATATGGCGCATAGATCCTGCCATCAATTTCACATGCCAAAGGAAATTTCATTAACAGGAAAATGATACAAGGTACTTTCTTTTTTAAAGAAAAAGGTTCGATTAGTATAAGGACCTGAAGATCAAGAAATGAAGCAGCAGCTAAAACGCGAAACGCGTTATTATCATTAAGCTTGGGATGGTGTCCATACATATAAGACAACGCGATCGCGATAGCTTCACTGTTAACGTTGTTATCGTCGACGTTTAACGTTACTATTGGAGCATTGGCTTCTTTCCAAGGTCCCTGCAACATATTCCTGATTTAAAAAAGAGAGAGAACTAAAATCAGTGTTAGATTGACGGTAGGCATTTTGATCTTGAATGTTGATTTGGATGACCTGAAGTAGGAGCTACGGGAGATGATTAGACGGTGGAGGTGGTAGGTGGATCCCATGGCGTTTACGACGATGTCGGAGAAGGAACCGCCGTTGAAACCTTCCAATTGAATGTGCTTGCAAAGGGAATTCAGATTGCAATCGACGGCGCGAAGTTCACTGCTGCTCCGCTCGATGTCGGAGTGCTGCGGGTGCGGTGGTGAGACCTTCATTTTCAATTGCTGCTGCTGCTGCTGGGGCAACGGTGGCCCGCAAGATCGTTGCTTTGAGAATTGCGGTTCCATTCGCTGTTTTGATCGTTTGAGATCATAAAGAAGATGAAGTCATTGATATTACTACACCAAAAACGGAAAACAAGCAAAAAAAATGAGAATTTTCAGTGTGGATTTGAAGATGGCAGAGATTTGGGAAAGTTTAAGAAACGCTGCGTTTCAATGGATAAAGCCATGTGTTTCGATAACTGAATATTATTTTATTTTTAATGTTAAGTTTTTTTTTTTATTTTAATTCCCTTCTAGTTCTGTCAAAAAAATAAAAAAGAGTGTCAAAATTATATTATCGAAATCATGTCTCAAGATACCTAAGAGACTAATCATATCAAGTTAGTTTAATGTGTTTTGATATATGTAATTTTAAAAAATTTAATGTATTTATATTTTGATAAAATATTTAATATAATATATAAATATATATTTATTTAAAAATATTTAATTTAATTTATTTATTATATAAAATATTTAATATGATACTTAAATTATTATTTTGTATATTATTAAAGAATTCGAATTTTTAATTAAATAATCATTTACTAACGATGTTAATTCAAACATCATAATATTACACAAAATGAATATTCAAATATTATATGGATATTTTAATAAAGTACATATATTATATTGAACATTTTAAAAGTACAAATATTATATTAAATATTTTATTAAAAAATAAATATTAAATTTGATATTTTATTAAAAGATAAGTATCATATTAAACATTTTATCAGCCAATGTTATAGGCGAAATAACACCCTAAACCAATACGATACGCAATCGATTGATTTGGATGTCACACGAAACCCCCGAAGTGGTTGACCAAACTTTTTCATATCTCTTACTTTAAAACGATCATTCTCAAACTATTTTAAAACATAAATTCATAGCTAAAATATAAAATAAACTTTACACTCGGGGCTTCCAAAATAAAATATTTACATTCAAAAATATAAATATAAATTCTTGACTAACTTTATGACTCAACTTTACATCAATATTTATAAATATACATGCCCTTAAAAAAATGAGATGTACTCTGCTCTGCTCTAGGCATGGACCTCAGTTTAATCTATGGTAGACATCATGGTGCGATTAAAGGATCTCTACATCTTAGAGTTCACGTCTACATCTCGGAGCTCACACACCCCTCTAGTCTACCGAGGATGGTGCCTAAAATCTCTACATCGGTCAACATCCTCGACTAGCTCGTACACTACTTAAGGATATTCGGACTGCATCTATACATTGACACCACTAACTTTTCTAAAAGAATTCAGGTGTCTGAATCGTTTTCTGAGCATCAATCAAGGCTAATCTTATTTCACCCTACTTTAACATGTTACTACGTTTAATTAAGCATTATTATTGTTCTCACTTGTAGTCTTATTTGGAAGAAATTATAAGTCTTTTTGGAAATCTCACCTATTTCCATAATTCCTCTTGAATTAAAGCTCAAATCTTAACCTTGGTATTGATACTGGTCTTACAGTATCGATACCCAACCCAATGTATCGATACCCAACCCATTGTATCAATACTCCAGTTGAAATGCCTTGAAAGAAAGATGAAGTATCGATACTCATGTGAGAGTATCGATATCGGGACATTGGGTATCGATACTCCCTAGAGTACCAATACCAAAATGGCATTTTGAAATTCCGGTATCGATACCAAACCCTCAATATCGATACTCCTTTAAGGGGTATTGATACTGCTCTTTAAAAACTCCTGGATTATGCCTTTTATATGAATAGTATCGATATTGTTTCTTACAATATCAATACTCACTCTTAAAAATGCCCTATTTGGGCACGAATTTGCCACCCAAACTTCCTAATTTTCATACTTTAAGGCTTCCCAATGTTTTATTAAGTCTTATTTGATCTAAAGGGTCATAAATAAGGCTTAAAACACATCATAACATCTAAAACATGCAAATTTGCCATAAAAACTACTCAACATGCTAAATCTCATCACATAAGTTATATTGCATTTCTAATGACCTACTAAAGGTATGAAGGAGTCGTGATTGTGTTACCTGTCTTTTTATGTTGCTAGAACTCCTTTTGAATCAACTAAGATTCACTTTCTCTTTAGCTCTAGCCTTCTCTCCCACCTCTTTAACTAAACCCAAACAAAAAAAATGGATTACTACTCAACTAGGGGTTGGACAAAGCATAAATACAACTCCTATAACTCAAATCTACCCAAAATAACTTGAATCATTTGGTGGTCTTAAAACTCTCAAAAACCCATTTTTGAAACCCACACTCAAAACTCAATATTAGGGGCATAAATGAAAGGTTGGGGGATGAAGATTAATACTCTTACCTTGGTTGCTTCTAATTAGGCTTGGAAATCAATAATTTTTTATCTTTTTGTTTTCTCTTGGGAAGGAAGAAGAAATGGAAAAGAAGACTCTAAAGAAGAGAATAGGAACATATTTTTAGGGAGAAAGTTCACGTGAAAAACATTTAGGTGGTGTTTGGTTGGATGGAATCCCTTGGAATTGGTGGGAATTGGAATCCAATTCCACCACTTTCCCATGTTTGGTTCAAGTTTTTCAAGGGAATTGGAATCCCTGATGGAATACAATTCCATCAAATGAGGGAAAGTGAATTCCATCCAAAAATGGATGGAATTCAATTCCCTTGTTGGAGGGAATTGAAATTTGACCATACTACCCTCATCAATCCTTTGGTAACTTATTCATATATTCAATAAAAATATTTTTTTTATTATTTTGGGTCAGTTCGGGTTGGATTTCTAATTCATATATTCGGGTCGGGTGAAACTTTATTTTGGTCGGGTTGGATCGGGTTTTTTTAAGTGTGATATTCCGATCGGGTCGGGTTCGGGTTTAGGGTGAAAAAAATCGGACCGACCCGAAAATATATATAATTCAGGTCGGGTCGAATTAAGTCACTGTTTTTATTAAATAAAAATAATTTTTTATTATTTCGGGTCGGGTTAGATTTCTAATTCATATATTCGGGTCGGGTCGGATGAAACTTTATTTTGTTCAGGTCGGGTCGGGTTTTTTAATTGTGGTATTCGGGTCGAGTCGGGTCGATTTTTTTAAGTGTGATATTCGGGTCGGGTCGGGTTCGAGTTTAGGGTGAAAAAACCCGGACCGACCCGAAAATATATATAATTCGGGTCGGATTAAGTCACTGTTTTTATTAAATAAAAATAATTTTTTATTATTTCAGGTCGGGTCGGATTTCTAATTCATATATTCGGGTCGGGTCGGATGAAAATTTATTTTGTTCAGGTTGGGTCGGGTTTTTTAAGTGTGATATTCGAGTCTAGTCGGGTCGGGTTTTTTTAAGTGTGATATTCGGGTTGGGTTCGGGTTTAGGGTGAAAAAATCGGACCGACCCGAAAAAATATATAATTTTACCTTATATATTTAGGAATAATAACAATAATACCCCTCTATATATAATTTGTTCAATTAAGTCAATGTTTTTATTAAATAAAAATAATTTTTTTATTATTTTGAGTCGTGTCGGGTCGAATTTTTAATTCATATATTGAATAAAAATAGTTTTTGATATAATTTTTGGTAACTAATTAACATACTCCGATTGGAATGTATCGAAATATTGTTCTATCTTTTGGTAACTTATTAACATATTTTGATTGCGATGATTTTAACTTATAATATTTATTAGCAAGATTTTTATAATTTATTAAAATGAATAATCAATCAATTAAAATGAAAATTTCATATTTTTTAATTTTTTATAATATATTACTACATGTAAGTGGTAAAATAAAGCAAAAAAACAAGAAGGACAATTCTGTCATTTTATATTACTGAAATCAAATTCATCTGACATGTCTGCGAACCAAACAGAACATGGAATTGGATTCCAATTCCATTTCCTGCCAACCAAATGGAATATAGAATTGGATTCCAATTCCTACAGATTCCAATTCCTTCACAGATTCTAATTCTCTCATAAATATTCCAGCGAACCAAACGCCACCTTAAGGAAATGGGTTTTTTTATTCTTTAAAACTGGCTATGAGTAAACTATACTTTTGGTCCCTCTCCTTTTTACCTCTTCTTAAAACCATCACTTACCTTAATCTCTTGGGCCAACTCAAGTCCAATACTATTATAAGCTGGTTCAAACTAATCTAGGAAATCAAATGGGCTCGACATATGGCTCTCGGATTAACCTGAACTACTGACCCGAAATTTAGGATATTACATGTGGGATAACACCGTTCCCTAAACATTACACTTTCTCGGAGCTGCAATCACCGGTGAGGAAAGAAAATTTCCCGGTAAAATCATGGGAGCAATGGTTTCTACCCCCAAGAGCGACCACCCCATGATGCCGGTGCGAAAATGGTCTCAATTTCTCCGCTTTAGAGAGTGAAACTTGTTTCGGGAAGTGCTTAAACACCCACCTTTAAGAGAATCCCATACCATATCACATAATTGCATTTATTTACTACGGTGGAGGTCGTTGCTTTCACTCCTGTTACAATGCATTAGTTTAAAAAAGATAAAAACTTGCAATTCGAAATCCTGGTATTTAACAACAGAAGTTATTAACTACATGATATGAACGAATGGGAAAGAATAAGAACACAGATAGCAACAACAAATATAGAATAGGCCAATTAAATGTAAAATTTGCCATCGAAATATTTTATATAATGAGAAAAAAGTTGGGAATGAGCAGAACGACTTCTTCTTCTTCAAAAATGGAGGTTGGGGAAGATCAAACAAAATAAGAAATAATTATTTTTAGAAATTTATTTAAATATTAATATAAAAGTAAAAAAAAGACATATCAAACTATTATTCGTGGGGCACAAAAGGAGGCATATAAAGGGGCAGAGGACTCCTGTTCCAAATATAGTAATTTATATATATATATATATATATATATATATATATATATAGTTTGATGACACATAAAGAGTGTATTTAGTTTAATAAGTAAGCAGTTTGATATCGTTTAATCAAATCTCGCGTTCGAATTTTTGTGTATATAGAAAATTTCTGCTGAGAGACTTACCCACAAAAAACATATGTACAATTTGGGTCGGTCTAAATTAGTCAAGGCAATGTCTTAAAAATTAAGGAGGCAATAAAAAAAATGTAAGGATCGCCAATGAAGAAACCTTACAGAGTGTGCATCCAAGTGAAAAAATTGTGTAAATTAACACTTTCTTCTCTTCTTTACAAATAAGGTAAAACTTTCAAAATCTCAAACAAATATATAATTTTATATTAAAATGATGAATTTATAATTTTTTCAAGAGAAATGAACTTATAAAATTTTAGAGATAAAAATAAATTATTATTAGAAAATACAAAAAAATATTTAATAATATAAAATTTTCAAAAGGACTAACTCTTTCATCTTTCTCTTTTCATCTATCCATAGACAAAATAAAAAGAGAGGAAAATAAGTGGAAACTCATCCAAGCATACTACATAAACATTCAACGGATATAAATTCAGAATTATTACATCTCTAAGAGTGAAGTAGTATGAGTTCACAACTAATAATGGTAAGAATTGCAGACCAAACCAAGCAAGGTATAACAAGATATGTTGCAAAATTATTAAATTTTCTAAAACAATGGTAGCAACCAAAAAGAGTACCGAAATGTAATAAACAAACCATGAACCCAACCCGAACCGACCCGATGACGAGTTGAAGAGGATGCCAAACAATGCTTAGTGAAACTTGAGAAATATAAAAAGGCAAAACATCATAATTCATATCGAGTCCATGGTCCACCCAACCAAGCCACGCAGCAATGCTCATGCTCAAACTTGACCTGATCGAATGCGAGGTTTACAAGCCATAAGGGAGGGAACCAAATCGGTTCGGCCATCATGATTCGATAGTGTTTGGTCGAACCGAATTCGAAGATGATGAAAAGAGTGAGGAAGAGGGGGATTATAATTGCTATGGTGAGTGACAAGAGGGCTTTCATGGTTTGAACCGTTTTGCATTCCAGTTTGGCCATAACCCAAGTGTCTTGGCTTGGTTGATCATTATATTGGATTTGGAGTAGGGATGGCAACGGGGCGGTTTCGGGGCGGGGATTGGTCCCCCCGTCCCCGTTTAAAAAACCCGTACCCATCCCCATTTAAAAAACTGTGGGGATTTAAACAGGGATCCCCATAAGGTAATCGGGGAAAACTGCGGGGAAACGAGTATCCCTATTTAGCATAAACGGTTATTTAAACGGGTAATTTTTACCGCGAGGATAATCGCGGTGAAAATTACCTTTTAAATAATCGTTTACCTTAGATGGTTATTTTTCACCGCATGGATCCCGGTTACTGTTTAAATTGCACACGATGACACGAATTATTTAAAAAATAATGTCATTATCGGTTCTAAACTTACTTGAAACGTCAAACACCACCAAATGCATCCAAAATATAAAAACAAAATAATTCTAATAGACAAATATAATGACAACGACTAATAATATAATGTTTCAACTTTCATAAACGAAATCATTCTTCCAAAGTTCCAACTTCCAAGTCACATCAACGACACCACCACCGTCATCAACTGTAACTGTTGATATTTTTCTATCAAAGTTCCAATCACATAGAGATTCATACAACACATCAGCAAGAACTTCAGCAGTATAAGGACAAGGCACATATATAAACCTAGTAAATAAGTAATTAGAATCAATTTAGTTCTTATATTTAGTACATAGCTAGCAAAGGTAAGATTAAAGTACCTCATTATTCGGCTTTGCATCTCCCAGTTATCATCGATCAAATGCAATGTGATTGACATGAAACCCTTTTTTTATTACTTGATGTCCACATATTTGTCGTAATGGCAATCTTGCTTCGATTCTTCTCCAATAAACTGAAATAAATACAACATACAAATTAGAAACCAAATAAATACAAGATACAAATTAGAAACCGATTAAACAAATAAACATACCACATTGTTTTTTCTTTCTCGAAGTCATAAATCTCGAGAATATCATTTTTTAAGGTATTCCTAGATGGAACCTTAAATAAAGTTTGAAGACCAACCATAAACTTTTGAAACCAATGATGTTCCACCATTACAAGTGAATATTCATGCACTATTACCATCTTTGCAAGATCTTTTCTTGATTTTTTGGGGTCAAAATTTAAGCATGATAGATTTCTTTGTCCATCCTTTGTTTTTTGCCCCATCCCAATCACTTGTTGACGTATATCTCTACAAGTTCTCCTTGGACAACTCTTGAAATGATCATGCAAGTGTCGTGTCCCATTCTTACTATTTGCTCCTAATTTTTTCTTGCAATAATGACACTCTGCATTATCCTCACCGTTAACATTCACCTTCTCAAAGTGATTTCATACAACTGAAGTAAGTTTTTGCTTTCTACTATTTGTACCAACATTGCTATCATCGATTTGTGTTTGTTCTTTTTCTATGGGTGAAATGGATGGGCCTTGGTTATTTGGCATCGGAGATGATTGAGTCATGTTATTGCTTTCAGCTTGTGATTGTGCTTGTGCCCGTGCATTATAATTATCATCTATAGATCGTTGACCTTCCATTATTGCTATGAAACAACCTTCATTAAGAAAAGTAGCTATTAATGATAAAAAATGGTATTAGCATTTAGAGGTGATTTCTATGGTTTGAAGTAGTAATAATTGGATAATTAATGTTCTCAACTATCATACAAAAATGGACTTGCCTTATTGTAAAATAACCTCGATTCTAAGAATAATAACTTGATACTTGATAGTAACAATAATAGCATATCCATAATTCCAAATATTAACCAAGTCACATTTTCAAACACTAATTTCACATTTATCAAACTTGAAACAAGATTGAAGACCATTTAATTAGTAACTATTTTTCCTAAAATGCATCAGTTTGCAAACAAGATTGAAGACCATTTATCAAACTTGAAACACTAATTTCACATTTATCATTCAGGTACATCCCATCCAGAAGTAGAAATATAAAAGCAACTAAAATTACCCACTTCCAAATTAACTGACAAACAAAAACAATACTGAGGAATTAAAAAAAACCCGGATAGATAGCATCACATATAAAAGTGCAGGTTGCATGGACTTGCACGCATATGGGTGTTGTACTGCAAGCATAAGATGTTGTACTCCATGTATACACATTGAACTGAATGCATAGGAGAGTTGTACCACATCTATAAGGTATTGTACTTCAGATTTTCTCAAAATCCATACTGTTTCCCAACAATTTTATATACACAGGAAGAAGATACTAGTAAACATAAAGATGCAAGACCATTAAAATTGATTAAAGAAGCTACTACCATGAGTAAAAGAACAAGATTGCAACCGTAAAATTGATTACATACCATTAAAATTGGTTTACATAAGCTACTACCATCACATGCTAGTAAATATAAAGATGCAAGACTAACCTCAAATACAATCGGATGGGAAGTGACGAGGGAAGGCCGGAACTCGGAAGGGGAAGATTGGTCGTAGAAGTCACTAGGGAAGGGGAAGATCGGACGACGAAGTGGAGAGGGAAAGGAAGATCGGCTGGCGAAGTGAAGTCACCAGCAGCGGAGCAGGGAAGGTGAAGATCGACAAAACAAGATTTGAGAGCAGCCGTAGGGAAAGTGACGATTAGGTCAAGATGTGTTCTCCTAAATCCTAATCTCCTTTATATATTTTTTTAATATAATTTAAATTTATTAATATTATATATATATATATATATATAATAATATTTTAATATTTATCGCGCCTGGTATCAGGCCAAGTATTCGGGTAATCGGGGCGGGGATTGCCAAACCTGTCCCCGTTTAAAAAATTTGATTTTTCCCCGTCCCCGTTTATTATCCCCAAACTCGACCCTTTTAATTCAGTTTTCGGTTTTCTCGACGGGTTTGGTTTTTTTTGCCATCCTTAATTTGGACCATTACTGTAACATCCTCCATACCGGGTTAGTGATTAAATTATGAGATTTAAAAATTTAGTGACTAAATTGGATAAATTGAAAAGTTCAAAGAATTGATTGAAATGTTTGGTGTAGGATCATTTAGCAAAGAAGGTGGAATTAAAGGGGCAAATGAGTCTTTTGACAAGGAAAACAATTAAATATTAGTTGATGAGATTTTATAACCACGTGGAAGTTAGTAGAGAAGGCAAAACTTTCCAAATTTCTCTTCTTCTTCTTTCTTCTTCACCGTGAAGACAAAGCTAAAGGTGAGTTTTCTTGTTAATCAAATTCTTGATGAATTTAAGGTTGCTTATTGATCATTAGATGATAACTAAGCTTAAAGAAAGCTTAGGTTATCTTAAAACCATAAGATGATGGGGTTAGGAAGGATTAAAAAAAGGAAGTAGAAAAGTAAAATATTGGATTAGTTCATAATAAAAATTAGAAGTAGGATTTGACTTGTCATCAAGCTAATTAAAGGATATGAAGTGTCAGAATTCGATTTAGATATGTTGGAATTTGAGTGAAATTCTTAAATTTTATATGGAGAATTGGATTTCTAAGTTTTAGAGGTATCAAATGGATAATAATTAGTTTAAGTAAGTGTATGAAAGTTAAGGATATAAAAGGAGGTAAATTATGAAGTGTTGAGAGGATTATAAAGAGATTTTCGTGTTTAAAATAACATTTCTGGGCTATGTGCAACGATGCACATTCAATATGCACCGATGCATCAGGGATAAATCCCAGAAATTGTTCAAGGTGTATCGATGCACATGAAGTGCATCGATGCACTAATTTAAAATAAAAACATCGAATGTCATCAGTGTATCGATGCACAAGTAGTGCATCGATGCATCCCATTAAATACAAACATCGAATGAGATTTATGCACCGATGCATAGATAGTGCATCGATGCACCCGTCAATGGATGTATCGATACATGGTGTAGTGCATCGATGCATACCTCTATTAAAAGATGAAAATGGCTTTTCTTTTAACCCAGGAAATGATAGTTTAGAATATATTAATTAGTATACTGATAAGTATCAATGAATTACTATGTAGATACAGAGCCTAAACAGGTTCCATAACAATTGCACAGTAAGATCGATTGAGGGAAAGGCAAAGAAATATAGGTGAGTGCATATGCATAGCATGAACATAGTGGTATATTCAGTTCTAGACTTGTGAGAAGTCTAGATTCAATACATTGATGCATGATTCATTTCATATTGGGAAGCATGATATGAATTCATACTATGTGCATTGAGTAACATGTTTTAAATGAATATGTATACAAAGTTATATGAGTCATGTGATGAAGGTAAGGAAATGATATGTCTATGCGATATATTATGTAATTTGGGAAAAGCCCATGTTATGTAGATGAGAACTATAGGTATAGTTGGCATGCCAAGAGTAGAGGGTCACGCGGTTCTTCGGAAAATATATGTATTATTTGGAACATGTGTGAGGTCTTTAAGACACATACTTGATCCTTGGCATATGCATATGATTCTTAAGGAATTATCTACGTGGTCTTTTAGGGACAATCTTATATGGCACTACGGTGCAATTCTACGCGGCACTTCGGTACAATTCTACGTGGCACTTCGGTGCATTTATATGAGTTGTGGTGACAACATAGTGTACAACCTCATAGTACTCACATACCTTAGGTTCTCAGTATGGTATCATGGGCTAGTGAACTGATTAATATAAACCTATGAGTGTTAATGTGATGAGTCTATGTGTAGAAAACGTAGTTATGGACATTATACAGATTAAATGCATATGTTATTGCATTTCATTTCATTTCATTTTTGGCATTCTCATGATATTTACTTATTATTATTATATTGCCTCACTAAGTCGATGACTTAGCGTGTGAGTGTTTCACACGTAGGATCCGAGAAAGTAGACGAGACAGGTTAAGCAGCGGGGCAACACTACTCCTGTAACTATCAGATCAGATCAGTAGGTTCTTTTGTTACATAAATAAATGTTGGCATATAATCAAAGGGTCGAGTTGTGTATGCTCTAAGTATTTTGATAAACTTGTATTAACATATGTATATTATTGTATTTTAATAATATAAGTTCAAATGTTTTATCGGTTTTTTTAAGAGTATTGTTTTGTTTAGTCAATGTGACATCATGGACTCGTATCCGGGTCGGGTATGGGTTTAGGGTGTTACATTTAATGGTATCATAGCTATGGTTTAGCTGATTCTAGGCATAATCTAGAGTCTATAGAGTCTTTAAATGAAATACATGCCAACATAGAGTGAGAACTTCTTATCTGGTATAGTATGTGTATGTTGTTTTGCTAATAGAACAATGTGTTTATTTTATTAGATGTCCGGACATAATAGCTCCCGAAGTGAAGCGGGAGAAGATAGGCCTGCTGAAAGCAGTAATTCACCTACCCTGGTCAGGAAATGTGAAGGACAGACATCTTAGGGAGTGCCTGTACAAGATCAAGACACTTTCTTCAGGACGTTGGATGCTATTCTGATGCGTCTTCAGCCTCCTGCCTCACCAATTCAAAGAATGAATGTAGCAAAAGAGTTGAGAAGTTTGGGAGCTCCCGAATTTAAGGGAGAATCTGAGGAAGGTACGGTTGCGGCTGATATTTGGTTAAATGATTTGAAAATCATGTTGGATGGTCTCCACTGCCCTGAAGTGGAGAAGTTAGGCGAGAATATGGTAGACGAACGTCACCATGAGGATGTCCAGTGACCAGTTGACTTGGTCTTTGTTCTTAGATGAATTTAAAAACAAGTACATCGGAGATCAATTTATTCGGCAGATGAAGCAGGAGTTTATGAACTTGAAACAGATGAATCGCTCTGTATATGAGTATGAATGTGAGTTCAATAAGCTGAGTAGGTTTTCATCTGAGCTTGTGCCTATTGAAAAAGAGGCTTGTGAATGGTTTGTGGAGGGCTTACGCCTTAGATTGAAAGAGATGCTGATTGTATTGAATTTTTCCTCGTTCCAATAGGTGATCAATCATGCAAAGGCTCTTGAAAGGGCTCAGAATGAGAGATTTGGGGACTCAAGAGTTCAGACATCAAAGAGGACAGGTGCTTCTTCTAGCTCAATACCATCAAAAAGAGGAAGACACTCAGGATTTCGATCACAAGTTAGATCAGAATCAGTTGCATCCTCTGCTAGAGGAGCAAGTCAGGAAAGGCCTAGACAGACACAGTCAGTGGGATCTGGTGTTATGAGATCCAATCAAGGTTAAGCAAGACAGTGTCAACATTGTGGGAAGAACCATTTTGGGGAGTATCGGATGGCTTCCGGAGCTTGTTTTCGATGCGGAGATGCCGAAAATTTTATTCGGGATTATCCGTTGATGATTGAAGAGTCTGCACCATCTGATAGAGTTGGTTCTGCCTCACAGAGAGGATGAGGAAGAGGCAGAGGATGGAACCAGCCTGAATCCTCTGCTCAACCTGAAGTTCGGTCAACCGCACGGGTGTATAATTTAAAGATAAGTGAAGACTGTGATGACCCTGATATTATAGCACATACTTTTCAGTTGTATGATAAATTAGTATTGGTACTGATTGATCTGGGTTCCAATTATTCTTATATTACAAGTAAGTTAATAAAGAAATTTAGGATTCCCTTAGAAGCTACGAGTAATGAGATTATAGTAACTAATCCTTTAGGCTATAGTGCTCGGGTGAACAAAGTCTGTAAGGGGTGTCCTATAAAGATTCAGGGAATTGAATTCCATGCTAATCTAATAGAATTACCCTTTGATGAGTTTGAAGTGATTCTGGGAATGGATTGGTTGTTCCATTACTATGGGGAAGTTAATTGCAGATCGAAAAAGGTAACCCTTAAGAGTCCAGGAGGAACAAAAATAAGTATGATCAGTGAAAGGTTTAATCCTCTAGCAAATGTAATATCATTAATATCTGTTAAGAAGTTATTGTTACAAGGATGTCAAGGTTTTCTTGCAAATGTTATAGATACAAGAGCTAAAGAAAAAGGATTGCATGAGATTCCAATAGTTCAGGAATTCCCTGATGTTTTTCCCGTTTGAGTTGCCAGGATTACCTTCAGATAGAGAGGTAGAATTTCAAATTGAAGTAATGCCGGGAACAGCTCCGATTGCAATGGCACCTTATCGGATGGCTCCGAAAGAATTGCAAGAGTTAAAGAATAAATTGCAAGAATTGTTAGAGAAGGGATTTATTCGACCAAGTGTGTCGCCTTAGGTAGCTACGGTGTTATTTGTTAAGAAGAATGATGGATCAATGCGTCTCTGCATTGATTATCTACAGCTTAATAAGGTGACTATCAAGAATAAGTATCCTCTCCCGCGCATTGATGACTTGTTTGATCAGCTAAAAGGAGCTTCGGTATTTTCAAAGATCGATCTATGTTCGGGTTATCAGCAATTTAAGATTCAGGAGAAAGATATTCCGAAGACGGCTTTCAGAACGAGATACGATCACTATGAATTCATTGTAATGTCATTCAGAGTAACGAATGGACCTGATACTTTCATGGATCTCATGAACAAGATTTTTTGCCCTATTTGGACCAGCTTGTTGTTGTCTTTATTGATGACATACTGGTTTACTCGAAGTCCATTGAAGAGCATAGTGCACATTTGTGAATAGTTTTGCAAATTCTCAGAGATAAGAAGCTTTATGCCAAATTGTCCAAATGTGAATTTTGGTTAAATGAAGTAATTTTCTTGGGGCATGTGATCTCTGCAGATGGGATTCGGGTGGACCCTCAAAAGGTAAAAGCTATAATGGACTGGGAAGTTCCAAAGAATGTATCCGAAGTTCGGAGTTTCCTTGGACTTGCCGGTTATTATCGAAGATTCGTTAAGAATTTTTTGATGATAGTGTTGCCTTTAATGAAGCTGATGAGAAAGAATGTAGCGTTTGTTTGGACTTCTGAATGTCAAGAAAGTTTTGAAGCTTTAAAGAGAATTCTGACAGAAACTCCTATATTGGTTCAACCAGAATCTGGTAAGCATTTTGTTGTATACAGTGATGTTTCCCACAATGGGTTGGAGTGTGTATTAATTTAACAAGGGAAGGTGGTAGCGTATGCATCGAGACAGTTGAAATTACATGAAAAGAATTACCCCACCCATGATTTAGAAATGGCTATAGTGGTGTTCGCTCTCAAGATTTGGCTTCATTATCTGTATGGAGAACGATATTATTTGTATACGGATCATAAGATCTTGAAATACCTGATGACTCAAAAAGAGCTTAATTTGAGACAAAGGAGATGGGTTGAGTTTTTGAGAGTCTATGATATAATAATTGACTATCATCCCGGAAAGGCTAACGTGGTAGCAGATGCTTTGAGTAGAAAGACGTTTGCAGCTTTACGAGCTATGGATGCAAGGTTATCTTTGACTGGAGATGGTGGTCTATGTGTAGACTTAAAACTTAAACCAACATGGTTAGACCAAATAGGCGAATTACAAAGCCAAGATGAAATATGTTTGAAAAGAATAGAGCAAGTAAAGAATAAAGAAATTAAGGATTTTAAGGTGAAGTGTAATGGGAAATTGTATTATAAAGAAAGAATTGTGATACCAGACGATGAAGAGTTGAAGAAAGATTTATTGACAGAGGCTCATTGCAGTCCATTGACGATGCACCCGGGTGGAACCAAGATGTATATGGATTTAAAAGATCGGTATTGGTGGCCAGGGATGAAACGAAGCATTACTGAATTTGTGTCCAAGTGCTTAACATGTCAGCAAGTCAAAGCCGAACATCAAGTTCTGTCTGGATTATTGCAAACACTTTCCATTCCACAATGGAAGTGGGAAAATGTAACGATGGACTTTGTTTCGGGGTTATCCTTGACTCCAAACAAAAGAGATTTGATCTGGGTAATTATTGATCGATTGACCAAGTCAGCACATTTTCTTCCTGTCAGAACATATTTCTCTATGGAAAAGTATTTGGAACTGTATATTAGAGAAATTATTAGATTGCATGGAGTGCTTGTTTCTATAATTTCTGATCAAGATCCTCGATTCACCTCGAGATTATGGAAATATTTGCATGGAGCGTTGGGGACTTGCTTAAACTTTAGTACCGCCTTTCACCCTCAGAGAGACGAACAATCAGAAAAAACAATTCAAATATTGGAAGATATGTTGCGAGCATGTGTCATTGAGTTTAAAGGGTCATGGGAGAAATACTTACCACTGGCGGAGTTCGCTTACAATAATAGTTATCAGTCCAGTATTAAAATGGCACCCTATGAGGCGTTATATGGGAGGAAGTGTCGTACGCCATTAAACTGGTATGAGCTCAAAGATCGAAATGTACTTGGTCCAGATTTGATTCAAGATATGGAAGAGAAAGTTCGGGAAATTCAACATAACCTAAAGGTGGCATCTGATCGGCAAAAGTCTTATTCTGACCTTAAAAAGAAAGGAGATTAAATTTGAAGTTGGGGATAAAGTGTTTCTAAAGGTATCTCCATGGAAAAAAGTATTACGATTTGGTCGGAAAGGAAAGCGAAAGCTAAGTCCTAGATTTATTGGGCCATATGAAATCGTTAAAAGAATAGGACCAGTGGCATACCAGTTATCTTTGCCACCCAAAATGGAGAAAATCCATAATGTTTTGCATGTATCCATGTTACGAAGATATAAGTCTGATCCTTCTAACATTGCTGCACCAGAACAAGTGGAAGTTCAACCTGATTTGACCTATGAAGAGGAACCAATACAAATATTGGCACACGAAGTTAAGCAATTGAGAAATAAAACGGTTCCCTTGGTCAAAGTTCTTTGGAGAAATCACAAGGTAGAAGAAGCCACTTGGGAACGTGAAGAAGATATGCGACTTCAATATCCTCATCTGTTCGTACAATGAAAATTTGAGGGCGAATTTTCTTAAGGGAGGGAGATTTGTAACATCCTCCATACCGGGTTAGTGATTAAATTATGAGATTTAAAAATTCAGTGACCAAATTGGATAAATTGAAAAGTTCAAAGAATTGATTGAAATGTTTGGTGTAGGATCAATTAGCAAAGAAGGTGGAATTAAAGGGGTAAATGAGTCTTTTGACAAGGAAAACAATTAAATATTAGTTGATGAGATTTTATAACCACGTGGAAGTTAGTAGAGAAGGCAAAAGTTTCCATATTTCTCTTATTTCTCTTCACCTTGAAGACAAAGCTAAAGGTGAGTTTTCTTGTTAATCAAATTCTTGATGAATTTAAGGTTGCTTATTGATCATTAGATGATAACTAAGCTTAAGGAAAACTTAGGTTATCTTAAAACCATTAGATGATGGGGTTAAGAAGGATTAAAGAAAGGAAGTAGAAAAGTAAAATCTTGGATTAGAGTTCATAATAAGAATTAGAAGTGGGATTTGACTTGTTATCAAGCTAATTAAAATATATAAAGTGTCAGAATTCGATTTAGAACATGTTGGAATTTGAGTGAAATTCTTAAATTTTATATGGAGAATTGGATTTCTAAGTTTTAAAGGTATCGAATGGATAATAATTAGTTTAAGTAAGTGTATGCAAGTTAGGGATATAAAATGAGGTGAATTATGAAGTGTTGAGAGGATTATAAAGAGATTTTCGTGCTTAAAATAACATTTTTGGCTATGTGCATCGACGCACATTCAATATGGACCGATGCATCAGAGATAAATCCCAGAAATTGTTCAAGGTGTATCGATGCACATGAAGTGCATCGATGCACTAATTTAAAATAAAAACATCAAATGTCATCAGTGTATCTATGCACAAGTAGGGCATCGATACACCCCATTAAATACAAACATCGAATGGGATTTATGCACCGATGCATAGATAGTGCATCGATGCACCCGTCAAGGGATGCATCGATACATGGCGTAGTGCATCGATGCATACCTCTATTAAAAGATGAAAATGGCTTTTCTTTTAACCCAAGAAATGATAGTTTAGAATATATTAATTAGTATACTGATAAGTATCAATGAATTACTATGTAGATACAAAGCCTAAACAGGTTCCAGAACAATTACACAGTAAGACCGATCGAGGGAAAGGCAAAGAAATATAGGTGAGTACATATGCATAGCATGAATATAGTGGTATATTCAGTTCTAGACTTGTGAGAAGTCTAGATTCAATACATTGATGCATGATTCATTTCATATTGGGAAACATGATATGAATTCATACTATGTGCATTAAGTAACATGTTTTAAATGAATATGTATACAAAGTTATATGAGTCATATGATGAAGGTAAGGAAATGATATGTCTATGCGATATATTATGTAATTTGGGAAAAACCCATGTTATGTAGATGAGAACTATAGGTATAGTTGGCATGCCAAGAGTAGAGGGTCCACGCAGTTCTTCGAAATATATATGTATTATTTGGAACATGTGTGAGGTCTTTAAGACACATACTTGATCCTTGGCATATGTATATGATTCTTAAGGAATTATCTACGTGGTCCTTTGGGACAATCTTATATGGCACTACGGTACAATTCTACGCGACACTTCGGTGCAATTCTACGTGGCACTTCGGTGCATTTATACGAGCTGTGGTGATAGCATAGTGCACAACCTCACATTACTCACATACCTTAGGTTCTCAGTATGGTATCATGGGCTAGTGAACTGATTAATATGAGCCTATGAGTGTTAATGTGATGAGTCTATGTGTAGGAAACGTGGTTATGGACATTATACATATTAAATGCATATGTTATTGCATTTCATTTCATTTTTGGCATTCTCATGATATTTACTTATTATTATTATATTGCCTCACTAAGTCGATGACTTAGCGTGTGAGTGTTTCACACGTAGGATCCGAGAAAGTAGACGAGACAGGTTAAGCAGCGGGGCAACACTACTCCTGCAACTATTAGATCAGAGGCAACTTAATCAGTAGGTTCTTTTGTTACGTAAATAAATGTTGGCATGTCGAGTTGTGTATGCTCTGAGTATTTTGATAAACTTGTATTAACATATGTATATTATTGTATTTTAATAATATACGTTCAAATGTTTTATCGGTTTTTTTAAGAGTATTGTTTTGTTTAGTCAATGTGTCATCCTAGACTCGTATCCGGGTCGGGTATGGGTTGAAAGTGTTACAATTACAGAGGGTATTGTCAAGAGAACTTCGAAACAGTAGATTGTAGAGTCAAATATAGAGTTTTAATCTTTTTGAGTAAATCTTGGGTTTCCATAATGAAATAAAGATTATAATTAGTTTATTTTAATTTAATATTAAATCTAACTATTTATGTTTGACCCTATTTTTTCTCAAACTAATTTGTCTCAAATGAATCAGGAGAGGAAAGTTTGGATAATTTCCTCTTATATCTCGTTTAATTTAATTTCCACATTGTTCCATTAATTTTTCCATTAACCTTAAAAGTTTCCATATATGATTATGATTGATTTAAAATTCATCTAATATCCTCCACGTTATTACGTATACTAGTATTAATTTAATATTGAAATGATTATTTTTAATAAAAAAGAGTTAACATTTTAGGGTCTATATGACAAATTATTAAAGGGTAAACTATGTCGATAGTCTCTTTTATATCAGTCTTATCAACTTTGGTCACAGAAAAAAATTTAAAGGAAAATAGTATCTTACGTTATCGGTCCGTCCGATTAAGTCTTTATGCTATTAATTTTGTTTAACCCCTTTTATTTTAAGTCCCTTTTGTTGAAGTCATTAACATGACTAAAGAACTAAAATTGAACGGACTGATAACGTTAGAGATTGAAATCGGACGAATCGATAACATTAGAGAATTAAATTGGACGGACTGATGGTGTTATTGACAATTTTCCCTTAATTTTTTTCAGTGACCAAAGTCGATCAGACAGAAAACATAAGAGACTACGACATAATTTACCATTATATACCTGACAATGTACTGCATTATATACCTGACAATGTACTGCAGGATATAACGAAATCTATCAATTCTATTCCAAAAGATGTGAGCATCTTGTGCTAATTTTCAGATATCTAAAATTTTTTATAATAAAGTAAAATAAAATAAAATATTAAAATTTATTATATTATAATTATCTTTTACAAAATAAAAGAAAATTTAAACAAAGCAAACACATTTAGTTGAGTGATCAAGTTATTCATCTTTATTCTTTCATAGTTCCTTGAGTTATTGGTTCTAGGCTTATTAGTAACATTATTCTTCTTCTCTTAGAATCTCACTTTTCTCTTCTCTAGGTATGATTGTGATTAAATTTTAATCAACTTTATTATAATGATATTTTATTAAAAAAAAGTTATCCTTCAAACATTTTTAGAAATAAAATTGTGATATATTTTTAAAATATGAGCCTTCCAAATTTTAAAAATGTATGTCATATCATAAACCATACTTGTAAAAGATCCGACGTGACATCAATAACAAAAAAAAGAGAACATTGTGCAGTGCTTCTCCTCCCTGTGTGTGTTTTCTCTCTCAGATTTATGTTTCTAAGGCAAACGATTGGTAAATCATGGTATAATCTGGTTTAACAATGATATCTCTTGGGATGGATCGAGAAATGGATGGAGTCAGTCGTCTTGTAAAAATTTAAAATTAATATATATATTTTTATGTATTTTTATTGAAAATATTTTTTTGTCTCCTAAAATTTTAAAAGTTTACCCCTAACATAAAATTAGTTTTCTATGACAGGAATAATGGCGTTTAATGGTTAGTGTTCCATTTTTTTTAATACAAAGAGATCAGCCCATGCTGAAGTAACACATATTCAGAAGAAGAAAGCACGCGCTCCGCCTGAACCAGGTCATGAATCGCTGCAGGAGGGAGATAGTAAGAGTGAAAGCCGAACGGTAAATCCCAAGCTGCCTTAGCCATTCCATCAGCAACCTTGTTACACTCCCGGGGAGTGAAAGTCACGACTGTATTCCAAGAACGAGCAGCTAGCTCTCGGACGCATAACACTAAGGTCCCGTTTGGTTCACGGAATATTTCATTCCTAGGGGGAATGTTTTTTTTCCGGGTTGAAGATACCCACGTTTGGTTTCTCTACATTCCCATATACCAGTCAAAAATTAATACCAACAGTGTTTTCCCCCTGTTTCTCCGGGAATGTTAGTCCTCCATCTCCCTTAGGTATTTTCTTATTCCCGTCCCTTGCTTCCTAAAATATCATTCTCCCCGCTTGGTTCTATTGAAACAAAATTTTCTTCTTCAATTTGGCGTTTATTTCTGCTTATGGCGTATTATGATTTTTGCTTGGAGCCCTTATAAAGACGAGAATTCCTTCCCATGCTGATGGCGAGAAGAAGCTTAGAGCCCAGCAATTCTCTAAGGTTGGAATTTTTATTCTTTCATTTCATTTTATTTTTTTTGCAGCTGAGAAATCGCAAGAAATTTCTCTTCTTCTTTTTTAAATATAATTTAACCTGATATTCATTCAGATGTCTAGAATCAATCACATAAGAATGTTTTTTTTTTCTTGAAACGAATTTGTTTTTTCGTCAAATGCAGTTGTTAATGGGTTTGATTTTTGTTCGATCTGCAGAAGCTTTTTCATTCTGTTCGTCGGTTCTAACATCACATTTAGATTATATTTTGGTTTGGAATCATATCTGTAATTGAACATTTTTTGGCTTCTTTAGGGCCGGTTATGACCAAGTTTACCATAGCATTGAGAGAAATTGGGACATACAAGTAAGTTCTTCAGTCCTAGGTAATTCTCTGAACTATCATTTTAACATGAATTCAAATTTATTACAGAGGAGTAAGGACCTAAGATAACTGGTTTTGGATTGTAACTCTTTGAAATCTAATGTTTTCAATACATAAAATATTTCACGGAGTGGAGAGGAGATTCTTAACCCAGACTAGGAAGAGATTAATAGAAGTATCCAAAATGAAAGCATTAATTGTGATACGAACAAACACCTTTGGAAACGAATGTTAAGAGTTTTTGAAATAAAGAAAGAATTGTTGGGTTGATTTGATGATCATTGGTTCGTACAAAATGGAGTTTTTGCAGCAGTTCAAGGCCTCAACTAATCCTTCACTCTAACAAAGGGAAGTTGTTTGAGTACTCATCTGATTACAGGTATTATTTTCACTTTTCCGGACCCATTTTGAACACTCCACTATGATTTTTTAGTTTTAAGAGAATATGCTGCTTTGGTAACAAGAGTTTGGAGATCATTGAGGTTATTTTGCATTCGTGTTAAAGCTTGAGAACCGTTTACTCGTAAGCGTATAAACTGTTTGTCAAAATGCCTGAATGAGTGTTTAGGTGTATAAGAGAAGAATCTGTTGATACTATCAGTTGGTTACTTTATTACATCCTATAAAAAATATCTTTGCTATAGATTCATAGGTTATTTATTTATCACTTTGCTATAGATTCATCTAACTTCTTATAATCTGTGTATTATTCTAGATAATGTATTTTTTATTTGTAAGCTTTTT
The DNA here is from genome assembly GCF_006381635.1 of Hibiscus syriacus. Lineage (NCBI taxonomy): Eukaryota > Viridiplantae > Streptophyta > Magnoliopsida > Malvales > Malvaceae > Hibiscus > Hibiscus syriacus. The sequence goes on from NW_024061774.1 coordinate 1,796,479, forward strand.
GGTTTAAAATATCTTATCTGAGTGCAGGAAGCACGTAAACTCTTTAACAAGGCTAGTCTTATTTACGACCAGGTGCTTTAGAATTTAAATTTATTTTGCTTGTGTAGTTTGTTAGCTTGCTTTATTTTCATTGATTGAATGTGATAATATAATTTGGAGTTGGCCTAAAATCGAATTAATTGTTACATTGTATTGCTTTGTATAATCTTGCAGGCTCGTGAAAAGTTTCTTTCACTGAGAAAAAGTACAAAGAGTAATATTATCAATGTTTTGGAAGAGGTATCTTGCAAAATGGCTTGCTTTAATGGTTTATAATCTCATGCATCTGACATTCTTACTTGCATATATATAATGTTGATGGATATTTAGTCTGACATGGTTGGCGTTATTCTAGGAACTTCATAATGCAAGAAAAACATTTGAGCAGGCTCATTTTAATCTAGTGAGTGACTTGCTAGCAGATGATTTCTAAATTGATGTTGCTTTGATAGTTCAAAATTGGTTCAATATGGGAATTACACTATTGTGGTTTACGATTACAGGTAACTGCTCTTTCAAATGTTGAATCCAAAAAGCGATTTGAGTTTCTGGAAGCTGTCAGTGGGACTATGGATGCGCATCTTCGATACTTCAAACAGGTTATCGCATGGCATGACTTCTCTATTTCTTTCTGATTGTTTCAAATTTTAATCACTTGCTGAATGCATTGCTCACGACTAACTTTGGTCATTTATAGGGATATGAATTATTGCATCAAATGGAGCCATACATTAATCAGGTTTGTTATCATAACTTCCCTCTAGTGTGATCGGTGGGTTCAAATTGAGTTTCAACGAAATAGTTGGCTTGCAATTCATTTTATTCAATTTTAATTACAGGAGAGCATGGAGCATCGTAAGCTGGAGCTAAGGGGCTGACCTACATTAAACATGATGATACCAATGAATGTATTCGAGGGTTCTAGCAAAGATAATCATCGAAGGGTTGGTGGTTTGGGAAAGCGGTGATGAAGTGTTGGATGAAGAGGCCGGAGGGAGCCAGGAGGTTCAGGTGAAAGTTCTCGTGAAGCGAGGGAATAAACAACAAACAAAACAAATGTACATTCCTCGAGATTTCACTATTGTCCAAAGCATGAAACAGAAAGAAGCAGCTGAGTTCGAAGAGAAACAAGACATTAAGAGGCTGATCTTGGAGTATAATGACAGGGTGGAGGAAGAGAAGAACGGACTCTGAGCACAAACATTGAATTGGCCTAGTGTAAATAGTCGAGCTTATGGCTGTGGAAACTCATGGGAATGATCCAACAGCAGGAGTGGAGGATCACGACATCGCCATCATAGCCATTCTGGAAGTGGGTCTTATTACGGCAGAAAAAAGTGAGCTTTTTGTTTAAATATAAAAAATTTGGATGTCTGGGTATCGTATTTGTATCATGCCTACATTAGAGAATGATTGAGAACAACATTGGCTTGAGCTCTCACGAACAACCAGATGGTTAAACTATCTCTTTCGGGTCCGATTCAAAACACAATTTTGATAATACACATTGCCCGCTAATTGCTAATCGGCAATTAGGCTTTCTGCAAGGCGGCTACTGTTACATCGGTTTTCTCATATAGGCAAGTTAAAAAATACCTCCAACTCGATCTTTTACTAGATATTACTGGGTCTTCATTAGACGTACATTACGTACGATGGATCCCGATGTGATTTCTGGGACGATGAACTGAAAATAAGCTTTACGGAGTCCAGAAATTATTTTGTTTCCCGTCTTTATTGTTGTATATCTGTTAGAGAGGGGAAGAAATGAATTTGATTAATCATGGTTTTTGTTACCCCAACTGAAGGTATCTAAGACTTCTGTTTGATATAGAAACTGTGAATTGTTATTCGGTGTGTATAATTTCTTTTATAGAAACTGTGAATTGTCATTTGTGGTTTGAGAGAGAGAATAACGAGTTTTGAACATGAAATCTCTTTTCTTTTATCTGCTCAAACGGACAATTATAAGGTAATGTTAATAAAATCTCTTTTTATATATATATATAATTTATTTTTAAGGAATATATTTGTTTCAAGAAGATGCCAACACCAAATAATTTTCTTGAAAATATAAATTTAAGGTTTAATGTTAAAAGAGTAATTTTTTTTTATTGATGTATTAAATACGATCAACTTCAAATTATTATCTATTTCAATTATTATTAAATATTATTTAAAAAATATTATTTTAAAAAATACTAATAAGATTTCCACGTATGCACGTTTAGTGAGTCGGGATTTACAAATCAATAAGAGTATCCACAACAAAAGGTTTCATACATTTACTGCTATTTTGATTGGTTGTGCGGTTCTTCCTCACTTAAAGTCCCTAGCAAAAATCATAGAACATGGTTTGAATGATGAGAATCAGTGCTGAGGCTACTGCTCCCTATGGTATTGAAAGCTTTGACTCAGTTTTAAAACCATTGTGGAAGGGTATCAGGTCGTGATAAAGTATTGGCTGTATTTTTTAAGGCAGTGGTTTTATCATTCATTTGATAAATATTAGCAAAGATAATGATAATGACGGTGAAATATAAAATTATAGATAATATGATTTTTAGTGTTATATTTTCTTACTTATTTGAATTATGTTTTTGTAATATAAATTCATGAGATAAATAATAATGATAAAGTATGCAGAATTAAGTATAAATATAAAAGATAAATAAATAAATAAATTATTGTATATAGAAGATATAATAAATATTATATCTTAGATAACAAAAATAATTTACATCTTTTTATTATTATGAATATCTATAAAGAATTTTCATAATGTAAACATTTAGTTACATAATGTAAAATTTTAATATATTTTTACATAAATTATGTAAAATTTAATATTAATTAAAATTAAAATAATACATATATATTTACATACTCAAGTATATATTATCAACATATAGAATTTTATATAAATAATTTTTATTTAAACATTTAGAATTTCACTTGTTAAAAAATATAGAACAAAGACAATTTGGTAAAATATACATTTCAGTAATCTTTTATTCGTTCAACCAAACACTGTAATCTTACATTCCTGTCAAACCAACCAACACAATAATGTAATTCCAGTAATTATATCCGTGAACGAACTGAAATCTGCACAGTGCGGATGGTGGAAGACTGAAATCGCCTACTTGCTATCCGCTTCTACAACTAAAGATTGAATTCCCAACTCCCATGCCATCTTTATCCCCTCAAAAGTCCCCAACTCGGCATCTAAAGTTGATTATGTTATTGACGGTTTTATTACTTTTTGAAATTTCAGTGTTAGAAACTAAACTTATTAAAATTTAAGTGACCATTTAATGTAGTCCACCCTTGATTTATTTAGCTCTACAAAAATATCCTTGTACCGTCGTATCCCATTGATGTAATCCGCGTCATCGACCGAGTCACTCACTCTCCCAAAGAGTTGTCCATTTCTCTTCATCTCCTCCGCCAAGCAGCGAAAAGTTTCTTCTTAGCCATTAAAATTTACGAGAATGGTATATTTCATTATCCATAAATAAATTATTTTTCTGTAAATTTTTATTTAAAATCTGATTATTTTTATTAATTTTCGAATTATTTATCGAAGATTACTAGATTAGGGTTTTGAGTTTCCTGTTATTGATTCTGATCTGTTCTGTTCTGTTGTAATCTGTTGCTCAAAACAAGAAATGCGAAATGGATCCATGGTTATGATCGCTAAATGCTGACAAATTCTTGGAATGTGAATCTGAGTATTAGATTCAAATGCTAAAACGACGTGGAAACTTACCAGTTTATACAATCTTTTTCTTTCTTCGGCTTGTTATTGTAGTTAGAACTTAACGATCGACAAAATTGTTCAATGTAGTCGTGGTTTTAATTGTTTTTGTTGCAGTGGCATTTAATTTTAAGTTAAACTTGTATGTTTGCACTTTTTGGGTCTAATCGAGTTGATAATTCTATGTTGCTATGACTCCTCATTTTCCTGAAGTGCCCATGTTGGACACAGATCAAGACATGGCATATGACTCTCCACAAATGCATGAAGATTTTGAACAAAAATTGAACATAACCGTATCAGGCACATAATCGATTGTGTCTTCAGACCTGAGTTATAGGCTTGAACTTATTCATGGAAGAAACTTTTGCTTCCTTCAGAAAAGATCATGTGTTCGTATATTATACAGTGGCAGATATTGACACTATTGTTAGCATTTTGTGTTACATGGTTTTCATTTTATCTTTTATTTTGCAGGATGGGAATGGTTCTGAAGATAAGAAACAGGACAATGCTGATATGGCAGCTTTTGTAAGTTACTTTTCAAGTTCCCAGATACTTTTATGTATCACAGATGGACTTAAGATCGTTTCCTTCGCTTCATGGTTATTTAGAACAGACAGAATATGGTGTATTCTGAACACTGCACTTAAATTGAATGGGTTGCTTTCAACCATTGTACACTTTTATGAAATAGCGGAAAAGCATGGAGATTTCATTATGTTTAGTTTCATAGATTTTCAGTGTTATGGTTCTATGGTTTAATTAATTGGCATCTAGATTATACTGAATTGATTGTATCGTTTTTCAGGTCCAGAGTCTACTTGAACAGATGGTGAGTTCTTATCTTGAACTGAATTAAGATTCTGTAAGGAATTAATAAGCAATAAATTTTAAGCAGATGTAGCTAAGTTTGTTCTGTTATTACATATTACAGCAATCGAGGTTTCAAACAATGTCCGACTCCATCATTACGAAGAATATCCTTTTCGTATTATCTAGTTACTTCAACCTGAGGAGGTGATTTTCTTTCAAATTTCATTTCATTTCACTTGACCTTGTTCTTTAGGTTCTTCTAAAACCAAAATGAAGTGATATGATCTTAATGGGATATTGGGATGCATATCTTCACGCGTTAAATTGCACTTGATTTCCTTGACTTTAATGCACTTGATGAGATGGGCAGCAGGATAGATGAGCTAGAGCAAAGCATCAATGATCTCCGAACAGAGATGGATGGAGAGACATCCCCTTCTCCTTCAGTTCCTACTGGGCCAAAGGACGATTCCAAGTCAACCAAAGATCCCTAATACAGTAAATCCGGCGTTGACATCATGGTATTTCTAGACCCTGTATTTCTTTTGATGCCTGTCTTTTCTCATATGTAAAATCTGTAACAAACAGGCACATATACCTTATATTTGTACCTAATGCCTCGTCTAATTTGTATTTCCTCATAATATGGTTAACCCATATCTGAGAACTCTTCACATTAGTAGCACAACTACATGATTGTACTTGTTTTCATTGTATATTGTATGATTGGGATTGAGCTGTTTAAGTAACAAATACTTGAAAAGAGGAATTGATTTATATATAGGAAATACTAGTTTGGTAGACGAGTTCATGATGGTTTGTGAAATCCCATTAGTATTTGGTCATGCTGCTCACCAAGTAATTAGATTAATGAAGGCATTTAAAGAATAGTGGAAAGGTGGTCCTAAAATTCTTGATGTTAACCTTTGTGGATTGGTTTTTTTTGTTTTTTTTCTTTCAATTCTCATATGTATATGACAAATACAGGTGTGAGATGCCAACTACAGTTGGATTTCTCTTTGTTTGCCTTTGAAAAAAGAATTAGAATCCATTTAATTTTACAATTTTTCTGAACATACAAACGAATTTGTTCGCAAATGTTAAATGAACATGTTGATGGACATATAAACGAACAAGTTCGCAAATGCTAAACAAATCATGAATTAACACTTTCAAAAAAAAAAAAAAAAGAACACAATTACTCCTATAATGTTAAAAAATTTGAGCTGAACATGAAAACTTTAAAAAGTAAATAAAAAAACATAAACGCGACCTCATCCATTCAAATTTAATTCATTTACACTCGTAATTGGCACATTTTCGTCTCAGATTTAAATATCCGAAATTTGTAAAATATATGATAATATTTTAGAAAAGTAAATATATTATATATTTTAAAAAATGATAAAAATGTGTTGTCCACAACCACAAACAATCACGTGTAGTAAATTAAAATATAATTAGAGAGTACAATTACATTATTAGACAACATAAATATAATCCATCCACTAAATTCTTTGGTTGATAGAAATCTGAAAAGGGGAAAATCCAACAATCCATTGGCAATACACAAAATTATGAATTAATCATATATGGGATGAAAATAATACATTTTTATTAATTATAGAGATTTTTATTATAATAGAAGGAAGGATATAAAAAATAGGGCAAATTAGTACCTAATCTTAGGGATGGCAACGGGCCGGGTATTGGTCCCCCGTCCCTGTTTAAAAACCCGTACCCGTCCCGCTTAAAAAACTGCGGGGATTTAAACGGAGATCCCCATCGGGTAATCGAGGAAACCCGCAGGGAAACGAGTATCCCCGTTTAGCATAAACAGTTATTTAAATTGGTATCGGGCCGGGTATATATATTTTTAATTTTAAATTAATATTATATATATATATATATATATATATATATATATATATATATATATATATATTATTTTTAATATTTATCGGGACGGATAATCGGGGCGGGGATTACCAAACCCGTCCCCGTTTAGCATAAACGGTTTTCCCCGTCCCCGTTTATCATCCTAGAACCCGAACCGTTTAATTCGGTTTTCGATTTTCCCCGTCGGGTTCGGGTTTTTTTGCCATCCCTACCTAATCTATTTGTTTTGATTTGTTTTAGTACCTAAATTTTAATTTTTTTAAAAAAATTAACGTTAAATTTTAAACATGGATATTAAAATGAAATAAAAACTGAACTTTAGGTATGATTTTAAAAATTTAAAAGTTTAGGTAATAAAACGAGCCTAAATTGATAGTTTAGGTAAGAAACTCGATATAACTTAAGTAGATCTCGAATTCGAAGCCTTGTATATTTAGAAAATTTCCGCTAGGAGGCTCACCCACCAAAACTAAGTGTGCAACACGGGTCGGTCTAATTAATTAGGACAAAGCCCTAAGAACTGGGAGGGTAACCATACACACACACACAGTTACATTTCATGTTTAAACACAATTTAAAAGGAATTTTTTAAATATAACGAATGATATTTAACTAATTGATCGACTAATCCAGATTAGGTACTGTAGAGATTCATTACGGGAGGTCTCTCTCAAGTCCCAACCAAGTTTACTCCATTTATAACGTCAGAATTTTCTATCCGAACAACCCAATAATTGGATAGTTCTGTTGTACAACGACCTAACCTAAGGCAAAGTTTCGGTGAGTTTTGACATAAAATGTTATCATGTCCAACCTAAAAAGTTATATAATTAGTAATAATTTCAGTTACAATTGAGAATTTTACATTGTCACAAATTTTTACTTAAAATGTTACATGATTATTTTAAAAATTATACAATTGGTAATAATTTCGGTTACAACTTAGAATGTCTTGACAACTTTTTAGGTTACAACCAAAATAAATATACAATTTACATGATTTATTATGGAGAACGTAATATTTTTGGTTTCAGCCTAAAATGTTACTTAAATTACTCTAAAGAATTACGCTCTTGATAATTTTTTGGTTACCACTGATTTTTATCTTTTTAACCTTACATTAATCAATTGTATTTTAGAGACTCATCCTCATAATTACAGGCTTCTTTGAATGGCATTTTGACCTCTATGAGCAATAAAAGGTGACAGTGGATTCATATGAAAGGTGTTTCTTCAGCTAGAAAACAGGATAGACTTGGAATTTTAACCTAAGAAACATGATATTAGTTCACAACACAGTGAAAAGTACAAGTGCAAGAGTGCATACTCCATGATAAAACCCATCTATTGTTCCTTCCTTGCCATTTTCCTTTATGGATGAAGTATGCATTTCCTCATCCTTTCCTTCAACCTTAGGATCTTCGGCCTCTTTCAAACCCTCTTACACATCCTGCAGCTGCAACAGTTCCAAACGTTTCAACCGATGCGCAGATTCCAGTTTCTAAAGGCATAGACAATGGTGCAAACACAAGTAGCATAAGCCTATGTTACTCGGACATCAGTGTGCTGGATACAAGCACACGTTCAACTTCTTCTATGTATTTTGGAGGGTCATATCCTAATACCACATGTCCGAATATGTGCTGAACACAAGTGTCAGATTTGAGTACTTCATGGAAAATGAATCTGAAGCTAACATAGGTGTAAGGAATGTAACGAAAGTTCAAATTAAGCTTACCCCTAAGTTTCTTAAGCTAGCAGTAACATCTTCATGTTGCTGATGTAGAGTGTTCCTCAGTTCTTGAAATTCCTTATTTGATGAATGAAAAATTTAAGATAACTTAAAAGTCCCCTCGTTTCAGAATGAAAAATCTTTCTTTGAAGAGAAGAACTTACTGTACGGAGTTGCTCCACTTCAACGTTAATAAGTGTTTTCTTCAGTTCACTCAGCTCCTGCAAGAATACATGCAAATTAGCCTAACAAATGAAGCCATTAAAAGGTATTATTAATTGAAATACCTAACTAAAACTGCAATATGACAATCAATTGCTTGATTATAGGTGTTCTTAGTCAAGAATCAGTTCTTCCATCAAAATTTTTCAAACAATGGCACAAATCTTTAGATCCTTGGTCTCAACTGATGCTACTGAGACAAGAGAATAAGAGCCGGGCACCGGATAAGAGACCAACAACAAGGTGTGCTCATTCTTTAAAAAGTTTTCATATAATTAGAGGATCATACATTTGTAACTCCAAATTTATATCCGAATATATGTCGAGATGCACTCCAATGGAAATGAAGAATTTGCAGAATTCAACCAACACTGGTCTCAACCATTCAGAAGCAGCAAGAGGAAAAACATCAAATCAGAAAGATTTATCAGGAAATCTAAATTTATATATTGTTATTATATCCTAAATGGCCTATATTTCTCTGAAGTAAGCTCACTGCTAACATGTTGGTAACTATCCAAGAATTCAATGAGCTGTGAAAGACAAAAATAATATAAGTAAACTCAACATTTCTTAATTCAATTGCAGTTTCCTACAATAATACAAAGGAAGAAGGTTTTAAACCAGGGTGCTTGGGTGTTTGAAGCCAGATTTTTCTCAGGAAACAAGAATTGGATTTTGATGAACTGAAGCAGGGTATCAAATAGCATTCACGGTCACGTTTTCGGTCGCGTCGCATTTATCGCAGTTACGAACATAACGGATGCCATCGCGTTCACTGCTGGTGTCGCGGTCATGAATTTTTTTAAATTTTGCACAACTTATCTTAAAACATAATAAAAATAATTATAATTATAATTATAAGGAATCATTTTTAATGATTTTTAAAATGTTTTCTAATCGAAATTGATATATATATACTTTAACTAAATTAGAACTAGACAAGAATTACAAGAACCTATTGGCAATAATTTCATTTTGTTTTATGTGATAATCATATTAATCAGTGACCAGAATAAATATTCAGTAAATTTAGGAGGACATGAAACATGAATATTACAATTCTTAATGCATAACAAATTGAGGACTAAATGTAACAACAAAAATTGATAAGGCCAATCGAACATTTAACCATAACATAATAGTATACAGGGTGACTAAAATGTAAATATCGGGAAATTTAGAGCTCCGCGCATAAAATGGAAACCTTGTATTTAGTGATTAAATTAAAAGGTTACAAACTACGAATGATCGATAAAGTAGTTAACCTAAACACCCAAAACGTATGCCTTCCCAACCTTAAACGACGTTGTTTTATGGGTTTTATATAAGCCTAAAATCATGGCAAAAAATGGCCCATAGCCCTCATTTGTTTATTTCTCTTTGTTTTCACCAAAAAAGGAAAAAAAAATTCTCTAAACTCTCTCTTCCTCCCTTGGTCGAGACACCCAAACTTCCCTCCTGCCAGAACTCTTGATACAACCCTAAAAACAACCCTTTTTCCTCTCCTAAACCCAAAAATATCCACTATTTGACCTCTAACCCCTCATCTCATCCTAGATCTAGAGAAAACAAAGAGGTTACCTTGGACGAACGACAATCTTCTTGTTCCAGTGATGAAGAAATCGAATCCCTTTGAAGGAAAAGGTAACGTTCTCCACCTTTCATTTCCCTCTTTTCTTCTTTTCTATTTTATTCTCTCTTTTTGGTTCGAATAGTGTCCTTTTTTCCTTCAAAAAGCCTCCGGGAGTCCGACACCCGTATTCTCCAAACCAAGGAATATATTGCAGCAGATGTTGGTTTTTGTTTTTGTCTTGGAATCACGGTTGAATCACGGTTGTTGCATCCCGTTATCGATGCAATCTTCCGTTTCTCGTTAAATTGCGGACGTAATCGACCGAGATTGGTGTGAATCCGTGACCTACCGCAAAAATATGAACACCGATTTTGGACGGTGACGCGACCGTAATATCACAGTCGCTGTCACATTTTCGGAACGCTATTTGATACCCTGAACTGAAGTTGTGTCCCTTCATTTAAGATTTAAATTCTTTGAACCTCAAATAATAATAATAATAATAATAATAATAAAACTTTCTAATTTTATACTATCAATCATTATAATAAGTATAAATGAATCGGTTAAGATTAAAAATTAAAATAAATATTTTTATAAAAAATAGATAATTTAATAATCAATTTATTCATTCGATGATAATATTACAAGGCGAGTAAACTCGACTCGATTCAAAAAAATTGTTTTTCTTTCAATTTCGAGTTATTCGAGTCAACTCAAATTATCAATTCGGTTTCGAGTTTGAGTCGAGTTGAAATTTAGAAATTTTGAATTACTTAAAAAAAAAAAATTAACTCTATATTTGACAGTTTTACTATTTAGTCATTGATTTCATTATTCCTTAATTTCTCCTTCATCAAGTGTATTTTACTAAATTTGAACCTATGCTCTTAACTATTGTAGAATATATATGTACTTTCATTCATATTTTTGATAACAAATTTTCTATTTTACAATTTGGTCCCTCAATTTTTTAATTTCCTTATTTATCATTTTTTTCTCTATCAAATTTGAACCACATTCTCATATACCACTATAAATACTATGTAACTTCAATTCTTATTTTTTACTAAAAATATACTCTCTTTTTTTAGACCTTTACTCTCTTTTTTAGACCTTTAACATTACATTTTACTCAATTTGATCTTTTTGATTGCAGTTGTTTGCAAATTCTTTCTTCTAATCAATTCCTTAACTTTTTTATACTCTCATCAATATTTTACCCTCAAAATAAAGAAAAATATAATATTGTGAATACATTTTATAATTTCAGATTATATTTGATATATTAAATAACATTATAGTGTAAAAAAAAGAAATATATATATATCTCATATGATTAGATAAAGTCGAAAAATTGGAATCAATCCTTACCATAATACTATAAATAATTAATAAAATTAGCATAGAAATCCAAATAACTCAACTCAAATTTCTCAAACTCGACTCGAAATTTTAAGTTACGTTTGAGTTGTAAAATACTACTCATCAACTCTAATAACTCAATTTTTTTTACTTAACTCGATACAATCGAATGCTCAACCATTTTAATATAAAATTTTGTAGTTTTTATACTAGCTAGGTAAATCCAATATCATAATAAAATACATTATTTTATTTTTGGTTTAAAGATGTTAACTTTTTGGGAAAAAATTAACTAATTCTTTGATTTTTTATCTAATTAAATCTTTAAATTTAATAATTAATATGATTCTTTTAGGAATAAAAATCATCATTGATTATTGTAATATTGATGTTATAGTAACTCACATTGAATAATAATAATAGAAAAATGAGTTTAATTGATTTTTTAAAAATATTCAAAGGCTTAATTGATTTTTTAAAATTTAATAATTTATTTATATTTAATTAAAAATTATTTTTTTAATTTTTCAATAAATTATAATTTTTTATTTTATAAATTCTAATATTTTGATTTTATTTATTCTTTTAAAACTTTTAATTATATTTTTAATATAATTTTTTTTTAATTTTTAAATATTTAAATATCTTTGATATTTTATATTTAAATATTAATTTTTACCTAAAAATTAAATAATTCTTCAAAATTTAAAAAAAAAAACTAAATCATTATTTTTAAAAAAATTATACATCTCTATCACGTCATTATTCACGTATAAACTTCCATATCAATATGTAGATAGTCACGTCAACAATACCATGAATTGCTACATCAAACTGTAAACTATTAAATTAATACAATAACAATTAATAATTATTTTTATCTCTCAGAGAGATACAATAATTATTTTTCTACAATACAAAGGCTTAATTAGACTCAAAACGAATTTAGGGGTTTAATTTTTTTTTAAGTTTTGAGATTTTTTGAAATCTTAATCCTTATTTCTTAAAACTTTCCCAATCAATGGGGTTAATTTCACAATATTCCTCAAATGATGATTAAATTATAAACTATTCACAAAATTCAAAACATTGTAATTGAGTCTCCAAAATATTTTATAACGAGTTAAATTCAATTTATCCATACGATAGGTATACACTTTTTAATATGTTCCATATGATCATGCTAACGAAAGAATCTAATTGATATAAAATTGATACTTTTAGGATTGGATTAAAGTATTTTGAAATTTAAAGATTTTGGAATAAAGAAATAGTTTGAAGGCGTTTAGTGGAATTGACCCTTAAAATTTCAAATCTTTAAAGAGAAACTAAATCAGAGACCACTCAACTACAATCTCCTTTTATTTTAACCATCGTTTTTAAATTTTTGTCAATCATGTCATCCACCTATTTAAATGCATTCGATCAAGTCACTAGTCGTTAACATTTAACGGAGGAGGTGACGTGGCAGTTAAATAATTTAGTATAATTATATATTTGATCCTCAATACTTATACATTCTATCATTTAGTCATTATTTTAATTTAACTTATTAAATTTAATCCTCCAATCAAATAGTGACACGTGTCACTATAATTAAGAGTTATTTTTATAATTTAATATATTAATTTAATTATTTTTATCCGTACTAGCAAAAAGGAAAGGAAAATGGGTGTTGTAAGATTCGAACCTATACCAAATATAAAACTTGACAGCACAAAACTACTAAATTAATATTATATTTGGTTAAAATTCAGATAGAAATTTTATATATTTTAAATACTATTTTATGCGAGATTAAAATAGAAATTAAATTTAAGTTTTGCACATGATTAAAATCGATTTCTAATTACACATTTTAATTATAATCGAATAAAAATTAATTAAAATAGAAATGATTTGTAAATTTTTAATAAAAGTTAAAATTATTAATCAAATTAAAAAGAGTATCAAATTTTAGATAATTTCTCTTTTAATCTCGTATAAACTATTATTTGAAATATATAAAATATCTATCTTTATTTTAATCAAATAAAATATTTGCTTTAGTAGTTTTGTGCTGTCAAGTTTTATATTTGGTCTAGGTTCCAATCTTACAACACCCATTTTCCTCTCTTTTTTGCTAGTATTATTTTAAGTATAATATATATACATTATTGTGTAACTTACAACCTATTTGATGGCCTAGGCTAATTGGTAAGATTGCATGTTTCATCACTAGAAGTCCTGAGTTGATTCCTCGCAGCCCTCATGATTTGCTTCTCTTTGTGATTTGTTTTCCATCCAATCAGATGGTGTCACGTGTCACCATTTGATTGGAGAAAAAATATTTAAATTAAATATAAATTAAATTAATAAAATCTCTCTAATGATATCGTGACACATGTCATCATATAATTAGAGATTAATATATTAAATTAATTTAAATTATGACCACTTTGATAGATTATGTAAGTAAAAAGGACTAAATGTAAATTATATTAATTTTATTAACTAACACGTCAACATTTATGTTAACTGTTAACGGCTAGTGGCTTAATTGAATGCATTTAAATAGTTAGGTTGTCTTATTGATAAAAATTCAAACATAATGGTCGAAATGAAAAGAGACTATAGTTGGGTGGTCTGTGGTATAGTTTACTGATCTTTAAAAAATGGGTTTCGATTTTGATTTGGCCGACCATTGTCACACTATCTTTTCTCTATTTCTTTCTTCTTCTTCAGTTGGTTCTTTATTTTCCGGACCAAATTTGTGGGTATTTGATCTCTTCGGATTGGGACAGTGAATCTCAGGTTTGATTTCTTCACTCCATTCTAGCTTCTTACAACTCTGTGAAACTGTTCTTTAGTTTATTTCGTTAAGACTTATTTGTTAGATCAGAAGTTTTCTTGTTTTTCTTATCAAATTTGTTCCTTTCTTGAATTGGATTGCTTGTTTTGCACGTCGTATTGTAATTGTTTCATTCAATTCAATTGGATTGTTAGGGAAATCCCCGTAATCAAACAAAGACGATCGTTTTTAGGGTATGTTTTGGCCATCAAAGTTTAAAAGGAAAAGTAAATGAATTTCATGGAATTTATTTTCTTTTATGTTTGGTTGAAAGGAAAATAGTTTGATGATAAATCTAATTAAGGGAAAGTTAAGGAAAGTACTGCAAATTTGCAATAGCTTTTATTTTCCAGTTTAATTGAAAGAAAAAAAATGGTTGAACAAGAACAAGTGAGAAAATTTTTCAGGAGGGAGCAGCTTATGCTATCCCCCATTTCTCAGATTTCTGTTTCACGTGATAAGATTAAGCAGAAAGACTGTTAACCACCGTCAAACACTTCCGGTCAGTATGCCTGGCGGCTTCCGGCCTGCTCGTTGAACATCAAAATTTTTATTGGAGATTTGATGTGAATTTTGGAACCATGTAGTACATCAGTTGATCTCTATTTCTCTTTGGGTTTTTTTCCTCGTTCATTTTTGAGTTTGATTGCCACCACCATTCATTCCCATTAAGCTTCCCTTGATTGTCTGTGTTGATTTGTTTTCGAGCTTTCGAAGATCAAAAGTTTGATATTGGTTGTTTTGATGATTTAACTATAATATTGTTGCTTATTGTTTTGCCAGGGAATTCCTTGGAGATGTCTTATAAAACTGCCCAGATTCGTCTTGTGAGTTCACATCCCGAGGTTTACGAGCCCTGCGATGATTCGTTTGCATTAGTCGATGCACTTTTGTCGGATCGAAAACACTTGTTGGAGCATAAACCGGTATTGTGCATGGAAGGGTTGTGGAAGTGGTTATGTTATTACTTCTTTGATACTTTGCTTGGGGATGATGCTAATGGAGCTCAGTTTATTGCAACTGATATCAATCCTCATGCCATTACAGTAACTCGGGAAACAATGGAAGCGCATGGAGTTCATGCAGAATTGATAAATACCAATATCATGTCAGGGCTAGAGAGTCGTTTGGCTGGTTCGGTCGATCTTCTTGTTGTTAATCCACCTTATGTGCCAACGCCCGAAGATGAAGTTGGTCGTGAAGGGATTGCCTCAGCATGGGCAGGAGGAGAGAATGGTCGAAGTGTGATCGATAAGATTTTGCCTGTTGCGGACAAGCTTCTGTCGGAACGGGGTTGGTTGTACATGGTTACTCTTACAGCAAATAACCCGTCACAGATATGCCGGCAGATGATGAAGAAGGGTTATGCTTCGAGAATTGTTGTCCAACGATCGACAGAGGAAGAGAGTTTACATATCATAAAGTTCTGGAGGGATATTGACTTGGAGGTGGATGCAAACAATGGTGTGATGAACAGCGAACCTGTTTCTCCGGGCATTTTGCACTCTGTCCGTTCGCAGATCCAACGTTTGTTGTTCTGGGGAGGTAGTGACATTAACGCCGGCACCAATTGAATCTATGAAAGCGAAGAGAAGTTTTTGACCATCTGTTTTTTTTTTGTTTATCTTGTGTGGAAACGATATTCGAACCCCTTATTTGATAGTTTGACACTGACCAAGCTAAGCTAAATATAAGGTTTTGAATTCGAACTCGAATAGCTTGTGATCATGTCTCCGACATATTGATAACTTGGAGTTAGACTCGCTTGTTGACACCAACGGGCAAACCCCAAAAGATTTCTCATCAAACTGACCCGAGATTGGAGGCAGCCAAACGGCAACTTTCCTATTCCCAAAAACACAATCGTCTGCTGACACCATCCGGCAAACCGCCAAGATTTCTCATCAAGAGAAGTAAATTCTTTGAAATCCTTGCACCAAATCAAAGCTCGCATTTTCACGTAAAAAGTTAGATCCTTAAAATTGGTAAAAAGACCTTTTCATTCCTCGCTAGCCACAGGCTCGAAACGGCTGCTGCAACACAATCTTCTTTCGCTCGACCATTGTGCGTGGAAGCAAAATTCAAATAGTTCATCGGTGTTGCGGGGATTCGGCAAACTCACGTTCCACCATCTGCAGAATAATTTTCAAAAGAAAGCGTCCTAACGAAAACATGATCGAAGCTTTTGATATAAACCTCACACGACACGCAAAGGCATTGATTTTCCATCAACATTAATCCTCGACTCCTTAGGAAATCCTTTGTAGGCACCCTATTTCATTTCAGTCAAACACATATTTTCCTTTGATCAGAATAATACTACCACTAATGAAATTGTCTTCCAGCTGAAATTTATTTTTATCCCAAATTGTTAGGAGCCGCCCCCTGGTTCTCCCCACTGCTTCAGCTACCTTAAAAATAAAAAAAAACATCATCGAACCGTAACCTCCTAATTTCTAATTCAGATAATGCCTCGTTTTTCATTTCTTGAATAAAAACCACTTCTACCCTATGGTCACTTATAAAGTTACGTAATGTTGAGATTTTAATATCAGAACCCATACTTGGAATATTCCAAGAAAATGTTTTCATATCCGATCCTCCTCCCTCACTACGGATGCTAAAAAATCAAAGATTGATCTTCGACTCTTCTACTGAAGCTATTTCCCAGATAATTTCTTCTTCTGGCCCATCAAATCATATCTCCAGTTTTCTGGGTTTTTTTTGCCCATTAGGGCAGGCGGCAACATTATTTGGCTCAATAGGGCACCCCATAAATTATTTTAAGATTTATGATATTTTTTAATTTTGGGGCAAATATTTTAATATTTACTTTGGAACTCGTCACCTCGACGTGATGAGTTCTATTAAAATTATTTTTTAAAGATTATTAAGTGTATTTTTCAAAAAAAAAAAAATACACGTTCCTTAGATTTAATTTTTTATAGCCTTTGTTGATTTGAAAAATAACCGTTAGAACTCGTCACCTCGAGGTGACGAGTTTCAACTTTCATTTTCTAAATTTTAAAATATAAATAGGAGTTGGGTTATTATAGAGTTATAAGAGAAGAAAATATGGACTTGTGGGAAGAATATTTCAAGCAATTTTCGGAAGATAATCTTTGGTCAGATTACTCTTCAAATGATTTAGATTCAAGTTTGTTTTCAGATGATGAGTGGGTGAAAGAATCAATAAAGTCTATCAACATAAGAAGTTGAAGAGGAAGGAGGAAGAAAGAATAAGAAGGAGAAGTAGAAGAAGAAGAGAAGAGGAAGAGGAAAGAAGAAGAAAGAAAGAAGAAAAGAAGAAGAAGAAGAGAAGAAGAAGAAGAAAGAAGAGAAGAAGAAGAAGAAGAAAAAAAAGAGAAGAAGAAGAAGAAGAATGACGAGTTAGTAAGCCGATGCAGCAAACGACTCATCAAAAGGAATGTGAATAAGAAAAATAATGTAAAAATCGAAAGGAAAATATATTTATTTTGTTGAGAAGATGTTTTAAATAAATGTATGAATCTGACCCTAGTAAGCGTTATTGTTTGCAATTATATATGAAACGTAAAAAACTAAAAAATTATCATTGATATTTGTAAAATCGATACAAATACGATTACAAAGGATTTATCGGTCTGCTCGATATCTTGGGAGATATGGACAATGCTTCCTATTGTGGCCTTCACCTCTACAGTGACCATATAGCTTAGACAAACCTTGCTCTCTTTGAGGGTCTTCCATATCAGTATGAATTCGAGTAGATTCAGGACGACCCCTCAACTTCCTGCGTAATTGCAGATTGGGCTACTTTTCTTTAGAGACAGTAGGTGGCCAATATGCATTGTTCGGGAGGTTCTTGAACTCGCAACTATATATGTTATGTATAATATGCAAGCTATAACAATCATCAGCGTAAATGTATGGGTCTATATTCACATGCATACATGCAGCAACTGCATGAGCGCATGGGTATCTGAAGGCTTGAAATCAACTACAATAACACCATCTTCTATTCAGATTACCTATATAGGTGTTAGAAGTCCCATTCTCCTGTGGTCAAATAAGTTCTTGGACAATATAATCAGATTCCAGTCTAGCGAAATTACGAACATGCATTGATGTTGCCTGACGTTGATTTTTGTTCATTGCTTTCTCTAGATATGGAGCTCAATTTCTACCTTCGTTGGGCATTGCCTCTACTTGGGAAATTTTGTCTGCCAAACTTCACCCAACCTGAAGTATGTCTCCCGAACAATACTTACCATCGGAAGGTTTCTAGTCCCTTTTAGCACAGAATTGATACACTCGACAAGATTGGTTGTCATATGACCGTAACGTCGACCTTGATCGACATATGACTGTGCACATTTTTCCCGAGGCCATTTATTGCAATAAATAATTCACCGTTTAAACTACTTTTCAGAGGTCATTTATTGCAATAATAATGCACTGGTTCAACTACTTTTCAGAGGCCATTCAATGCAGAATTCAAGCAACTTTTTCGGAAGCGGGTGAAAATAGTGGTGCATTGTCATCTTCTACAACGTTCAGTGATATATCAACTCAAATTAGAAAGCTTTTCAGAGTTGAATTATCACTTCGAATAATAAAAAATGTGTATTTTACCAAGGCCAAATTATCACTATTTTACCTACTTTTCGGTGCTCATCAATGCACCGTTTTAGCTACTTTTAGAGCTCATTCAATGCAAAATTCAAGCAACATTTCACCAAATTTTCAGTGCCCATTTAATCATCTTCAACAACTATTAATACGTGTTAGTTGAAAGCCATTCAACTATGATATTGAAGCAAAAAAAAAAAAAACTATAACACCTTCAATCTTTCACTTTCAAAGATTGAGTTTTTTTTCTCAAACATGTCAACTCTTTTGTGCAACTATTTTTTACGATTGCAAATATAAAACCATGTGTTTCCCAAAAAATATCCAACTATACGAGTTGAAGTTTAGTATAGAAACAAGAGTTCTACTTGGAAGTAGTAGAAGAGTATCTTCCACATATTATAAATTTCTAGTATCATGCACGATGTTTCATCTAAGCGATGATGTAGACCTTGTTGGCATGGTTGAGACATATTTCTATCACTCTTTGTCTAATGTCGATTTGTTTGTAGAGTCCGATGATCTCGACCTTGCTCGTACCATTGAGGATGTTGATTTCAGTTTGAATATCCCACTAACTCAAACAAATGACCAAGAAAAAAACAGAGATGATGGAGACCCAGAAACATGATTCAAATTCGTACGTGAATGACAACAACAAAAGAATGAGGAATTGAAGAACTTAATCTTCTTCTGACGAGTCTACTGATACGAAGATTAAAACTTCTTAATTAATATTGCTATGTTAATGATTTTACTTAATATTTATGGTGTTCGTAAAATTATTCCTATTTACGTCCTCATGTTAACGTACTAAGTTTGTAGTTTTTTTTCCTTTTCAGCATAGTCTACGACATTTTGGAGAGCAAAAAAAAAAGCAAGGAGCACGAGTTCCTCGTATTTTTTGGAAAAAAATACACCTAATAATCTTTAAAAAATAATTTTTTAATAGAATTCGTCACATCGAAGTGACGAGTTCGCACTGAAGAAAATGCCGTAGATCCCAAAATAATATCTAGGTGTCCTATTGGGCTAATAATGTTGCAGCCTGCAGTAATGGGCCCAAAAAACCCAGTTTTCTTTTATTTGGAGTGCGAGAGTCCAATTGTGTTATGACGAGTATTTGAGGCTATTGACCACCGTCTAGGTTGCTAATGACATGATCCTTAAAGAGTTGAGACATTTTCAGTCTAGTTGTACGTATATCTAAGACAACATCATAGAAGAGGATATCATCATATCCATATTTACTTTTTCATGTTCTTTTTAATTCAAGTTATCTACGTTTCTTTGTTTAAAACTTTTCTTTGACTCCATGGTTACGTCTTTGTTGATATGAGCTTTCTTTACTTGTATTACATCTACTAATTTATTTTCTTTTCTTGTGTTAGCGCAACAAATGGTTTGTGTACACACTTTCTATTACGATTGTTTCGTATCTTTATTGGCTTCTTCGAGGGTTTGTAATCAACTCATATACGAACAGCGTTGTTCATTTAAGATTAACTCTGCTACTTAAAAAAACTAATAAATATTCATATTCTTATTTCATTTTTCTTTTCGTGAGAGTTTATGAGTGATTAAAGATGGAGCACAACCAAATTGTTCTTTTTGTAAAATTACTGGCCGGAGTCTGAGGTCCTAAAAAAATTATTGTTCGAGCATTTTACTGAACATTTCAGCAATGGTAAACGGATATGGAGGGTAGAATATGAGTTAAAATTTAAAAGGATTTCAGTGGCTGAAGCATCTAAGTTTGAGGAGCCATTTACCTTGGAGGAGATCAAAGAAGCAATCTGGTGTTGTGATGACTCCAAAGCCCCCGGACCGATGGATTCAACATGAAGTTCTATAAATGACTCCAAAGAAGCAATCTGGTGCTGTGATGACTGCAATCGTAGTCCCTAAAGTCTTTAGGGTTTTCAAAATTGAAAACTTTTAGATTTTAGTGACCAAAATAGAAGAGAAGAAAATTGTTGAGTAATGAATAGTGTAATTTGCCCAATTTATAACAGTAGGAATTAAATGTTTCGTTAGTCAAAGGCCACATTGAGCTTTTTTTAGGAGTTGGAGGGTCACATTGATCCAAAAAAAGATGAGGACCATATTGATTTTTTTTTGAAAGTCTGGGGACCTTGGGTGCCTTTTTAAAACGTTGTAGAGGAATTTGAAAGAGTTAGTCCTTCAAAATTTTATCATTTGATGATATTCATAATTTTGCAAGGGATATAAGAAGTGAGTTAATTAAAAAAATTGAGAGACGAGGCCAAAAACAATAAAAGTCAAATTAATAGTCTTGATTTTGAGTGTGAAAAGACACAAAATATGAAATCAAATAAGTATGTGAAAAGATAAGAAACGAAAAGAGAGCATTATAGAATTTGTGACTAATCTGATAAGGATTCATTTTCGATTGATATTGATGATCGTTCTCCTTTTTGATATTTTAGATTCGACGATGATTTCCTTTTGAGTGGGGAATGATACATGCATGAGAGTTCTATGTTGAGATTCTTCTTACAATTTGATCGACTTTCAATCATCTTTCTAAGACATCTTATAATATCTTAATTGAATGTCAAGAATTCAAGATATACTTGTTTTAGTGAAAATAACACAATCATAAAATTCTATACGAGTACAATGCAAGGCTTTTTTCAAATAGTTATAAATTTTTAATATTTTTATTGATTATTAGTAATTAAATTCAATTTAAGACTATACTTATATTAACAAAATATGAAAACAATCACTATAGCAAAATTGTTCTACAGCGGCGTTGTTAGCTGCGTTTTAGGAGTAAACGCCACTAATTTTAAACATATAGCGGCGTTTACATGGCAAACGCCACAAATGGTAACTTTAGCAGCGTTTTTATAAAACGCCGCAATAGGTTCATCTATAGTGGCGTTTTTTCAACAAACGCCGCAAAAGAGTAGTACTTTAGTGGCGTTTTTATACAAACGCCGCTAAAGACTCGTAATTTAATGGCATTTTTATACAAACGCCGCTATAGAATTGTACTTTAGTGGCGTTTTTATACAAACGCCGTTATACACATATACTATAGTGGCGTTTGTGTTTACAAACGCCGCTAAAGACTCATAATTTAGTGGCATTTTTATACAAACGCCGCTAAAGACTCATACTTTAGTGGCATTTTTATACAAACGCCGCTAAAGACGCGTACTTTAGTGGCATTTTTATTCAAACGCCGTTATACACTTGTACTATAGTGGCGTTTGTGTTTACAAACGCCGCTAAAGACTAGTAATTTAGTGGCATTTTTATACAAACGCCGCTAAAGACTCGTACTTTAGTGGCGTTTTTATTCAAACGCCGCTATACATTTGTACTATAGTGGCGTTTGTGTTTACAAACGCCGCAAGTTTACAAATTTTAAGTGTTGCGCCCTTTAACCTTTTTTCATTTTTTTCCCTTTCAAGCATTTTTCAATCCCGCCGTTTACCCAAACCCATCTTCTTCACTACCAAACCCTAAACCCATATGTTTCACTACCATTTTTATGCTATCTCTGGTTTAGATTCCCTTATCCACATTTTTAAAAGAAGTCATCGCTGGAATTGAAGAGCAAGGAATCTGAAGTTGAACTACCGAGATCCAAATGATGGATCTAAACCTGAATCAACTAGAATCGGGTTAGGAGGAATTGAGGAAAGAAGCTCGAAAGA
This sequence comes from Hibiscus syriacus, assembly GCF_006381635.1. NCBI lineage: Eukaryota > Viridiplantae > Streptophyta > Magnoliopsida > Malvales > Malvaceae > Hibiscus > Hibiscus syriacus. The sequence continues at coordinate 1,819,021 of NW_024061774.1, forward strand.
TCGAAGGCGATCTCGATGTCAAACTATCTTCTTATGCTAAGCTCGGTGCTAGGTTCAATCTAGGAGGGTTGCTCGTTTTCCTCCTTTTTATTGTTATTTTCTGGAATGTGTGTTGCTTTTTCCCCCCAATAGATTATTGAAATTAGGAACAAATTTGTTGAAGAACTGAACATATTCTAAAATCTGAATAAATAAGATTTGTTTAATGGGATTTTTTTTCCTGTTTTAGGAATCCAAAGCCTTAGGAATCTGGTGCTCTTTCGTTTCTTCTTCTTCTTTGTGATAATATTTACTTACATTTAGATTATGTAGATACTCGGTCGCCACCGGCCGGGTCAAGCAGATCATGGAAGTCTATGGAAATTGAAATTCAATCATTGCTTGAGAAACTGTTGGACTGATCGTATGAGTAGATGTACTGCATCTTCTGCATCGACTACTTCGGTAACCCAGAAACTTGCAAGACATAGAGACATACTACATGAGTTTACTCAGGTTTAATCCGCTGATTCCAACGATTATAATGCAAAAAATTTGAATTCGAAGGAACTCATCACCCCGACGTGACGAGTCCACTTAAAAATAATAAATTAATGACCTACGTAAGATCCACTCATCCGAGTCTATTAAAAAATAATATTTTAAAAAAACTCGTCACCTCAAGATAACGAGTTCACCCGATATTGTAATAAATAACTTAGAACCCTAATTAAATTCTAGGATGAGTAAAGCCTTAAATTTTAAATCTAAAAGCCTTATCGGGCCAAAAAAAATCCTGATTTATTTTCTTGTGCGAAAAGAAAGGAACAGAACGAGGACCCTATAAACCAGTTTTTCTTGAATTTAAAAACCAAAACCCGGTTTAAACTTGGCTCCTCGGTACGACTTTACACAACTCTTATTTATTTCCCTTGTTTCACCTAAAGAATATCACAGTTGGTCTTCTCTTTTAGGCTCTGCTAGGTTTTGTCATCTGAATGCTAAAGCTATGGTAAAGCTTCATTTCTTTTATTATCTGTAATACATTTTCTTTTCTCATTTCAGATCTTAAATCTCCATCCCTTACAATTCTGTAAATTTTCACTGATTGTTTTTTTTGGGGGAGGATTTGCAGGATGGTAAAAATGTGAATATGGAGGCAGCTATCGACCAGCTTCTTAATGTTGAAAAGCAGATGAGATTGGCCGGCGATGTGGCCGCTACCAAGAAAGCCGTCACTGATATTTTACAGCTATGCTTTGAAGCTAAGGATTGGAAGGCTCTCAATGAGCAGATCGTAAACTTGTCCAAGAAACGGGGTCAGCTTAAGCAGGTAACAAGTGTTTTGATGTTTTCTCTTTACTGGATTAAATTATTGGTTTGACTGATTCGAGTTTGGATATTTAGGTTTAGGGTTTATGAATCATATTGGGCTGAACCTAATTCGCTTATTTGCAAGTGGATGTGTATATAGTCTGAGCTTTTTGTTGAAATTGAGAGAGCAAGATTGATCAGTAGACTTGCAAATATTAAAGAGGAACAAGGCCTTATTGCGGAAGCTGCAGATTTAATGTAGGAAATTGCAGTAAGCTTCCTTTGTAATAAGATGATACATTCTTTTCTATTAATCCCCATTTCCTGATGTTTGATTGTTTTGATCTACAGGTCGAAACTTTTGGTGCCATGGCAAAAACTGAGAAAATTGCCTTCATTCTGAACAGTATGAGCATCTTATTTTGATCATGACCCTTAATTGTTTTTAATATGAATTTATCTTTTATATTAAGACTGCAATATTATTGTCACCCTGTCAATAATTAAATTTTGCAGGTTCGCCTTTGCTTAGATCGTCAGGATTATGTTCGTGCTCAAATTCTGTCGAGGAAGATTAGTCCTAGAGTATTTGATGTTGACCCTTCTAAGGAGAAGAAGAAACCCAAGGAAGGTGACAATGTAGTAGAGGAGCCTCCTGCTGATATACCTTCACTATTGGAGTTGAAGCGTATCTACTATGAACTGATGATACGGTATTTGGCTTCGTCTCTTTCTAGCATCCGTATTTTTATGCTCAACATTTTGTGTGATCTTTTTAATTGTGTTTTGATAATAATGTTTTTCTACGTAATTGTCTTATTAAATTCCCGAAGCAATTTCCAAGCAATCTGAACGTGCTTTAGTTGTGTTGGCAATTTGATTTTTGTATAAGTTGATTGCTAGGGAATCTCAATTAAGTTGCTTTCATTAATGGAGAAGCCCTCAAGTTAGATTTGCTTAACCTTTTATTTCTTTCAAGGATGGTATCTGCAAAAGCAGATGGTGAATGTTTTCTTTCTGTAGGTTGTTACTTCAGATATATTATATGTTGGAAGGTATGTTCCTTATGTTTCAAGGTGATGAGAAAGCTTTTCCCTACAGTTTTGGGGCTAGAGATCTAAATCTATCTGGAAATTTTAATTCTGGAGATAAATTAATGCAATAGAGCTTACAGGCTACAGTTACTCGAAAACATGATCCTTGAAATTCTTAATTTTATGATGTCTACAGAATTGGGGTTTATTGAAGTAATGATTACTTTGAAATCCAAGGTCCACAAATTTAACATTAAAGCAATTGATATTTCAATTTCTTTAATTTTGTACAAGTAGTGCATTTGCAAGCTCAGTTCCTGAAATTCTATTCAAAATTAGATTTATCACAGGTAAATTGCCTACAATTTAGGTTCAAGTTTGGACGCATAATTGTCAAGTGATCCATCTAACTAAAGGGTCTTAATCTTCATGTAGAACTAATTAATATGGAACTGTTATCTCTTTGTTTTCTGTATATGTACAGTCCTTATGGGTTTGAAGTAATGGTATAATTCTTCGTTTTAAGGAATTCAGAAGAATCAAGCAATGAGGGAACATGCTTGTTAGCACAGTGTTCGGGGATCATTTTTTGAGTAAGTAGTTCACTTTTTGAGTTCTTTTTATCGTCTAAAATTCTTATAGTACAAAGTTATAACTGGAAATATATGTTCCTTGATTCATTTGTTTATTTTACTGATCATGAATAGGATCAAAAGACACATGAAGCAATCTTGAAATGATTAAACCTACTAGGGTTTTCCCTATGAACTTTGAGGGACTTAGACATGCATGCTTTCTTGATCCAAAATTATAAGATTTCATTGCTTATCCCTCTTTTTTATTTCCTTAACTTTTCTAAGAATACAAACTTGCTCAGATTCTTGGGGTAAGAATTCTAACTTCTAAAAGTAAGATGGCAACCAATACATTATTAAATTTTTTCTTTATGATGACATTTTTTACATTCTTATGTAGAATATATTTTAGTTTTCATGGTTCTTGACTTCCTGTTTTTGTTGTTTGTTGCAACATCTTTTTTCAGTTCTCAATCACTCACATGTATGTTATGAATGCAAGTTCTGCTGGTTGTTTCCTTCTCTTCTTAGTCTCATCTAAATTATTGTAATTGCAGTAATCTTGAAGAACAAACTTCAACAAAAAGCGGCTTCTTCAATAGACTGGCACATCGTTTCCCATTTGTTTTTAATCTATTGAGGAGAGATCATTCACTGTCAAATGATACTTTTAAATAAGATGTCAAGACGATGAATATGACAAATTCCAATGAAGTGGGAAACAAAGTAGCTTTAGAAGGCATATCTGGAGGTTATGATGATGACGCTAGTGAAATTGAGGATGTATCGAACAATAAATCCATGTATATCTACACTTTGAGGTTCAGTTGTAACTCATTTGTACTTTAATGTCTTTTAAGGTTCTCTCTCCATAAAAAAATTAATTTATTTTGTTGTTAAGTATTTTTCTTTATGTTTTTTGTCTTAATTAAAATGTATGGTTGTTGTTAATTAGATAAAGCTAGATATAAATTTAGGTGATGTATAGCAGAAATGAAATATGCAAAATCAATTAATATTAGCTAAAGAAAGGTAATTAGCGACGTTTGTATCAATAAACGCCGCTATAGGTCTGACTTTTTGCGGCGTTTGTGTTAAAAAACGCTATTATAGGTCTGACCTTTTGCGGCATTTGTGTCCAAAAACGCCGCTATAGGTCTGACCTTTTGCGGCGTTTGTTATAAAAATGCCAGTATAGGTCTTCTCTTTTGCGGCATTTGTATCCAAAAACGCCGCTATAGATCTGATCTTTTGCGGCGTTTTTTCTAGACACGCCGCTATATATCATAACTTTTTACGGCGTTTATTCCAAAAATGCCGTTATAGATATCGACCTTTTGCGGCGTTTTTCCTATCGCCGCAAATACTTTTAGCGGCGCTTAAAAATGCCGCTATAAAACTAAAAAACCGCCTCTAAAACTCTATTTTGCTGTAGTGAATGTGATGAATATGATTAATATAATACATACAAAACATTTTCAAATTTATATATTTATATTAACAAAACAGGCAAAAATTCTATGCAGCTAAAACCCTAAGTAATGTATACGAGACTAGTGAATGTAGGTTTAAATGCGACCCCATTCATTGAAGGAATGGGCTTCCCGCTCTCCCATAACAGAAACTGAGGAGCAATACCTACAAAATAATAAATTAAAAAACATCTTTTACTGTTGGAATTTCTCTGGCAACCCCAAGTGTGTGTGGATAAAGCTAAAATGTTCGAGATTTTCATGCATGCACCGCTTCACTAAAATAATATCTTTACTGTTTCTCTAGTAGTGTCTTTTATGTCCTTAAAATTATCCACTACTGCTTTTTTCTGCTCGGTTTTAATATTTTGTCTTGATTAATTTGAATCGAATTGCGTCACACATTTAGTTTTGATAGGTGAGTCCCCAACATGAAATTTTCGTATACACAAAAACTCGAACTCGAAATTTACTTAAGTAATATTAAACTGTTTACCACTTGAACCAACCTTTTGATTCTCTACCGCTGCTTTTAATATCACTAGGACATTCAACTTCTTGTTACTCTGTAATAATATCAGGAAGTGAAGTTAAATTAAAGCACATTTTCTCTACTGTCTTTTAATCCCAGACGGTGTGGTATCGTTAGATAAACACATTTATTTTAGGGTTTGTGTTTTCAAACACGTGGCATTACCACGTTGTTGGTAAGCAATTAAACCCAAAGTCAACCTTTTTCCTTTCCTTTCTGTCCTGTCCTGTTCTGTTTCTCTAACGCTTCTTTGTATTGGCACACTTTTTTCAAACACATTTCCTCAAAATACCAATCATGAATATTATTACCTGCATGACACCTTCCATGTCGGACACTGGCACCAGATTAACTTCACTGTGTGTGAACCCATTAAAATCGGAACTGTCATAAATTATACATTTATCATGTTTTTTTAAATATAGATTATAAAACAAATATAAAGCTATAAAAAATCTATATAATCGATCCAACAGTTATCTCTTAGCACACAGAGGAACATCAATCTTCATTGAAAATCACAACAGTTATTTACAGAAAGGATGATAAAATCATTCCCATATATATATTATAAACAATACCCAAATACCAAAATCCAGAAATAAATCCATCATCTTAAAAAGAGAAAACAAGGAAGAAGAAATCAAGACGGCCACAACCATGCAAATTTGTGCTGTTAAAACCATATGTACTACATATCCCTAACTTCGAACACGTTACGGTTTTTTACGATAATATCGTACATGTGAATCGGCTTGAACTTGTTGAAATCCTTAGGGAGAGAAATCAAATGGACGGTGGATCGTTTGTGAAACTGGAGAAGATCAAGGTTGTCATAATATCTTTCCCACCCCAGAGACCATAGCTTACGTTCAAGTACAGCGTAGGAAGTGATCACTTCGTCGGAAGGAGTGTGTACAAGCACTTTTCGGCGGGTGTTAGAACCTTGTCGGCCTCCTTCCAATGACTCAGCCCCCGGGTTCTCTATCAAGCGAACCACACCGTTCTTGAAAACCCAAACGCCGGACATTCTTGTCGTCTAAGAAGAGAACTTTAAGCTAATGGATGGATCGAAGGAGAAGACTATTTTACCCTATAGCAAAGCTCTTGAAGATGGGGGTACATGAGTTGATGGGATTGTAGGGTATATGTAGGGTGACTTGAGGGATTGAACGGGGATGTTTAGGCATAGGTTGGGAGGCCCAAAGTGGAAGGAGAACAAGTAGTGTATGAATTTGAATTTCTATTTCGAAAATATTTTATAATTATTAATATATATAGAATGATCATAATATCATATTACAATCGAATAAATTTAAATCAAGGTAATTAGAGACAAAAGTTGTACCATCAATGCGGGCATAAAAAGACCGAAGGGAATCATGTTTCTTTTTGACAAGTCTTTTAAATAAGCCCCACCATGGGAATCTTTGTCTTTGTTTTTGTAGAAAAAAAGTAATTGGAATTGTGTGAGACTTGTTCTAGAGAAACCTAAACGAAAATGACTTTATATATTGTATTATATTATTACATTAAGAAAATGTGTAATAGTATATGACTGGAAAAAATTATACATGACTACGGAGTTAATGCTGTCGATATTCGATTTGGAATCAAATATCCATTGGTTAAAGTATGGCACATGAATAAATGCCGTCTCACGTTTAAAGTGAATTTTGGGAATATATTTATATATTTGTTCTCCTTAAACAACAATATGTGTTTAATCTCAAACGAATATCCATTTTTATCTATTAATGTACAATACATACAAATTTTAATCTTTTGCATAAGAACATGCAAAATATGAATGTATAGTTTCATTATATCGTATAATTTTTTTAAGAATATTGAAGAAGGTTAAGAATTCGTAATATGGAAAATAGCTAAAGCGATATCAATGTAAAATAATGCATATGAAAAAGATGAGATTTAACGTGGCTTAGTTTTGCCTATCTCCACAGATGAGAAAGAACAATAATTCACTATAAACGTAGAGATTACGAAGAATACAGATACATGATAACTCATGTATTTCAAAATTTAATATATATTACAACACAATATATCCCAAAACACTCTTCCAACATCTCCACAAAATCATCTCTATAACATAAACCCTCAAAATTTACGAAGATACAAAAAAAAATTACATATTTCCAAAATAATTTGCTATCATTAAATCTAAAGGTTAAAGCATACTCTCTATTTAATATTTAAAGAGTCAAAAGCTCGATCATCAAAAATACTTTTCCATAAGAATTCTTAACTAAATAAACTTAATTACTAAGTGATTTTCAACCAATAGAATTATAAAAAAAACCCAACTTAATTTGTAATTGAAATTTGAATCAATATCCAAGAAAATATAAATTGTGATCATCATATTTAAAAAAATCAATATATGATCAACGAATCATATGATAGTTTTAATGATAAAATATAATCTGATTTATTGATAATATACAAAAAAAAAATACCCTTTGTTATATTATTTTTATCATTTGACATTGAACACTTCCATTCTTGACATTCATGGTGTTCGAACCTGGGACCTTAAGAAATAACAACAATTCCTTTAACACCGAGATGCTTCGTGAAACCTCAGTTATATTGTTGTATGCATGAAATATCGAGAATTTCTAAAGGGGAAAGTGAGTGAGCATTTGAGAATGGGATTTTATATGTGTAAACTGGAAGTGGGACCAAAATAGAGAGATTCTAAATTGTATGATTGGTTGGGAAATGATAGAAGTTATTTTGCATTGGAACAATGAAACTTCACCATTGTGGGGTTTTCCTAACTTCGGCCTAACTGTTTTTGACTATTGCCTCCTAAATAACTTTTTTATCAATTATTTTTTTCCAGTTACTTCAACAATAGAAGCATTTCTTCCTTAAAAAAATCGAATGTAAAAAACTAATGTTTAAAAAAGACCAACTAAGAAGCTAAATCGGAGAATTTTTGGGATTAAAGTTGTATACGTTGAATCGAATGGTTTAATTAAAAAAATAATACTAAACAAATGTTAAATATCAATAGATTCGAATCCCATTCCATAAAATATGTTTAAGTAAAATTAAAGGTTAGGCTTAAATTTTTTATTGAGTGTTTGTTTGACTTGCACTATATTGTTATAGAATTTAAAAGATTACAGGTTCGGATTTATTTAAACGTGTAATTGCATTTCTAATTTGAAGTTCAAATATTAAAGGTAGCTCAAACGTTATATAAACAAAGAGTCGAATCTAATATTTTCTAAAATTTTCCATCCAATCAATAAAACTAGTCGATCTAATTTCGGTCGTTGTAATTACATTAGCTAGATTGATATTTCTAGAAAGGAATTTTAATATTTAACATATTATCTTTTTCTTTTTTCAAATTTGATGATAACAACCCAAATTTTCAAGTCATTTTTTTAATTGTTGATCCAGAGTTAATTAAATAGATTAATCGTCATATAGAGGTCTCATGAGTTAAAATTGAGTTTAATTAGAAAAACAAAATTGGTCTAATTAGAGAGAAACAAGATATTTGAGCTTAAGATGAAAGGAGGACCTAGAATGTAATTTACCTATTGAAGAAAATTATGCTTCTTTCCCCAAAACTTATTCTTTTTATCTGCATTTTCTTCATCTTCTCTTTTCATATAAGGAAAGAAGCTAGAGAAAAGCTTCACATTTCTTCATCTTCTCCATCAATATGAGATTTTCAAGGTAAAATTTATGATCTTGCTCCAAGATGAGCTCATCATCTTCTTCAATAATATCTATGAGCTTTTTTGTGGGTTTGAGAGGGTTTAAGCTTTAAGAGCTTCCTCCCATGATTTCTACATGATTTTATGCAGAGTAAGTTTTATTAAACAAGTTGTAACCATTGTTTTGATGTTAAAATCTTTTTGCTAGCTTTGGATAAGTAGAGAGTTGCGTGGGACCCTAAAAGAGCACGAGAAAGAGAATTTGGTTCTAGGTTAAGCTAAAAAAGGTTTAGTTGCTTGGAAGATGAGGTAACACCCCTAGCATCTCTGGTGCTTGAACCCGAGTCCTCAAGGAATAACAACAATTCCTTTACCACAGAGGCCACTTGGTTCATGCTTATCAGCTAGTATTTGTATAATCATAGATTAATAACAACATATTAGGTTATGTCACTTACAAATGAAATCGTATTTTTTGATGAGGTTATCATCTGATTCACTAATAACATACACATAATTTTAGTCTTAAGTATATATTTCTTTTCACGATGCAATAAATACATATTTCATGTTCGTTTTATTATTTATACAATTTGTCATTCAAGCGTTCGTAATTATTGTTATTTCGAGAGAAAAAAAATCAAAGTTAATTTTTTCTTAAAATTACAATATATTTTACTATTGCATTAAATATATCATAAACACATGCTCTCTCTCTCTATATATGGTTATGGACCGTCTCCAATATAGATGAACTTGTTCTCCACAAACTTATATAACTAAAAGGAATGAAGATATATAAACTCATTGGGAGCATAAAAGTTTTGGAGTATATTTCAATTGGGATTGTTGGAGATAAATAGGAACCCTTTTTAGGGTTTAGAGAGAGGATTTTTTTGTATAATAATTATAATTAATCGAAAGGAATAAAAATAATAATAAAAGGTTGAATCAAGAATGCTTTGCTTATCTTATTACTTATATATAATCTATTGTTAGGGTGGTGCCTAATTTTGATTAGAATAAGATACAATTAGGCCATCCACATTGGTTTTGAGAATAAAGTAGCAAAGGCATTTGGAATTTGGGATCAATTCCTATTTCATATATTTATAAAAGAACAAAGCTTATTAAAATCTTGATATATTATATATAAAATCTTAATATATTATATATATATATATATAAGGTATGTTCGTTTACATCATGTACAATTTTTTAGTTTCATATATTTTTAAGATTGTTGAATGAATTAAAATAGACTAATGCGACTATGAGAAAATATTTACATAAAAAATAAAGAGATGATGTTAATCGTTTATTTTCACTCATTCAACAATCCTGAAAGCTGTAAAACTAATGAATTTCATACGGTTTAACGAATCATGTCTCGTGTATTATTATGAATTTATAAAAGTAATTGCATTATATGTTAATGATTAAGATAGCCAACGAATTCGTAAAAGTTACATTACATGCAAAATGACACATTCAGATTAAAAAAGAAAAAGTAATTAGAATCCATAGAAACGACATCCTGCATTAATGTGCATGCATATGAAGCAATATAGCGTTTCTTTTGCATCTTTTAAGCATGGAATACAGTGGATATGTTTACGTATCACTTTTGTGATATATATATAGTGGTAAGGGAGATACGTTTCGATCCTTAATCATTTCTATATATTTTCTTCAATTATAAGAAAAAAGATTAAAATTTCAGCACGAGTTTCAAACTTTAGCCCAAATGATTCAATATCTACGTGATGCAAATAAGGGATTTAGTAGCACGAATCGACTATAACAGGGTGATTAAGTATTCATTGTCAAATGGTTGAGAGTATTTAAAACATATAATACTTTATAATCACCTTAGTTTAATCTAGAAAAGGGATTTAGTAGAACTGTTTGCTAATTGTGGTGTGCATTTACACATACCTCTTTGCAAATCGGCGCATCTAGTGTAGTGGCATCATAGTACCCTCCCACGGTACTGACCTTCCCCATATGCGCAATGAATAACAGATTAAAATATATATTTTCTTTAAGCAAATCATGTAATTTTTATGTGACTTTTATCTTATTCTATTGTAAAGGAGTCAAGGCTGGTTTCGCTTCTCCTGTTCAAGTCTCTAAACTCGATCCACTAAATGATGGATTTAAAAGGACATATTGAGCCGCCGCTAAAGTTATCGTAATATTATAGACCAAAAAAATGACATTCATAACAATTATCGTAATATAACAGAGCAGTGTTTGTTCAATGTAATGTATGTGAAGAAGATTCAAGGGCTGGATTTTGGTGTCAATTAGGTCCTGTTCTGATGAATATTAAGTGGAGGTTATTTAGCAGGAATAATTAAGGAAGAGCCATTATCATTGGTGTTGTAATTGCACTGCTGGTTGAAAGAAGATTGTGGTCTGGTTGCTTGGTTGGTGATCGTATGGTTTGTTGAGAGTTTTATGACTCCAAGTTTGGTGACATTAGGATGGACCTTGTACTGGATTCCATATTATTTTTGTGGTAGCGTAATCTTCTTCGAGAATTAATCCTGGTGGCTCGCTCTGGAGTGTGTGGAAATGTTTTTGAGCCTCGGTATGAGTTGCTGGTGTCTGGTGTTGAACTGTCGACTGGAATTGATGTGCTGTTTTTTACCTTTGAGTGCTTTGATGGCTGTAATGTTTTGTTTCTTTTAGATGGTCAAGTGTTGATTTTGTAGGGGGTGGGTTTCTTGAGTATCTGGTTTCTGTTTTTGGTTCGATGTGTTTGTATTGTTCTCTTATGTAGTACTCTTTTCCTCCAATTAGATTAGTGAAGTTTTTAATGAGGCTCATAAGTTAAACTTCGACTCTTTATTTATGTTAATAAATTGTCTTTTGCTGAGAAAAAAAAAACAATTATGAAGATATTTGTAAAAGCGATAGTTTTGTATCAAAATAATACAATACTAATAGAGTTTATAGAAAAATACATACGGGTCATACGAATACACATATCCTTTCAAGTAAATAGTATTGTTCTTTGATGCGATGATGTTGAAAATCTTATCGCGATGATGCTCTTTGAACTAGCTTAAGCTACTAATCTGCAAATGAAATCATATGAACGTTGAGCTTTATAAAGATCCGTGATACACTTTCACTATAATATACTACTTGCAATTCATAAATGTAAGGATATTAGGCAATATAAGTAGAGATGAATAAGTCTACACATACAATTACATTAATTAGTATCATGTTGATCATCATCAACATATGATCTACATGATAGAGATTTCATTCACATGCCGGTTTCACCTAGCCTCGGTTATCATACAACTCACATAATAAGCACATATAAATAATCAACGTTGACATATAGTATCACATAGCAATAAGGTAGTCAAAATACGAAATCTCAGTTTCAGATAATATGGGTAATGGTTCTTACCACACAGTATTCTATGGTTATTCGAGCTCACATAGAAATATGACATAAATTATGGAAGAGAACCCAGTCTCACATAGCATTGATAATAATTCCTACAAATAATTCTTAAGATAACCGAGGAGGTTCTTTGATAACACATAATTGATCAGCATACATGAATATAAAGCACAATAGTGCTCATATGCCAAACGTATCAGACTTATCACGTAAGGTTAACTAAGGTAGATTTACTACACAAATATCGTTTTACAATCAGTTAAGTGAGGACATTCTTTCTCACAACACCGATTGACACACTCCTCTTACAATATTATGCAAGGGCATATTAGTCTTTTCGCTAACTTGTAAGTTTAAGCATTTCTGTATTTCACATAATACATTATTAGTCTTGGGACACCTTATAATTTATCATTTCGTTCACTTTTATTTTCGTTATACTTAAGGGTATTTTTTCATTTTAGCCAATTAGAAGTATTTTAGTAACTTATCCTAAATCTTTTATTATTAGACATCCCTTAATCCACTTTCGTTATACTTAAGGGTATTTTTAATTTTACCCAATTAGAAGTATTTTAGTAACTTATCCTAAATCTTTTATTATTAGACATCCCTTAATCCACAAACATTTTAGAAGTGAAAGTTTGACTTTTTAAGTAGGGAGTATCAATATCATGTAAAAGGTATCGACATTCAATCATAGGGTATTAATACTCAATGATGATATCGATATCTAAATGACACATTGAAATCTCATATTTGTTGACGGTATTAATGCTCTACCTTTGATATGGATACTTGATGAACAATATCGATACTTCTTGAACAATATTGATACTCTTAGTCATTTTTGCCCAAATTTCTTCACCTATTCATATGATATAGGCACCTAAAGAACAAGACCAATATCAAAACCCAAAAATGATCAATTTGAACCTCAAAATCACTCCAAAAAGTCTATCAAACACCTTAGACAAGGCCCATTCAATTCCTAAGGCTTATGGGTAACATAAGGTCATTTAGCTTTAACATTACACATGTTTAACAACAAATATCACATATTGAATCCAAAATATGCTTTTGGATGGAGGATATGTGTAAGTTGAAGGTGGTATCTTGTGTTGGAGACTTCATGTCCGCGCGATGATGATTTTTTTGGAGTGAGTAGCATGACAACATCTGTTGTCCATGGAATGCGTGTCCTTGATGTGCAAAGTGTTTGCAAAAGATATTATTTGGGCTACCATTGGTGAGTTTTGCGGAGCTTGATATATTTATTGCTTTGGAAAGGGAGTACACTTAAGGTCTTTTGAGTGTTGGCAATTGATTTTAAATCCCAAGTTGTATGTTCTGGGTTGCTTCCATCCTTCTTAGACTTTGGAGGTGGTGGAACAGCTTTGAAGTGATAAATTGTTTGGTTTGCTCGGTACGGTAGTTGCATTTGTCGGTCTTTCGCAAAGGGAGTCTTAAAAAGTTTTGAATGGTCCAAAGCTTGGTGGTTATGGTAAGTTTTGAGGTTATTTTGGAAGCTTAAAGGGGCTTTTGCTGTTCCTTTTGCTTTGAAAATTCCTACCAATCAGCAAAGTCTTCAGGTGTTCCTTTTCCTTGTAATTTATATCCAACGTTATTGTCCGAACCTTTACCTTTTTTTCTAACAGCAACCTAACTTTTTAAATATTATTACAAGTTCAAAATCTTATAATTTTTTCTATTAATAGAAAGATACATGACCTCAATTTATAATATATATATAATATTATTTTAGTTTGGTATTTACATAAATTCGATACATGACCTCAATATATATATATATATATATATATAGCTTGATATTTACATAAATTAGATACCATATATTGTTGCTGTGAATGTCTTACAGCCGCAATGAAGAGTTTTAGATTCTTATGATGATATCATTTTTAACATTCTGAATACAAATATATGCACGGGTGAAATAACTTTAGTGATAAAAAAATTATTATTGTTACTTAAGGTCTCAGGTTTGAGCATTAGGAATGCTAGAAGTGTGAGCATTCAATATCAAAATGATTGAGAATTATTTTTGAACAAATATTACATTGTACTTACCTCAGATAAATAAAAATATATATAAATACATATAATGAATAGATGTATCATTCATGTTTATTTTATAGTTTACGAAAGATTAATTTTTTAGGAGTTTCGTAGCTGATCCTTTTGATAATATCATCTCAAATATTAAGTTTAGATTCTTTCTTTAAGAGTATAATATATCTTACCATTTCACGAAATATTTGATAAATAAACGATTTTCTTATATACAATTAGGTCATTCACATTGATTTTGAGAATAAAGTAATAAAAGACATTTGGAATTTAGGATCAAATCTTAATTCTTATATTTATTAAAGAACAAAGTTAATACAAATATTGTCATTTTTTTCTCGGCAAAATACAATTTTATTAAGGATTTGAAAAAAAAAACAAACTCAACGTCAAAGTTACATGCTTAGCTAAACACCTTCTTAAACTTAATTGGAGGGAAAAAGTATAACACAAATCAGATAAAAGATACAACTTGACAACTCAATACACGGACAATCACCAACAAAAGACCGGCCTGCGCTGACAAATATCCCTCACCAACATGCTTTAAGTAGCTCACACAAACCCATCTCTTCTTTAACTAGATGATCCGCCAGTCCGATAAAACTTCCAGCCAAACCACAACATCGAATAACACTCGTGCAATTGACCGGATCAAATTAACTACTCGACAAAAGATATTGCACCACCGCTGAGAAAACATATAACTCAAGCAACACCAAGCCAACAACTAACTCAAACAATTTCAACACGTAATTACAAGCTTAACGCCGCACCAAAAACAAGCAGTAAACAAGAAAGACATCCAAAGCAACAACCTTCAAAACCACTGCAGATTATCAAACCGCTGCGAAGCACTATAAGAAGTAGAAAAGTGGAAACCAACATCATTAGAATTTCCGTAACCACACAACTTAGACACAATCGGTCTCCTCGCAAACGAAATCAAGAAAAAACTAAAAACTATCCGGCCTATCAAGCTCTGCAATAACTTCTCGTTCATCACCCTCAATTTGAAAACCCAGCTTCATCTCAAATGTCCACGCTTACTTTGTATCCCGATTCTTAGCAGGATTTTATCTTCAAACCTTTGCCCCTTTTCTTCCTAGCTATCGATAAAAATTTATTATGAATATCCAACATTGACCTGGATTTCTTTCTAGGTATCACCCTAGATAATTTCCTTCGAATAGAAATCGAGATATTTTGAACAAAGTCGACCTCCACCTGCCTAGAGCCCATATTACTAACATCCTGTAACGCTTGACTGCTGCAGGGAACAGCGACCAAAACACTCGCCACTAGATTATCCACCAATCCAGACAAACAACTCAACTGCCCCGTTCGAAAAACATATAGGCATTTTTAAATGCATAATATATATTCCATAAATTATAGAGAATGAATGAATTAAATGCATCATCTGTTAATTATTAAGAAAGGAAATGAAATTGTAAAAGCTACGTTGTGTGCAAATCATTCCATGAAATGACACAATCATTTAAAAAAAAGAAAAAAAAGAATCTATAGAAATGACAAACTACATTAATTTGCATGCGTATGAAGCAATATACCGTTTCTTTTGCATCTTTTAACTGTGATATATTGTGAATATATTTATATAATATGTTTATGTTACATATACAGTGGAAAAATATATGCAAACATGTCTATTTTAATATTATTTAATATATTTAACTCGTTTTATTTTTTAAAATTTTAAAAATTCTAATAAATATAAATTCTAGACCTATAACTTTAAATAAAACATATAACATATATACATAAAGAGACGAAAATATGTAGAAAGTGAAAGATTCATGCTCATCTATAAAAATTTTAGATTAAATATTTAATAAATTTCTCTTATTTTTATTTAAATATTTTCTCTCTTTCGATATCATATCTTAATTTTGACAATGTATGTATATTTTATGCTTGTAGTGTGTGATAAGAGAAATCAGATCAATCCATAATCATATACGTCTCCTTTTATTATAAAATAAAAAAAATCAAAATGAGATTTGCACTAATATGTATCTATATTAGATACTTCAAGTTAGAAAAAACATAATAAAAATAATAATTTGAGCGTTTATGTAAATGATTATTTTGTTCTTCTATTCTTTTTTTCTTTCTAGTATTATACCTTTAAAATTTATTTTTTGATCAAAATAGACCTTATTAGATAAAAACCATTAGTTGATTAATAATCAATCTATAATGTTTACGTGATATTTTCACATATGTTCAACTGACGAAATGATATGTATCACATCACTCAAAGTGATGATATGATATTTGTCATGTCACTCAAAGTGATGATGTTCATATGTCAGATCATTTAAAATGATGATGTAACATATGTCACATCACCTAAAGTAATGATGTAGTATATATCATATCAATAATTAGATATATATAAAAATGTCACGTTAGTAACATAAGTTGACCATTAGTCAACTAATAATTTTCATCCAATATAATTTACTTTAACAAAAAATTAAAATGTTGGGGATAAAATATTCCAAAACATAAGATACAAAGTAACTATTTATACAAACATTAGTCATATTTTTATCATTATGTAAAAAAAAAATAATGTTCTGTAATTGTTTGAAGTCAGTCACTGTGTTTGTCTCTTTTACAAGTCTGAAATTCAGCCATTTGGGTTTCTTTATCAGATAAAACTTTCTATTTAGAGACTTAAATTTTCATTTCCATTTACTATCTTTCAGTTAAATTATAAAAGTGTTTACGATAACTATTTTCCAACATTAAGCGCATCTAGTGTAGTGGTATCATAGTACCCTGTCACGGTACTGACCGGGTTTGATTCCCCGGATGCGCAGCACAAGCTTCTGTTTTGGCTTTTCTTTTACAAAAGGCTGTTGATTTCTTTCCCTTTTTCGAACTTCTTAGCGGATTAGTTTTTAAAATTTTGATGTAAAGAGTTTCATTTCTAATATGGATGAATGAAATTTAAGTTTATTCTAATGGGATTCTTTATTTTCTTCATAAACAACTAACATTTGATAATTGTTACACATAGTAAAAATTGAGAATAAACGTACGACTCTTTTTTTAAATAAAAAAAAGATTAAACCTCAACTCTGAATAACGTATGTGTACAAAATCATATAATTTTGAACTTGAAAAGGCATGTAAAACAAACCATTCTCAGTACATTGCAGCCTAACAACTATCAAGAACCCCATCATTCTATCAACCTCACCACACCTCCAGTAATATTAAACATGAGACGAATACATGAACAGAGCAAAGTTAAAATGCATAATTCCGATTACAACATGAGAAATATAGGAACACACGAATTCTCGGGTCCGCCATCAAGGGGGTCAATTTGCAACCAATCCATTGTGACACAGTATCAGTCACAGATTGACCATAAGGGATATATGAACATATCGAGACGTAGACATGGCACCAGAATGAAACTTATACACACACATTCAACACCTGAACCTACATTAACATGGATATTGCATAAGGTTGTAGATATAGCTGCATATGGACTAAATGAAAAACAATAATCAAAACACCATCGTATTACCAGCAGTGAGTAGCATCAGCAAGAACGTGTAAAATAGAACCCCCCATGATATCGGACAAGACTCGAATATACAAACACTGCAACATCTATATGGAAACACCTTAAACATGATTATAACACGAGAGAGAATATATGAATTACGAAGTATATCGTCAAAGAAATCTATGGACAAACAACCCATTGGAAAACTGCTACACAGATTTAACTCTAGGAAAATATGAACCAGACAAATGTAATCTTAACACGAAAATGTTAAATAATGCAAGCAAATAAGATCATGGAAAACAAACCAGATTTATATAGACTGAATTGAAAAAACAAAATAACATTTGACATTTGTGTGAGATTCCTGATGCCAAAACAATGAATTTGACTTGAATGTCAAATAATTATTCCCACAAACAAATCTATTAAATTTGAATAACGTTTTTCATTGTTTCAGGAAAGATGAAACCATCAAAACCAAGTACAATGTTAAAAAATGTTATGAAAATCCAAATTCACATCTTTCGTATTTTCGCAGAAGGTAATTCAACAGAGAAATTGTTGTGGTAATGATAAAAAATTTCCTTTATATCATTCACAAAAGAACACTAATACAAAGGTTTGTCAATTTAATGGTAACATAGTAAGTACGGATTTAAATAGCGGTCTATTATCATAGTGGTCGGTCCAGTACCGGTTTTATCATAGTGGTCGGTCCAGTATCAGTGCTAACCGAGATCATTATTGCATGATTACCATACCCGCAATAACCACAATAGCAATAGAAGTAGCATAACTAAATTCACGACAGCGGTCATAATTTAAATCCCTGATAAGCAGGGAGTACGTAGGGATAGCAACTCAACTCGAATCCGACGGGTTCCGACCGGACCCGATCGGGTCGGATTTTTTTAAAAAAAATTCGAGTTCGGGTCGGGTCGAGTTTAGGGTGAAAAAAATCCGACCCGACCCGAAAATATATATAATTTTATCCTATATATTTAGGGATAATTACAATAATATCCCTCCATATATAATTTTTTTTAATTAAGTCACTGTTTTCATTGAATAATTTTTTTTTTATTATTATTTCAGGTCGGGTCGGGTTTCTAAGTCATATATTCGGGTCGGGTGAAACCTTAATTTCGTCGGATCAAGTCAAGTCACGGGTGAAAAACCCTTTCTTCTCGGGTCGGGTGACCCAAAAACCCGACCGACCCATTGCCATCCCTAGGAGTACGAGTTTATAGCAAGAAAAACAGGGTACGAGTTGAACAAAACTCCCCAAAATCATAATAAAATACAACCTCAAAATCAAAAATTGACAAGTGCACAGATAAGAATACCCAATTCATTCTTCAATTAGCTGCTCGCTTTGATTCTCCATCCTCAAATACCCCCCAATATCAGCCTGATGAAGCACAACAATGGCGTTAGGATCCAATTTCCTACAATCTTGAGTACTCTTAGCTGCAATCCCAAACCCCAAAGGCAAATCCGACATGGAAAAAACGACAACCCCATCACCAGGCGCAATGTTCTCCGTTATTCTCCCCAACCCACCTTTCAAAACATGATTCGCGTAAAGAAACGACATTTCCGATGTGGGTTTCAGCCAGACCTTGTGCTTGGCATTGACAGCCAACAGGTTTAGGCATTCGATGGTCAAATGGAAGTTGCCTGCGTGTGTGAATCGGCCTATGCAGGTTCCGATGGAAGCTAGCTTGGGCCTGGCAACGTTGGTGGCTCGTTTGACCAGCGAGTCGCTGACGTAGTAGACTTTGTTCTTGTGGAGCCTGAAGCAGTAGCGGCCGGGGTCTTTGTCGGGACCCTCAGGAGATGGGTTCTCGACTATGTTCTTCAGGTTGTTGCCGGTGAATTTGAACAGCTTTTCGAACACCACGGTGGTTTCCTTCTCGTCCAAGGGTCTCATCTTGTTGGAGGAGGGTTTGGTCTATGTAGGGTTTTTGTGTTTAGGGTCTTATAATGTATTGCATTATATGCCGGAGCACAACGGGCCCAAGACTAGTTTTAAGGTTTTTTTTACCCAATATCCCTTGCGGGTTAATTATATTGGGTTTTAGGCCAGCCCAATTTTTATTTTGGGAAATACAGCAAAAACTATGGTGGGTCATTATTTTAATGTCTTTAATGCGATTCGTTACCTAAAAAATTAATTTTTAAATTAAAAAAATAGATGAACTCGTCACCTGACAAGTTCATCTGGATATTTAAATCAACTAGTCGTTTATAGTCGTTGAGGTTAAGGTTATAAATAGGGGTTTAGGGTTTTAGTTTTCACTAAACCTAAAATCTTAAAAAATTGCAAAGAAATCCTAACTTCTGTGAAAATCCAGAAAAATGGCTACCCGAGAAGAAATGTTGTGCCTGGATAACGTCCATATTTTGTTTATCGAACTTCGGCCAAAAGAAGAACGGAGTATTTGTAAGCGCGGAATGACATAATGAGAGCTGCATCAGAGGATGTTGATATATTTACAGTAATTCGTTCTACTCCCAGCCATATATGTAAGTTGTATCCGACGTTGATTGAGGTTTTGGTCAAACGTTGGTGGCCCAAGACGCACACATTCCATTTCTCGAGTAGTGAAGCGATGATTACTGTGGAAGACATCACTTACCAACTTGGTGTTCCTGTGAATGGAGCCCCTGTGGTGAGGAAAAACAATTAGGACCCTGCGATATTAGTATATCATATTTTCAGAAAGATGCCACCATCCGAGGTCATCAAGAGCTATCGGGTATGGATGACGTTGTTGGAGTCCGAATTCCAAGTGATGGATGACTTTACCGAGGACGAGGTTATTTTTACGTCCAAGCTTATCTTCTCCGATTGATCGGAGGGGTATTATTACTAGATAAATCTGGTAATTTGGCACAAACTCAATATCTGCGAATATTAAATGACTTCGTTGAGTGTCGTAATACCAATTGAGGCTTGGCGATTTTAGGTTTTTTTGTACCAGGAGTTTTGCAAGGCTGCAATTGTTCAACGGGGTCGAAAAGTCAATTTAGTAGGCCATCTAATAATGCTACAGTCCTAGACTTAGTACCGGTTCCCATTTTTAACGCCAATTACCACAGCCCGGTTGAGTTTCCTATAGATGCAAGGTAATTTTTTAACTTTTTTTTAGTTTGATTAATTTAATTATTTTTTAATCTTTATAATATTTTTTAAAATTTTTAAATATTTTAGATGATGTCATAAAATAATCGAGACGAAGTTGTCGGGTGCCACTACACGAGATATAAGAATGAGGATTGACATCGCCAGTCGATATGCGGTATATATTTGTTTTTAATATTTTTTTTGAAATTTTTTAACTTTATATATAATAACTTTGATATTTAATATTTACAGTTTTCTTGGCTTCCATGTGTTGACGACAAGATCAACCAGTTATTGCCAATGCGATTTTTTAGGGGTTTGAGTTATGTTGTGTCGTGACACCGTTATTACATTTTGCAATTATTGAGTGGCACGTCATTGATAGAGTAATGCGACAGTTTGCGTCGCATTATCTGATTCCTACGTGTTGAGTTAATCGATTGATGGAAATGGCCAAGAGGGGGGTGAATTGGCAATTAAAATTTTGGTGGAAGCTTTTGCAGAAAATTGAAAATATTTGCACAACGATTTAGAGTGGTTCAACTTTCTCAACCAAAGTCTACATCCACTACCTTAGCTATCCACACTAAGGATTTTCCAACAAATTCACTAATTTGTTCTTTCTTTTGAGGACAAAGAGTAACCTTACAACTCCCTCAAGAATTATACCCCAAATTCTTGAGCACACTCTTTTTCAAAGAGAAATACACAAATTTGCAAACTTACAAGGAAAACCTCACAAGGTAAGATGTTTGCACAATTCTAGAACAAGAAAAAAACACTAAAAAATAATTACAAATGAGCACAAATGGTGTTCTTGAAAGCAAAATGAATATTGAAAGGAAAATTGGCTTGATTTGCACAAACTTGGTGTTTGATGCTTTCTTTCTTGTTTCTCTATGATTTCTTGTTGATCAAAGGCTTCAGAACTTATTTAAATACTCCCTCAATTGATTCTGAACGTTGGGGATGATTAGTGGAGTCAATGGAGCCGTTTAATTGTGAAAACCATTAACACAACAGCTTGGAGCGTGGGGGGAATCGGTACCCCCTTATGGGGAATCGGTTCCCTAAGTGTAAAATTCAAATATTTCGACCGTTAAACAGGGGGGAATCGATACCCCCTGGGGGGAATCGGTTCCCTCCGAGCATACTGGAATTCTCGGAGCCAAACCATTCCGGGGGAATCGGTACCCCCTTGGGGGAATCAGTTCCCTCTGAGCAATCTGGAATTTTTGGCTTTGAAATGGTTCGAAATATTTTGTAAAATTGTTTTGAAATTATTTTAAGACTAAAACTTAATTTTACACATGAGTAAGGATTAAAAATGACTTTTAAAAGATTTGGAGTAATATTTTGATATTCGAATAATTATATCGAATATACTTAGAAAACCTTATTGGAAAATCTTAAAATTCATTTATCTTAATTTGTTATATCGAAATATCAAAATGTTTTCAACACTACGCAAATTGTTGATATGGACGCGCTCTATATCATTGATACGCTTGGGAAACATATCGAACATTGGCCGGTGAAGCACGTTTACTACATTGAGCTATGGAATCAGCGTCAACTATCGGTCCCCTTGTGTTATGACATTACAATGTTGGACCTAGATTTCAACCATTCTCTCTATCTCTGAAATTACGAAGCAAATGGGAAACCATGTCTTACGACATCACAAGAGAGGGGAGAATGGGAACATCATCAGGCCCATGCGCCAAGTCCAAGTCCAAGAAGAAAACATCATCGTCTTCTTCTTCCGTTTCAGCATCTGCAACTGATGATTACTGTTATGCATCTCAGGCTAGTTTCGATTTTTATCCTCTATTTTATACTTCAACTGAAATTTAACCGACGTTTGAATGTTCATGGGATGCACCACAATATACTCAAGCATCTTCGAAAATACATGCGGTTGCGGGTGAGTGGGATTATATCCTAAATGGTCAACAAAGTAACAACCAAGTGGAATTAGTTACGACAATGATGACGTGAAATACTATAAACCCATTAATGTATTTTGAATGTGGATCTCAAAGTGTTTGAAGTACACCTCCTCAGCAAGATGAAGGAGATGACAATCAAGGCCTACGATCCCGATGTACTCGACAAGCCTCACACCATTATCATTCGACAACTCCTCGGCATTGTCAAGAACATAGAAAATATAGATAAATTTTCTTTGTAATTTTTCTGTAAACAATTTAATTTTTTGATTATTTATTTACTTTATATTTTTAAAATATAAATAAATTTATTTTTTCTTTAATTTTAATTTTTTTTTTAATTTTATCCGGCCAAACTCATCATATCGAGGTGACGAGTTTCAAGTGACTGTTGGCAATCTTCCCGTTGACCAACAACTAGTTTTTTTTTTAATTTGAAAGAACTCGTAGACGAGTTCCTCTAATTTTTTTAATTTTTTTTTTAAAATTAATTATTTAATAGGCTCGTCACATTGAGGTGACGAGTCACATTAAAGAAATTAAAATAATAGCCTACATGGGGCCTACTCATCAGGGACCATTAAAAAACAATATCCAACAAGTTCCATGCCCACCGTAACTTTTGTCATATTTCCCAAAATAAAAATTGGGATGGCCTAAAACCCAAAATAATTAACTTGTATGGAGTATTGGGCCAAAAAACATTTTATATCTGGGCACAAGATTTGAATTTGATGGATTCTAACCCATTTTAATTTTATTAGATTGAATTTTGTTTTTAAAAAATAGGTTTAGATGGGGCTGTGCCAGGATCTTAGATGAAAAATACTCAATTTGACCCGGCTCAAAAAATAATGTAATTCTACTTTATATATTTAAAGATAATTGTTCTAATGTCTCTCTCTATGTTATTTTTTCCCATTAGATCTCTATTTTTATCGAAAAATTAATATCTTTTTATAAATATATTTGTTTATGATCAAGTGGAGTCAAAATAAAATTTTATCTCAAAAAGGCATGTTGGATTCGAGTAAGTCACCCTGAACCTGAGTCAACTTAGGTTCCACGTAGAGGTATATATTTTCTGGGTCAAGTCGATTTAACCAAAAACCTGACTCGACGCGACTCATGTTCATCCCTAGTTTTATCCATCTTCTTGAGCAAAAAAAGGGTTTGTTTGTTTCCCTATAATTGGTTTTTCGGAAAATATTTTACTCATTTTCTAGTGTTTGGTTGGCGAAAAACAGATGATCAATATAATTCATTTTCCTGATCAACTCAATTTCCTTTGCATTTTCTGGAAAATGACTTACCATCAGATTTTCCGTAAGTTATTTTACGAACTTTTCACTTCAAAGCATAAACACTCAAAACATTATTATTTTATATATGTAATATTAATATATTATTTTAATATAATTTTAATAAAAATATTAATTATTAAATATTTGTTGATATTTTTAATAATATAGTATTATATTTTATTTTTATAATTATATTATTATAATATTATAATTTTAATTTAATAATAAATAATAAATTATTAATAAGATTAATATTATTTATTAATTTCATAAAAATAAAATTGTTGAATATTTAATATATACTCTTTAAATATAATATAATATTCTTGTTTTAATATTATAATTTTAATATTTTAGTAAATAATTAATATAATTAATAATATTTTATTATCATTTTAATAAAATAATTAATATAAATTATAATACTTTTATTTTAATAAAATATAATAATCGTAATATTTTTATTTATAAAATTATATATATAATATTTTAATAATAATATGACATAAATAATATTAAATAAATTATTCTAATATTTTAAAAATATTATTATTATTTTGTTAATAAATAATATTATTCAACGTATTTGATGTTTATAATAAAGAATTTTTAAAAAATTTTATCAATTAGTCGAAAATAATTACACAACATCTTTCAAATATTGTAAAATGATTTCCAGAAAATGTTTTCCATGAAATATAATTTATTTTACAGAATTCATTTTATGGAATCTGTTTTTCGTGAAAAAATGTACCCTAAAATTCATTATCTCCTAAAACATGATAATGATTAAAACAGTTGATTTGAAACTATTACGTGATTTCAGTTGTTAAAAAAATGTGGTTTTTTCTATAAAAAAAAATTGACTCGAACAATTATATTTCTATGATGTATTTATATGTAATCATTTAAAATATCAAATGTTTTTATTATTTAATTATTTAGAAATATGTGTAACCAATGATATCTCTTAATATAAGAACAAACAATCTTATTTAAAAAATTATACCATCAATTGAGGTGTAGGAGTGTTTAAAGACTTTAGTTTTTTTTTCCTAAATTTTTTTTGTACATAGTGAAATTTGACATGCTCGACAATATGATTATGACATCTTAATTTTGGTTTTCATTTAATATAATGATATTTTTTTTACTTTCAATCTTTTCGTTGTTATGAATCATTTATCTATACTTACACGAGTAGCAAAGCAAACTCATTATTTTTGACGTATTCGTTTTAAAAAAATTATAAAAGTAAATCACATTATTCCTCACTGAATTTTATTTTCTCATATTTTATTTATTATATTTTTAATTTTTTTTAATTTTCTAACTGAAATTTTGATATGTTCATGTTTTGGTCATTCTGAATTATTATATTACTATTTTTGTATGACATGGTATTTATTATTATAATTAAATATAAAAATAATTTGAAATAAATAATAAAATAATATTTTTATTATTAAATTTCAAAAGACTTAAAATAATCATCACTCTTTGTCTATCACCGTCGACCTTTGAAATTATTTTTATATTAAATAACAAAAATTCCACTTTATACGAAAATGATAATAAAATAATTCAAAGTTTTCAAAATAGGAATAATTCGAAAGTTCAGTGAGTAAATTAAAAAAGTAAAATGAATAAAATATGAGAGAGAATAAAGTTCACTGAAGAATGATATATTTTACCCAATTACAAATTTCTTAAAATTATGATACCATATATTTTTTTTGAATTATTTTTAGAACATCTCTTGAAATTATTTCGTTTTAATTTTTTTTTTATAAAATCTTGTTGAAAACTATTGATAACATCTTTTATTTAAAGTTATTTTTATGTATAAATTTTAGATTGCTAGATTTTTTTAATATAAGATTTCTAAAATGAATTTTTTATGTATAAACCAGAGTAAATTTTTGAAAAAAATTATTTTATGATAAATATAATATTTTTGTGCGTCTATATCATTTATCATTATATGTGAATTGTTTGATTATCATCTATATATAATTATTAAAAATCATACAAGTGTGTAAAAATTTTATATTTATTACATAAGGTGCTTAAAAGTAAAAAAATAATTAAAATTTATATATAGTAATTCAAATAAATTTATTTGATTAGAGAATTAGTCACAATAACTTTAGTTGAACGAATATGTGTTAGGAATTGTCATGATGAATGATTTTTAAAGACATAAGATTTACATATGTGTCATTCTACGATTCACATAATCAAGATGCACGAATTACAATCATTGAAAATATATTATTACACCCTCTCTTTATTCAAGGGAAAATTTGGACAAAACTCCCTAATTTTATTTTCATCAATATTGACTTTTGATATGTCGTAACATTTTAAGTGAAATCTATGCAGAATTTTCTTATTTTCTTTCAAAAATTTTTCTTGATACGAAGAAAAGTGTCATTAAGGGGAATGAGATGACTTACGCAATGCAAAGAAAGGGCATCAGAAGGAAACTTCAGATGCAAAGATTGATCATCCGCTCTTTGCAAAGGGTGGTATGAGAAGCTAGCTTATGAAGGCTTTGAGAAACTTTAAGGTTTTGAAGATTTTGGGGACGAGCGTGAGCGTCGCTTGGTTTGAACACTTCAAGTTGTGTTTGGTCCCTCAGATATACCAAAGTGAGACCTACAATGCTATTGGGGCGTTTCTCAATGGGAGTTGTCTTTCAATCATTATAACCCTTTCAAGAAAGGTTGGGAAGATTTCCAACATCTAAAACTTTATGTTTTGAACAAGATGGCGGGCTCTTTTTCAAGCCTTGAAGCAGAGGTTGTTCTGCAAGATAATTATACTATTGCTGTAAAGGCTTCCTCAAATGATATAGTTACTGATTTGAAGGCTTTTAGTGATAATTCTCTGATTTAATTTGGTTTTGTAATAGGTATTAGTCTTTTTGTGAGGAATCATTCCCTTTTATTATGAGTTAATGATTTTCCTGTTTAGCCTTCAGTAATATGCTTGGTAGATTTTTTTTCTTGAATGTTTTATTGGCTGAATAAGTTTTATATTTTCTCATCCTGAAAGAGTTGAACATACGTTGTGTGGCCGTTATTTCTAATCGAAGGAGTACTAGAGGTACTTCTCTGCTGGGGAGTTGGTTATGGAGCATGACATGTATTTATAATTTTATATAAGTCCAAATATCTCAATTGTTAGGAATGTCGCCATCATAGTTTTTTTTAACATTATGCATGTAATTTGCTAGTGTAGTAGAGTTGTTTCAATGTCTGTACATCTAATGAAGAATTTTCGATGCTTTTAACATGATGGCTATTGTAGTAAAAAATAGAAAGAGATGAAAGATCATAATTTCATTCAAGTAAAAACATGCTTAAATACATCACAAATAACTAATAAGCTTAAACTTCTACCCATGTTTCCATGTACTGTCATTAACATAAAACATGACAACTACTTAGCTAAAAAAAATCAACTAAACTTGATTAAGTAAAATGCATAACAAACACCTAAAAACTAGGATAAGTTGCAGCCACTAGAGACATTTCCAACACTCCTCCTTGAATCAGTAGCTGTAAACTCCTAAAACTTTTCTCAATGATTCAAACCTTCTCCTTGGAAGAGCCTTAGTAAATATATCAGTCAGCTGGTCATTTGTGCTGTAGTAGAGCAAAGAAACTTCACCATTCTTCTGGACTTCTCTAAGAAAATAAAGTTTAATGTTGAAGTGTTTGGTCTTTCCATGAAAGACTGGATTATTGGAGATTGCAATGGCAGCTTGGTTATCCACAAAAACTTTTGTGCTCCTCCTTTGCTCTAAGCATAAATCATTCAAAATCTTCCTCAACCATAAGGCTTGATTTACAGCTGATGTAGCAGCTATAAACTCCGCTTCAGCCGTGGATTGGGCCACTATATCTTGTTTCTTTGAACTCCAAGAGAACATTCCTGAACCAATCATGAAACAATATCCTGAAGTGCTTTTCATGTCATCTAAGGATCCTCCCCAATCACTATCAGAGAATCCATGAAAATTGAATTCTTTACCATGTTTTAACAGGGCACCATAGTCAATAGTTCCTTTGACATATCTCAGCAGTCGTTTAGCAATAATAAAATGTTCTTCATTAGTAGCTTGGGAGAATCTGGCGAGGACACTTACAGCTTACAAAATGTCAGGTCTTGTTGTTGTGAGATACATTAGACAACCTATAAGACTCCGATAGACAGCCTCTTCAACCTTTTTTGCACCATCTTCTTTGCAAAGTCTCTCTTTTTGATTCATTGAAGTACTTACTGACTTGCAATTCTCCATGTGAAACTTCTTCAAGATCTCTTTAGCATACTTTCTTTGACAAATAAAGACTCCTTGATGATCTTGTCTTACCTCATCCCAAGAAAGTATGCCATGGTCCCCAGTCTGTCATTCAAATACTTTTTTTGATTCATTGAAGTACTTACTGACTTGCAATTCTCCATGTGAAACTTCTTCAAGATCTCTTTAGCATACTTTCTTTGACAAATAAAGACTCCTTGATGATCTTGTCTTACCTCCATCCCAAGAAAGTATGCCATGGTCCCCAAGTCTGTCATTTCAAATCGATTCTAGCATACCATGCCCGTGGAGCTTGCTTTAAGCCGTACAAGACCTTTTTAAGCAAGTGCACCTTATTTTCCTCTCCATCCACCACAAAACCTTCAGGTTGTTCAATATAAATTTCCTCCTACAAATAGCCATGAAGAAAGGCATATTTCACATCTAATTGAAATATCTTCCATCCCTTTTGTGCGGCCAATGTAAAAAGCAATCTGACTGTATCAAGTCGAGCAACAGAAGCAAAAGTCTTTGAAAACTCTACTCCAAACACTTGAGTAAATCCTTTCACCACAAGTCTGGCTTTGTGCTTGTTAATAGAACCATGTGCATTTAACTTGGTTCTAAACACCATCTTTACTCTAATGACCTTGTTGTGACAAGGTCTAGGAACCAACTCCAATGTTTGATTCCCTTCAATCATACGGAGTTCCTCTTGCATTGCTGATATCCATCTTGGATCATCCTTAGCTATATAAAAATCTGATGGTTCTAAAACACCAACATTACACCTTTCATAGATGTCAGAAAGCAATCTAGTTCCCCTAACTGGAGGATCAACAATATTCTTATCCTCAAATGATTCAGTATTAGGAACTAGATTCACTTCTTCATCTTCCTAATTCCATTATTGATCTTCAACAAAATGAACATCTCGACTTATTAAAATATTGTAACACCCCCTAACCCATACCCGACCCAGATATGAGTCAGAGATATTACATTGACTTTAAAACACAACTCTTAATAAATAATAGTAAAATATTTGATCTTATATTAAGAAAATACAATAATATACATATTGTAATATAAGTTTACCAAAATATTCAGAGCATACACAACTTAACCCTTTAATTCCATGCCAACTGCTATTTACATAACAAAATGACCTACTGATTAAGTTGCTTCTGATCTGATGGTTGCAGGAGTAATACTGTCAAGCTGCTTCACCTGTCTCGTCTAATTCCTCGGATCCTACGTGTGAAACACTCACACGCTAAGTCATCGACTTAGGGAGGCAATAATAATAACAAGGCAATGTAATGTAATGAAAATATTAGGATCATATGAGATGAGATGCAAACATGTACTTAATCAATGTAGTATACTTCATCAATATCCATACATGTAAGCGTATGACTGTAACATTCATGAATCTGTATTTAATAAGTTTATTGGCCCATGGTATCGTATTGAGAACCTAAGGTATCGGAGTAATGTGAGGTTGTGCACTATGCTGTCACCACAGCTCGTATAAATGCACCGAAGTGCCCCGTAGAATTGCACCGTAGTGCCATATAATAATGTCCATAAGGACCACATAGAATTCCTTAAGAATCATATACATATACTATGGATCAAGTATGTGTCTTTCAAGACTTCACACAGGTTCCAAAGGATATACATATGTCCTAAAGAACCGCGTAGAATTGCATCGTAGTGCCATATAATAATGTCCATAAGGACCACATAGAATTCCTTAAGAATCATATACATATACTATGGATCAAATATGTGTCTTTCAAGACTTCACACAGGTTCCAAAGGATATACATATGTCCTAAAGAACCGCGTAGAATTGCACCGTAGTGCCATATAATGTCCATAAGGACCACATAGAATTCCTTAAGAATCATATACATATACTATGGATCAAGTATGTGTCTTTCAAGACTTCACACAGGTTCCAAAGGATATACATATGTCCTAAAGAACCGCGTAGACCCTCTACCCTTGGCATGCCAACTATACATATAGTTCTCATCTACATAACATGGGCTTATACATTTCCCGTAGTTCATATCGCGTAGACATAGTATTTTCATACCTTTATCACATAGGCATATCATTTACATACCTTTATCACATAGTTCATATAACTTTTTCTGCATATTCATGTCATGTAATACATATAATATGAATTCATGTCATGTATCATAATACAGAATATGCTCATGTATCCAGATATAAATCTAGACTTATCACAAGTCTAGAATGCAGGATATTTCTATAATCATGCTATGCATATGCACTCACCTATACTTCTTTGCTTTTTCCTCGATCGATCCTACTTGTAGATTGTTCCCGAACTCGAGTAGGCTCGGTATCTACATAAACATAATTTTTTTAAGATGATCATCAGATGTCTATGTCTTGAAATTAAGCTTTAATAGCTTACTAATTGAAGAAATTTATAGCTTAGTCTTTCTTTCTTTTCTTTCTTCTTTTTTTTTTCTCATGGGGGAATCGGTTCCCCCCCTGGGGTATCGATTCCCCACAAGCATTCTGGAATTTCATATACGATGAGGGGGTATCGGTTCCCCCCTGGGGGTATCGATTCCCCTCTAGTATTCTGGAAATTCATATCCGTTGAGGGGGTATCGGTTCCCCTTGAATGGGTACCGATTCCCCTAACTCAGAAATCCTATTTTGAGCTCGGAAATCATCCCATTTCAGCTCCAACATACATATTTCACTCTCTTTACTACTCTTAGCTTTCATACACTTACTTTAACTAATTATTATCCATTAAATACCTCTAAAACCTATAAATCTAATTCTCCATGTAGAATTTAAGAATCCAACCCAAATTCCAATATGTTCTAATTTGAATTCTAACACCTCATACTTCTTAGTTAGCTTCTTGACAAGTCAAAAATCTTATTCAAACTTCAAAAACTCATTCCTATCAAAATTTCATCTAAAAATTCATTTTCCAAATCTATCTCTAAAACACTTATCTTGTTGTTTTAATGTCCTATAAGCTTTCCTTTAGCTTATATAACATCCAAACTTTCATTTCCAATCTTAAAAATCAAAGAAACTACCAAGGTTCAGATTCTTACCTTTACTTGCAAGCTCCACATTGAGAGAAGGAAGAGAAGAAAATAAGGAAGAAGGAAGAAGAAATGGGAGGGTTCTGGAAACCTAATGTCACACGTGGGTTCTCATATAACCCCATAACATTTTATTTTAATTAAAATTTCCTTACAAATGACCATTTGGTCCTCACCTCCATCTCATATTTACTAACCATACTTTTTAAACTATATAATTATTCTACTTTAATCACCAAATGTTGAAACTTTGCAATTTAATCACTCACCCGACATGGAGGATGTTACAAATCTCTCCCCTTAAGAAAATTTGTCCTCGAATTTTCATTGCACGAACAAATGAGGGTATTGATGTCGCATATCCTCTTCACGCTCCCATGTTGCTTCTTCTGCTTTGTGATTTCTCCACAACACTTTGACCAAAGGAATAATCTTGTTCCTCAATTGCTTAACTTCATGTGCTAAAATTTGAATCGGTTCTTCCTCATAAGTCAAGTCAGGACGAACCTCAATCTCTTCTGGATTTATGATATGGGAGGGATCCGATCGATATCTTCGAAGCATTGAAACGTGAAAGACATCATGTATCTTTTCCATCTCAGGTGGTAAAGCTAGCTGATATGCTACCGGTCCTACTCTCTTTACAATCTCATAAGGTCCAATAAACCGAGGACTCAATTTTCCTTTTCGACCAAATCTCAACACCTTCTTCCATGTGGACACTTTTAAAAACACTTTATCTCCAACTTGAAATTCAATTTCTTTCCTTTTAAGATCAGAATAGGACTTTTGCCGATCAGAGGCCACTTTGAGGTTATGCTGAATTTCTCGAACTTTCTGTTCTACATCTTGAATTAAATCCGGACCAAGAACACTTCGGTCTTTGAGTTCATACCAATTTAATGGAGTACGACATTTTCTTCCATATAATGCTTCATATGGGGCCATCTTTATACTAGACTGATAACTATTGTTGTAAGCGAACTCTGCCAGCGGTAAATACTTTTCCCATGACCCTTAAATTCCATTACGCATGCTCTCAGCATATCTTCCAATATCTGAATAGTTCTCTCTGGTTGCCCATCAGTCTGAGGATGAAAAGCCGTACTAAAGTTTAAACGAGTCCCCAACGCTCCATGCAAAGTTTTCTAGAATCTAGAAGTGAATCGAGGGTCTCGATCAGAGACTATGGAAACATGTACTCCATGCAATCTAATAACTTCTCTAATATACAGCTCTGCATACTTTTCCATAGAGAAATCCGTTCTAACAGGGAGGAAATGCGCTGACTTAGTTAATCGATCAACAATTACCCAGATTGATTCTCTTTTGTTCGGAGTCAAGGGTAACCCCGAAACAAAATCCATCGTAACATTTTCCCATTTCCATTGAGGAATGAAAAGCGGTTGCAATAATCCTGATGGAACTTGATGCTCGGCTTTGACTTGTTGACATATAAAACACTTAGACACAAATTCGGTGATGCTTCGCTTCATCCCTGACCACCAAAATCGATTCTTCAAATCCATATACATCTTGGTTCCACCCGGTGCATCGTTAACGGACTGCAATGAGCCTCTGTTAAATTTCTTTCTTCAAGTCGTCATTGTCGGTATTACAATTCTTTCTTTACAATATAGATTTCCATCTGACTTAATCTCAAAGTCTTTAATCTCTTTGTTCTTTACTTGTTCAATTCTTTTCAAACACATTTCTTTACCTTGCAATTCTCCTATTCGTTCCAACCATGCTGGTTTAAGGGTTAATTCCGCACAAAGACCACCGTCTCCCGTTAAAGATAATCTTGCATCCATAGCTCGTAAAGCTGCAAACGTCTTTCTACTCAGCATCTGCTACCACATTAGCCTTTCCGGGATGATAGTCAATTATCACATCATAATCCTTTAAGAACTCTACCCATCTACGTTGCCTCAAATTCAATTCTTTTTGAGTCATCAGGTACTTCAGGCTCTTATGATCCGTATATAAGTAACAACGCTCCCCATAAAGATAATGACGCCAAATCCTGAGAGCGAATACTACAGCAGCCATTTCTAAATCATGAGTGGGGTAATTCCTTTCATGTGGTTTCAACTGTCTCGATGCGTACGCTACCACTTTTCCTTCTTGCATTAATACACACCCCAACCCGTTATGGGATGCGTCACTGTATACTACAAAATTCTTGCCAGATTCCGGTTGAACCAATATCGGAGTTTCCGTCAGAATCTCTTTAAAGCTTCGAAGCTTTCTTGACATTCAGAGATCCAAACAATGGTACATTCTTTCTCATTAGCTTTGTTAGAGGCAGCACAATCATAGAAAATTCTTAACGAATCTTCGATAGTAACCGGCAAGTCCAAGAAAACTCCGAACTTCAAACACATTCTTAGGAACTTCCCAATCCATTATAGCTTTAACTTTCTGAGGGTCTACTCTAATCCCAACTGCCGAGATCACATGCCCTAGGAAAATTACTTCCTTTAACCAGAACTCACATTTGGACAATTTGGCATACAACTTTTTATCTCTTAAAATTTGCAATACGATCCTCAGATGTGTGCTATGCTCTTCATGGGATTTCGAGTACACCAGTATGTCATCAATAAAGACAACAACAAACTGGTCCAGATAGGGCTGAAAAATCCTGTTCATAAGATCCATGAAAGCAGCAGGTGCATTCGTTACTCCGAATGGCATTACTATGAATTCATAATGACCATATCTCGTTCTGAAAGCTGTCTTCGGAATATCTTTCTCCTGGATCTTCAATTGATGATAACCCGAACGTAGATCAATCTTTGAAAATACCGAAGCTCCTTTTAGTTGATCAAACAAGTCATCAATGCGCGGAAGGGAATACTTGTTCTTGATGGTCATCTTATTGAGCTGTCGATAGTCAATGCAAAGACGTATTGATCCATCCTTCTTTTTAACAAATAACACCGGAGCTCCCCAAGGCGATACACTTGGTCGGATAAATCCCTTCTCTAGCAACTCTTGTAATTGATTCTTTAACTCTTGCAATTCTTTCGGAGCCATTCGATAAGGTGCCATTGCAATCGGAGCTATTCCCGGCATTATTTCAATTTAGAATTCTACCTCTCTATCCGGAGGTAATCCTGGCAATTCAGCAGGAAAAACATCAGGGAACTCTCGAACTATTGGAATTTCCTCTAACTTTTTCTCTTGAGCTCTTGAATCAATCACATTTGCAAGAAAACCCTGACATCCTTGTAGCAATAATTTCTTGGCAGACATCACTGATATTACATTCGCTAACGGATTAAACTTTTCACTGCTCACACTTATCTCTGTTCCTTCTGGACTTTTCAGAGTTACCTTTTTCAATCTGCAACTAACATCTCCATAATACCGGAACAACCAATCCATTCCCAGAATCACTTCAAACTCGTCAAAGGGTAATTCCATCAGATTAGCAGGGAATTCAATTCCCTGAATCTTTATGGGACACCCCTTACAAACTTTATTCACCCGGGCACTATGGCCTAACGGAGTTGTTAGTATAATCTCATTACTCGTAGCTTCTAAGGGAATCCCCAACTCTTTTACTAACTTACTTGTAATATAAGAATAATTAGAACCCGGATCAATCAGTACCAATACTAATTTATCATACAACTGAAAAGTACCTGCTATAATATCAGGGTCATCACGGTCTTCACTTGTCTTTAGGTTGTATACTCGAGCAGTGGATCGAACTTCAGGTTGAGCAGAGAATTTAGACGGGTTCCTTCCTCTGCCTCTTCCTCGTCCTCTTTGTGAGGAAGAACCAGCTCTTCCAGATGGTGCCGGCTCACCAACAATCACTGGACAATCCCGGACAAAATGTCCGGCATCTCCACATCGAAAACAAGTCCCAGCTGCCATACGACAAGCTCCATAATGGTTTTTCCCACAATGCTGACACTGTCTCCCTTGACCCGGAGTAGATCTCCCAGCACCAGATTCCACTGACTGCGTCTGTCTAGGTCTTGCCTGACTTGCTCCCCTAGCAGACGATGCAACTGATTCTGATCTAGTTTGTGATCGAAATCCTGAGTCTCTTCCCCTTTTTGTTGGTACTGAGCCAGAAGAAGTAGTCGTCCTCTTTGATGTCTGAACTCTTGAGTCCCCAAATCGTTCATTCTGAGCCCTTTCAAGAGCTTTTGCACGATTGATCACCTCCTGGAACGAGGACAAGTTTAATACTATCAACATTTCTTTAAGTCTAGGGCGCAAGCCCTCCACGAACCATTCACAAGCATCTTTCTCAGTAGGCACAAGCTCAGCTGCAAACCTGCTCAGCTTATTAAACTCACATTCGTACTCATATACAGAGCGGCTCATCTGCTTCAAACTCATAAACTCTTGCTTCATTTGTCGGATAAACTGATCTCCAATATACTTGCTTTTAAATTCTTCTAAAAACAAAGACCAAGTCAACTGGTCAGTTGACATCCTCATGGTGACATTCGTCCACCATATCCTCGCCTGACCCCTTAATAAAGACACAGCTCCATCTAATTTCTCCACTTCGGAACAGTGGAGACCATCTAACATGATTTTC
Source organism: Hibiscus syriacus (assembly GCF_006381635.1). Classification (NCBI taxonomy): domain Eukaryota; kingdom Viridiplantae; phylum Streptophyta; class Magnoliopsida; order Malvales; family Malvaceae; genus Hibiscus; species Hibiscus syriacus. Next base: position 1,855,086 of record NW_024061774.1, read on the forward strand.
AAATCATTCAACCAAAGATCCGCTGACACCGGACCTTCCTCAGCTTCTCCCTTAAATTCGGGAGCTCCTAAACTTCTTAACTCTTTTGCTACATTCATTCTTGGAGTTAGTGGAGCAGGAGGTTGAAGACGCGTCAGAATAGCGTCTAACGTTCTAAAGAACGTATCTTGATCTTGCACAGGCACTCCTTGAGATGCCTGTTCTTCACCTTGCCTGGCCAGGGCAGGTGAATTACTGCTTTCAGCATGCCTATCTTCTCCCGCTTCACTTCGGGAGCTATTATGTCCGGACATCTAATAAGAATAACCACATTATTCTATTAGCAAAACAGCATACTCATACTATACCAGATCAGAAGTTCTCGCTATTTGTTGGCATGTATTCCATTTAAAGACTCTATAGACTCTGGTTTATGCCTAGAATCGGCTAAACCATGGCTCTGATACCATTAAATGTAACACCCCCCTAACCCATACTCGACCCAGATATGAGTCAGAGATATTATATTGACTTTAAAACACAACTCTTAATAAATAATAGTAAAATATATGATCTTATATTAAGAAAATACAATAATATACATACTGTAATATAAGTTTACCAAAATATTCAGAGCATACACAACTTAACCCTTTAATTCCATGCCAACTGCTATTTACATAACAAAATGACCTACTGATTAAGTTGCTTCTGATCTGATGGTTGCAGGGGTAATACTGTCAAGCTGCTTCACCTGTCTCGTCTAATTCCTCGGATCCTACGTGTGAAACACTCACACGCTAAGTCATCGACTTAGGGAGGCAATAATAATAACAAGGCAATGTAATGTAATGAAAATATCAGGATCATATGAGATGAGATGCAAACATGTACTTAATCAATGTAGTATACTTCATCAATATCCATACCTGTAAGCGTATGACTGTACATTCTGAATCTGTATTTAATAAGTTTATGGCCCATGGTATCGTATTGAGAACCTAAGGTATCGGAGTAATGTGAGGTTGTGCACTATGCTGTCACCACAACTCGTATAAATGCACCGAAGTGCCCCGTAGAATTGCACCGTAGTGCCATATAATAATGTCCATAAGGACCACATAGAATTCCTTAAGAATCATATACATATACTATGGATCAAGTATGTGTCTTTCAAGACTTCACACAGGTTCCAAAGGATATACATATGTCCTAAAGAACCGCGTAGAATTGCATCGTAGTGCCATATAATAATGTCCATAAGGACCACATAGAATTCCTTAAGAATCATATACATATACTATGGATCAAATATGTGTCTTTCAAGACTTCACACAGGTTCCAAAGGATATACATATGTCCTAAAGAACCGCGTAGAATTGCACCGTAGTGCCATATAATAATGTCCATAAGGACCACATAGAATTCCTTAAGAATCATATACATATACTATGGATCAAGTATGTGTCTTTCAAGACTTCACACAGGTTCCAAAGGATATACATATGTCCTAAAGAACCGCGTAGACCCTCTACCCTTGGCATGCCAACTATACATATAGTTCTCATCTACATAACATGGGCTTATACATTTCCCGTAGTTCATATCGCGTAGACATAGTATTTTCATACCTTTATCACATAGGCATATCATTTACATACCTTTATCACATAGTTCATATAACTTTTTCTGCATATTCATGTCATGTAATACATATAATATGAATTCATGTCATGTATCATAATACAGAATATGCTCATGTATCCAGATATAAATCTAGACTTATCACAAGTCTAGAATGCAGGATATTTCTATAATCATGCTATGCATATGCACTCACCTATACCTCTTTGCTTTTTTCCTCGATCGATCCTACTTGTAGATTGTTCCCGAACTCGAGTAGGCTCGGTATCTACATAAACATAATTTTTTTAAGATGATCATCAGATGTCTATGTCTTGAAATTAAGCTTTAATAGCTTACTAATTGAAGAAATTTATAGCTTAGTCTTTCTTTCTTTTCTTTCTTCTTTTTTTTTCTCATGGGGGAATCGGTTCCCCCTGGGGTATCGATTCCCACAAGCATTCTGGAATTTCATATACGATGAGGGGGTATCGGTTCCCCCCTGGGGGTATCGATTCCCCTCTAGTATTCTGGAAATTCATATCCGTTGAGGGGGTATCGGTTCCCCTTGAATGGGTACCGATTCCCCTAACTCAGAAATCCTATTTTGAGCTCGGAAATCATCCCATTTCAGCTCCAACATACATATTCACTCTCTTTACTACTCTTAGCTTTCATACACTTACTTTAACTAATTATTATCCATTAAATACCTCTAAAACCTATAAATCTAATTCTCCATGTAGAATTAAGAATCCAACCCAAATTCCAATATGTTCTAATTTGAATTCTAACACCTCATACTTCTTAGTTAGCTTCTTGACAAGTCAAAAATCTTATTCAAACTTCAAAAACTCATTCCTATCAAAATTTCATTTAAAAATTCATTTTCCAAATCTATCTCTAAAACACTTATCTTGTTGTTTTAATGTCCTATAAGCTTTCCTTTAGCTTATATAACATCCAAACTTTCATTTCCAATCTTAAAAATCAAAGAAACTACCAAGGTTCAGATTCTTACCTTTACTTGCAAGCTCCACGTTGAGAGAAGGAAGAGAAGAAAATAAGGAAGAATGAAGAAGAAATGGGAGGGTTCTGGAAACCTAATGTCACACGTGGGTTCTCATATAACCCCATAACATTTTATTTTTTTAATTAAAATTTCCTTACAAATGACCATTTGGTCCTCACCTCCATCTCATATTTACTAACCATACTTTTTAAACTATATAATTATTCTACTTTAATCACCAAATGTTGAAACTTTGCAATTTAATCACTCACCCGACATGGAGGATGTTACAAATATTACCAGTTTCGGGCTAGAAGACTCTATAAGCCTTTGAAGTTGTGCTATAACCAATAAAAATTCCAGAGTTTTCCTTTTTATCCAATTTATCTCGTTTCACACTAGGTACATAAGTGAAACAAACACAACCAAAAACTTTAAGATTCTGGATAAAAGGTTTATAACCATACCATCTTCAAATGGAGTTTTCCCTTGCACTGCCTTCGTAAGAAGCCTATTCAACAGGAACACAACTGTATTCGTAGCTTTTGCCCAAAACTTCTTCGACAACCCTTTCTCATGTAGCATACACCGTAGCATCTCCATTACAATTTTGTTTTTCCTCTCACTCACTCCATTTTGTTGCGGAGTATACGGAGCACTGAGTTGATGCTCAATTCTAGCATCTTCGCAAAACATATTAAATTGTTCTAAGGTATATTCTTTGTCATTATCAGATCTTATGACCTGAATTTTGCAGCCACTTTGATTCGCAACCCAAGCTTTAAATTTCCAAAAAACTCCTACCACTTCTGACTTAAATTTCAAGAAATAAATCCAACACATTCTACTAAAATCATCAATAAAGAGAAAATAACATTTACTTCCCTTTAAAGATAATTCAGGTAGAGCCCCTCCAATATCCGCATGTATTAGTTGTAGCTTTGTTCTAACCCTGTTTGTTGCATTAGAAAACGGGAGCCTAGTTCGCTTTCCAAATATGCATGTTTTACAACTTATTAAGTGATAATCCAGAGAATGAATTCCTCTTGTAAGATTCTTTCTCCTCATATACAATAGAGCGGCATGGTTGAAATGTCTCATCATCTTGTGCCAAAGCTCAGTTGTAGTAAACAAACTCATCATAGCATCCCGCTCTGTCTCCATCATATTTAAAGAGAAGTTTTTCCCTTTATATTGACCTTGAACATGTCAGACCCACTTGAATCTTTTATCGAACACATTCTGTCTTCAAACACAACTTTGTAGCCTTTTTCAATAAGCTAACCCACACTTAACAGGTTCTGATTAATTTCAAGAACATAAAGAACATCTTGAATTAACTTAGTACCAAGACTACTTTCAATGGCAATAGTACATTTACCTTTGACGACAATGAAATCTCCATTTCCAATCCTGACTTGTGACACAACCGCCTTATTAAGCTCTTTGAAAAGCTCAATATCACGTGTCATATGATTGGTGTATCCGCTATCAATCAACCAACTCTCATTTGCAATGCTAGTTGCAAAACAAGAAGCAACAAATAATTGATACTCCTTTTACTCGACAACATGAGTCTCACTTTGCTGGTGTTGCTCTTTGGACTTGCATATCTTTGCAATATGTCCCAAGAGTTTGCACTTGTTGCATCTAACATCTGGCCTCCTCTAACATTTGTGAGGTGGGTGACCCTTCTTTCTACAGTGTTGACATGATGGATAGTCTGGCTTATCACTTCCTTCTCCCTTGCTGTAACCTTGATCGTCTGCACTGTAACACCCCCAACCCGTATCCGACCCGGATACGAGTCCAAAGTGTCACATTGTCTTTTTAAACATTTATTCATATAAAATAGTGAGTAATTTAAAAACTTTTATAACATTAAACTTATTCAAAACGTTTACAAAACTATTCAGAGCTTATACAATATATATTCTTTTGATTACATGCCAACTAAAACTTTATTTATTAAAATACTTATTATTCACCTCTTTTCTGATCTGACATTTGGTAAGGAGAACTGGCCGGTCTTGCTCCATATTGCTCTTTACTCTTCTCGAAACCTACGTGTGAAACAATCACACGCTAAGTCGTTGACTTAGTGAGGCATATAAACATATAATAAAACCATAGAACATTTCATATAACAAAACACATACCTGTACAAATACTATCATTATCATTAACATATCTATCATATAATATCATACATTTTTCCAATCAATACCCATTTCATTCGATGAATATGTATTCTAAATATTTGATCATGACATTTCAATATGCATGTATCTATTACATGATAATATATATAATCATATCATGCACATACGAAACTTACCTTCTTGTACCACTTTCACTTTAAAGTTTGTATTTCAATTGCCCATGTATATTATTGAGAATAGAGGTATGTGAGTACATTGAGGTTGTGCACTAATGCTGTCACCACAGCTCGTATAATTGCACCGAAGTGCCACGTAGAATTGCACCGTAGTGCCATATAATAATGTCCATAAGGACCACATATTATTCCTTAAGAATCATATACATATACTAGGGATCAAGTATGTGTCTTACAAGACTTCACACATGTTCCACAGAATATATATATATATCCCGAAGGACCGCGTAGAATTGTACCGTAGTGCCATATAATAATGTCCATAAGGACCACATATTATTCCTTAAGAATAATATACATATACTAGGGATCAAGTATGTGTCTTACAAGACTTCACACATGTTCCATAGAATATATATATATCCCGAAGGACCGCGTAGAACCCTCGACTCTTGGCATGCCAACTATACCCCTAGCTCTCATGACACATAACATGGGCATTATCATTTATTTCATTTCAAATATTCACATAAACATGTAATTCACTTTCACATATCACGTATCACATAGCTTCTTTTCATATTATCACATAGTCACATAGTTCACTTACACGTAGATCATTTCCATATAATTCACATGTCACATATCTCAAGTTCTTGTATTCATATAACATATAATCACATAGATTACTTTCACATCACATAATTCATAGTTATGATTTCATATATTACCTAATTACAAAGCTAATTCACCTATACATGTTTTCATATACTTTCTATCATTTCTCACCCAATCACATTTATTCATGTAAACATACTTATCATATCTTGTTCACATATGATCATATACTTCATATAACATATAGAAACACCTAGAACACTTTTACATAGCTTATATCGTATTTCTAAATATATATATCATTTAATAGTATTTTTATTTAGGTAATAATTTAATCTATTTACTTAATTCAATTTCATAATTTCATTATAATATTTTCATATAGCTCCATAGATATTTAGCATATAACTTATCTTGCATATTCGTATCGTCCCTTTATATTCAAGTTTCTTAATTGATATATTATTCCCATTTCTCTATAATTCAATCTTATTTAGTTCCCTTAACTCTCATTAAATCAAAAGCTCTATATACTAATTCCCATGATGGATCATATCACTATGTACTTGTCCAACTCATGTTTACCTAGTTCATATCACTTCTCATGAACTCACTCTCATCATATTTTCTTATTCTTACATCTTTTATCTCATAACCATGTATTCACATAGTCTTATATTTCATTATCATATTACTTATATTTGTTCTCCTATGACTCTTTATAAACATCTATTTCCATTTCCCTACATCTCTTGACTTATCTTCTATATTCATATAATTTCATAACTTATTTTATATTCTCTCATTAACACTTAACCGTATTTTTTTCATAAATCACATAGCACATACCAAACAAAACATATAAATTCATATAATCAAACATACATACACTTCATATCGTTAACATACTTATAATCAAGACTTAATGAGCTATTACTATAAGAATAGACTTATCACAAGTCCAATTTCCATATAATCTTATACAATAAGATGCACTCACCTGGGCCTCGTTGTTTTGAATCAATCCTAATCCTTAGTTTGTTCCGGAACAAGCTTTCATTCTATATCTACATAATAATACATTAATACTTATCAGTATACTGATTGATATATTCGAAACTATCACTCCTTAGGCTCAGAGAAAAGCCAATTTCATCTTTTAATGAAGGTATGCATCGATGCACTACTGATGCATCGGTGCATAAAATGCATTCGATGTTGTATTATTACTAGGATGCATCGATGCATGCCTTATGCATCGATGCACTAATTGCATTCGATGTTTCTATTTTAAAAGAGTGCATCGATGCATTACCAATGCATCGATACACCTTCAAGTAATTTCTGGGTTTTAACCTTGATGCATCGATGCACTATGAATGTGCATCGATGCACTCTGCCCAGAATCCTCTTTTATGCCCGAAAATCCACTCTTTTCAGCTTAATACTTCATATATCATCCCTTTTCTTATTATTAACTTACATACTCATATTCAAACTCATTCCTATTCATTAATCACCTCTTTAACATCAAAATCCTATTCTCCATATGTAATTCAAGAATTACACTAAATTTTCAACATGTTCCAAATTCAATTCTATTGCTTCTAGCTTTTTAATTATACCCTTGACAAGTCAAATCCATCTTTAGAACTACAAAAACCTTTCTATAACAAATTTTTATTTCTACACCCTTCATATCATTTCCTTTCTAATTCTCTATTCTTGATGTTTAAAGCTTATATAAGCTTTCCTTAAGCTTATATAATACTCCAAGAATCAAAATCAACTTATAAATCCAAGAATTAAACAGTTGAAATTAAACTCACCTTTAAATGAGGCTTACGGGGAGAAGAAGAAGCTGGAGAAGAAGACTCTGGATAATTATCTCCTTTCCCACGTGTTTTATAACCATAAAAGAAAGATAAAAAATCTTTCTGGTCAAATGACCAATTTACCCTTTATTTCCTTTAATAATTACTGAATAACCTTCATCATATTTCCAATAAGTCATTGAACTATTCAATTATCCTACTTTAATCACCAATTTCTGAAACTTTATAATTTGGTCACTAACCCGGTATTGAGGATGTTACAAATCTCCCCTCCTTTAAAGAAAATTCGTCCTCGAATTTTCACTGAACAAATCAATAAGAACATATCTTCTATTGTTCTCATGTTACCTCATTTACTTACTTTTTCCTTCCTATATTTCTTCAATTGTCTTTTTCCTTTATACATTTATTTTCTGTTACTTATCATAAACACAGTAACTCATAACCTCAATCCATTTCTTTTCTTTATTCCATTTCTCCTTTATTTATTCCTTATACACAAATCATATCTTTCTTTTCATATTCACATACTCTTATCTTATCACTTATACTCATCTTTATGTACCAATCTTCATTGCATCCTCATTACTCTGATAACCCATTTCTTATACATAACTTCATTCTTTATCATCTCTTGTATTTGTATTTTCTTCTTTAAAGCCACTTTTTAAAACATACCAATGCTTATCTCTTTGCCTACATCATATCTGTATGATCAAGATACATAACCACATCCTGATTCATATCATATTTGATTAACTCCACTTTATCTTTCCTTTCAATCTTATAACTCTATCACATTTACTATGACAACTATTCAATAACATCTGTTCAATCTAGGGCACAAGTCCTAATCATCCAATCATATACATCCCGAAATTTCCGTTGCTCAAACTCAACATTATGACTTTCTTTGTCTTACAAACTAATTATCGATATACACATTCTCAAACTCTTCTTATCAATTCTCAGCTTTACTCAAATATACAATTGTATCCAGATCCATTCCATATTTGATTATCATATCCCGACAATATCTTACATTCTTATACTTCCCGTACATTCCCATCACATATTCTTGTTAGCCAACGCTAACTTTTTCCTTCTAGAATGCAAAACAATATCTACATCACAGGATCCATTTAAAATACTTCTTATTCTTCACTTTATATAATTTCTAGCAAAACTCTGAATTCATTCCTCCACTTTCATATATATATATCTTTAACTTTTCATTCAATTATCCAGAACCAGACTCTACTACTTAAATGAGTCTGACTTTCCTCCAATTGATCTTTTATCTTGAAATACCACCAATTCCAATCAAGTTTGTCGTTGAAAATCATAATCTCTATCTCTCTTTGGTAGTGTTAATTTATGAAATACCAGTTCCCTTAATCATTCTGAGTTTTCTCCAAAACCTTAACACAATAACCACTTTTTGAAAAGGGACCCATTTCAACACCTACAACACTCCTTTTAATCCAGGCACCAGCCCTCTACACATCACTTGCATGCATCATTTCCATTTAAATTAGCTTCACTACCTTTCACTCTACTCATCAAACTGTACTCTTGTCCATACACATTACGATTTCCCCCTGTATCAAACTCATAAACTCTAGCTTCATATACCTTATACACTTGTCACTGATGCACTTATCCTGGAACTCTTTTGCAATTCTCACTGCATCATTTGATCTTTTAACACTCTTATGGTGACACTTGTTCACCATATTCTATCTTATCCACATACTAACAAAACTAATTCATATAACTTTTCCGATTCAAAACAATAAAGATCTTCTATCACTATTCTAATATGATTTCAACTTTCTGAAATTAACCTTTAATCTTATAAGACACTTTATGAGGTTTCTGCTCTTCATCCTGCCTGGCCAGGGCAAGTGAATTGCTATCACCATCAGATTTGTCAGCTATCGATTCACTTCGACAATTTTTATAATCAATTTCTACTATATTATACAAATCTTGTTCTATTGGCAAGGCAACATACTCCTTACCCTATCAGATCAGAAATTTTCACTCTGTGTTGGCATGTACACATTTTTAAACCTCCTTTGACTTCGGTTTAAGCCTAGAATCGGCTAAACCTTAGCTCTGATACCATTAAATGTAACACCCCCAACCCGTATCCGACCCGGATACGAGTCTGAAGTGTCACATTGTCTTTTCAAACATTTATTCATATAAAATAGTGAGTAATTTAAAAACTTTTATAACATTGAACTTATTCAAAACGTTTACAAAAATATTCAAAACTTATACAATATATATTCTTTTGATTACATGCCAACTAAAACTTTATTTATTAAAATACTTATTATTCACCTCTTTTCTGATCTGACATTTGGTAAGGAGAACTGACCGGTCTTGCTCCATATTGCTCTTTACTCTTCTCGAAACCTACGTGTGAAACAATCACACGCTAAGTCGTTGACTTAGTGAGGCATATAAACATATAATAAAACCATAGAACATTTCATATAACAAAACACATACCTGTACAAATACTATCATTATCATTAACATATCTATCATATAATATCATACATTTTTCCAATCAATACCCATTTCATTCGATGAATATGTATTCTAAATATTTGATCATGACATTTCAATATGCATGTATCTATTACATGATAATATATATAATCATATCATGCATATACGAAACTTACCTTCTTGTACCACTTTCACTTTAAAGTTTGTATTTCAATTGCCCATGTATATTATTGAGAATAGGGGTATGTGAGTACATTGAGGTTGTGCACTAATGCTGTCACCACAGCTCGTATAATTGCACCGAAGTGCCACGTAGAATTGCACCGTAGTGCCATATAATAATGTCCATAAGGACCACATATTATTCCTTAAGAATCATATACATATACTAGGGATCAAGTATGTGTCTTACAAGACTTCACACATATTCCACAGAATATATATATATCCCGAAGGACCGCGTAGAATTGCACCGTAGTGCCATATAATAATGTCCATAAGGACCACATATTATTCCTTAAGATTAATATACATATACTAGGGATCAAGTATGTGTCTTACAAGACTTCACACATGTTCCACAGAATATATATATATCCCGAAGGACCGCGTAGAACCCTCGACTCTTGGCATGCCAACTATACCCCTAGCTCTCATGACACATAACATGGGCATTATCATTTATTTCATTTCAAATATTCACATAAACATGTAATTCAGTTTCACATATCACGTATCACATAGCTTCTTTTCATATTATCAAATAGTCACATAGTTCACTTACACGTAGATCATTTTCATATAATTCATATGTCACATATATCATGTTATTGTATTCATATAACATATAATCACATAGATTACTTTCACATCACATAATTCATAGTTATGATTTCATATATTACCTAATTACAAAGCTAATTCACCTATACATGTTTTCATATACTTTCTATCATTTCTCACCCAATCACATTTATTCATGTAAACATACTTATCATATCTTGTTCACATATGATCATATACTTCATATAACATATAGAAACACCTAGAACACTTTTACATAGTTTATATCGTATTTCTAAATATATATATCATTTAATAGTATTTTTATTTAGGTAATAATTTAATCTATTTACTTAATTCAATTTCATAATTTCATTATAATCTTTTCATATAGCTCCATAGATATTTAGCATATAACTTATCTTGCATATTCGTATCGTCCCTTTATATTCAAGTTTCTTAATTGATATATTATTCCCATTTCATTCTATAATTCAATCTTATTTAGTTCCCTTAACTCTCATTAAATCAAAAGCTCTATTATACTAATTCCCATGATGGATCATATCACTATGTACTTGTCCAACTCATGTTTACCTAGTTCATATCACTTCTCATGAACTCACTCTCATCATATTTTCCTATTCTTACATCTTTATCTCATAACCATGTATTCACATAGTCTTATATTTCATTATCATATTACTTATATTTGTTCTCCTATGACTCTTTATAAACATCTATTTCCATTTCCCTACATCTCTTGACTTATCTTCTATATTCATATAATTTCATAACTTATTTTATATTCTCTCATTAACACTTAACCGTATTTTTTTCATAAATCACATAGCACATACCAAACAAAACATATAAATTCATATAATCAAACATACATACACTTCATATCATTAACATACTTATAATCAAGACTTAATGAGCTATTACTATAAGAATAGACTTATCACAAGTCCAATTTCCATATAATCTTATACAATAAGATGCACTCACCTGGGCCTCGTTGTTTTGAATCAATCCTAATCCTTAGTTTGTTCCGGAACAAGCTTTCATTCTATATCTACATAATAATACATTAATACTTATCAGTATACTGATTGATATATTCGAAACTATCGCTCCTTAGGCTCAGAGAAAAGCCAATTTCATCTTTTAATGAAGGTATGCATCGATGCATTACTGATGCATCGGTGCATAAAATGCATTTGATGTTGTATTATTACTAGGATGCATCGATGCATGCCTTATGCATGGATGCACTACTTGCATTCGATGTTTCTATTTTAAAAGAGTGCATCGATGCATTACCAATGCATCGATACACCTTCAAGTAATTTCTGGGTTTTAACCTTGATGCATCGATGCACTATGAATGTGCATCGATGCACTCTGCCCAGAATCCTCTTTTATGCCCGAAAATCCACTCTTTTCAGCTTAATACTTCATATATCATCCCCTTTCTTATTATTAACTTACATACTCATATTCAAACTCATTCCTATTCATTAATCACCTCTTTAACATCAAAATCCTATTCTCCATATGTAATTCAAGAATTACACTAAATTTTCAACATGTTCCAAATTCAATTCTATTGCTTCTAGCTTTTTAATTATACCATTGACAAGTCAAATCCATCTTTAGAACTACAAAAACCTTTCTATAACAAAATTTTATTTCTACACCCTTCATATCATTTCCTTTCTAATTCTCTATTCTTGATGTTTAAAGCTTATATAAGCTTTCCTTAAGCTTATATAATACTCCAAGAATCAAAATCAACTTATAAATCCAAAAATTAAACAGTTGAAATTAAACTCACCTTTAAATGAGGCTTACGGGGAGAAGAAGAAGCTGGAGAAGAAGACTCTGGATAATTCTCTCCTTTCCCACGTGTTTTATAACCCTAAAAGAAAGATAAAAAATCTTTATGGTCAAATGACCAATTTACCCTTTATTTCCTTTAATAATTACTGAATAACCTTCATCATATTTCCAATAAGTCATTGAACTATTCAATTATCCTACTTTAATCACCAATTTCTGAAACTTTATAATTTGGTCACTAACCCGGTATTGAGGATGTTACATGCACTCTTCTTTCCATTTCTCTTGTTCCCCTTATTATTGTGGTTAATGTGTAACTTTGCAGCAAGAGCTCCTTCAATGGTCCCTTCAAGTCTCATCAGCCTTCTTTGCTCTTGAGCTTGTAAAGCATTTAATAATTCTGCCAACGTAATGCTTGACACATCCTTAGAGTTTTCCAACGAAGAAATCGTGGATTTAAATCTTTCTGGAATAGTAACCAAAATCTTTTGAACAATCCTAGAATCAGAAAACTCTTTACCAAACAATCTTACCTGATTTACAATGCTCAGAAGTCTATCGGAGTATTCTTTGATAGTCTCTGATTTCTTAATTCTTTGCAATTCATATTCCCTTATCAGATTCAGCACACACATCCCTTTGATCTTCTCATTGCCTTCATACTCCTTCTTGAGAAAATCCCAGATTTCCTTGGCTGATTTCAAGGTCATAATTCTGGTAAAAACTGTTGCAGAAATAGCGTTGAACAAGCAGGACTTAGCCTTTGATTTTCTTTGTCTCTTCTCCTTGTGGTTCTTTATTTGAGCAACCGTTGGATTTGCTGAAAGAGGAGTAATTTCATAATCCTCCTCAACAGCTTCCCAAAGGTCGTTTGCTTCCAAATAGGACTCTATTCTAATTGCCCAAACTTGATAGTTTTCATCTTCAAACACTAGAGGTGCTACATCTGAAAAAGAAATTTTAGATTATATTTTATGAAGTTTGGTTTGATGGTGGTCTCTTAATTCTCACACAGGTCCCTTAAGAAGATTCGATCTGATACCAAATTGTAGTAAAAAAATAGAAAGAGGTGAAAGACCATAATTTCATTCAAGTAAAAACCTACTTAAATACATCACAAATAACTAATAAGTTGAAACTTCTACCCATGTTTCCATGTACTGCCACTAACATAAAACATGGCAACTACTTAGCTAAAAAATAATAACTAAACTTGATTAAGTAAAATGCATAACAAACTCCTAAAAACTAGGTTAAGTTGCAACCACTAGAGACATTTCCAACAGTTATGAAATGAAAATATCTTAATACTTTGTAAAGGCCAATGATAAATTTCTATAGTCATGGTGGGGATATCTCGACTCTATTTTTGTCAATAGAGAGATCACAATATATTCTTTTTAGTTCAGGTTAAGTATAAGCATCTTCACGCCATCTACCAGAGAGGAGGTAACTCGACTTCTTCAAAGGAGTTTGATTGGTGGGCAAAGGCATATTCTCTTTAGTAAAAGTAATAAGATAATTCTAATTTACCCTTGCTAGGACAAAGGCATCTCGACACTCATAATTCTAATATAGAGACCTCTATTATTATAGTGTAGGCATCTAAACACTCTTTGAAGGATGTAAGATAACTCTACATTATTCTCAGTGTAATATCATGGAAATATATGAAGTCATCTATATGCTTTAGGGGTGAAGGAATCTCAACATCCTATGAGCAACAATGGACGGACTCATATTTCTAGAAAGAACGCATCTCAACTCTTTTGGCTGATGTTAAAAAGATAATAGAAAATTATTTTTGATTAGAGAAGAGTGGATATTTCTTAATGCTATCAACTAGTAGAGGAGGTAAGTTAATGCCCTCGAGGAGTCCAATTGACGGATAGAGGCATCTTTGCCTTGTTTGAAGCAATGAGAGAATTTCAATTTCCTCTTTCTAAGATAAAGGTATCGTGATACTCATAATAGTAATGGAGAGACCATCATTGTTACAATAGAGACATCTCAACACTATTAATTTTGAGAATTGTTTGAGTTGTTATAGTTAGAGTGTGAGGCAACTTCACGTTCTCGGTGTAATGCCATAAAAATAAGTGAATAAATCTCGACATTTTCGGGGTAGAGGTATCTCAACATTCTTTGAGCGAAAATATAGACACTCATATTACTAGAATAATGCCATATCAACACTTTTTGAAGGATTCTTTGAGTTGTTATTGTTAGAAAATAATATTACTGCAAAACAAATTATTAGTATTGACTAATAAATAATAATAAAATAGTAAAGATAAACAAAACGATTTCAGATTGCATATCAAACTTGATAGTTTTCACTTTCAAACACTGGAGGTGCTACAACTGAAAAAGAAATTTCAGATTACATTTTGTGAAGTTTGGTTTGATGGTAGTCTCTTAATTCTCACACAAGTACCTCAAGAAGATTCGCTCTGATACCAAATTGTAGTAAAAAAATAGAAAGAGATGAAAGACCATAATTTCATTCAAGTAAAAACATGCTTAAATACATCACAAATAACTAATAAGCTGAAACTTCTACCCATGTTTCTATGTACTGCCACTAACATAAAATATGGCAACTACTTAGCTAAAAAACAACAACTAAACTTGATTAAGTAAAATGCATAACAAACTCCTAAAAACTAGGTTAAGTTATAATCACTAGAGACATTTCCAACAGCTATGAAATGAAAATATCTTAATACTTTGTAAAGGCCAAGGATAAATTTCTATAATCATGGTGGGGACATCTCGACTCTATTTTTTTCAATAGAGAGATCATAATCTATTCTTTTTAGTTCGGGTTAAGTATAAGCATCTTCACGCCATCTACCAGAGAAGAGGTAACTCGACTCATTCAAAGGAGTTTGATTGGCGGGCAAAGGCATCTTCTCTTTAGTAGAAGTAATAAGATAATTCCAATTTACCCTTGCTAGGACAAAGGCATATCGACACTCATAATTCCAATATAGAGACCTCTATTATTGGAGTGTAGGCACCTAAACACTCTTTGAAGGATGTAAGATAACTCCACATTATTCTCGGTGTAATATCATGGAAATATATAAAGTCATCTTGATGCTTTAGGGGTGAAGGTATCTCAACATCCTATGAGCAGTAATGGATGGACTCATATTTCTAGAAAGAACGCATTTCAACTCTTTTGGCCGATGTTAAAAAGATAATATAAAAGTTTTTTCGATTAGAGAAGAGTGGATATTTCTTAATGCTATCGACTAGTAGATGAGGTAAGTTGATGCCCTCGAGGAGTCCAATTGATGGATAGAGGCATCTTCGCCTTGTTTGAAGCAATGAGAGAATTTCAATTTCCTCTTTCTAAGATAAAGGTATCGTGATACTCATAATAGTAATGGAGAGACCATCATTGTTGCAATAGAGGCATCTCAACACTA
The DNA here is from genome assembly GCF_006381635.1 of Hibiscus syriacus. Classification (NCBI taxonomy): domain Eukaryota; kingdom Viridiplantae; phylum Streptophyta; class Magnoliopsida; order Malvales; family Malvaceae; genus Hibiscus; species Hibiscus syriacus. Next base: position 1,871,082 of record NW_024061774.1, read on the forward strand.
TTAATTTTGAGAATTGTTTGAGTTGTTTTAGCTAGAGTGTGAGGAAACTTTGCGTTCTCGGTGTAATGCCACAAAAATATGCGAATAAATCTCGACGTTTTCGGGGTAGAGGTGTCTCAACATTCTTTGAGCAAAAATATAGACACTCATATTACTAGAATGATGGCGTATCAACACTCTTTGAAGGATTCTTTGAGTTGTTATTGTTAGAAAATAATATTACTGCAAAACAAATTATTAGTATTGACTAATAAATAATAATAAAATAGTAAAGATAAACAAAACCATTTCAGATTGCATATCAAACTTGATAGTTCACCTTCAAACACTGGAGGTGCTACAGTTGAAAAAGAAATTTCAGATTGTATTTTATGAAGTCTGGTTTGATGGTAGTCTCTCAATTCTCACACATATCCCTCAAGAAGATTCGCTCTGATACTAAATTGTAGTAAAAAAAATATAAAGAGATGAAAGATCATAATTTCATTCAAGTAAAAACCTGCATAAATACATAACAAATAACTAATAAGCTGAAACTTCTACTCATGTTTCCATCTACTGCCACTAACATAAAACATGACAACTACTTAGCTAAAAAACAACAACTAAACTTGATTAAGTAAAATGCATAAAAAACTCCTAAAAACTCGGTTAAGTTGCAACCACTAGAGACATTTCCAACAGCTATGAAATGAAAATACCTTAGTACTTTGTAAAGGCCAACGATAAATTTCTATAGTCATGGTGGGGACATCTCGACTCTATTTTTGTCAATAGAGAGATCATAATCTATTTTTTTTAGTTCGGGTTAAGTATAAGCATCTTCACGCCATCTACCAGAGAGGAGGTAACTCGACTCCTTCAAAGGAGTTTGATTGGTGGGCAAAGGCATCTTCTCTTTAGTAGAAGTAATAAGATAATTCCAATTTACCCTTGCTAGGACAAAGGCATCTCGACACTCATAATTCCAATATAGAGACCTCTATTATTGGAGTGTATGCATCTAAACACTCTTTGAAGGATGTAAGATAACTCCACATTATTCTCAGTGTAATATCATGGAAATATATGAAGTCATCTCGATGCTTTAGGGGTGAATGAATCTCAACATCCTATGAGCAGTAATGGACGGACTCATATTTCTAGAAAGAAAGCATCTCAACTCTTTTGGCCGATGTTAAAAAGATAATAGAAAAGTTTTTTCGATTAGAGAAGAGTGGATATTTCTTAATGCTATCGACTAGTAGAGGAGGTAAGTTGATGCCCTCGAGGAGTCCAATTGACGGATAGAGGCATCTTTGCCTTGTTTGAAGCAATGAGAGAATTTCAATTTCCTCTTTCTAAGATAAAGGTATCGTGATACTCATAATAGTAATGGAGAGACCATCATTACTGCAATAGAGGCATCTCAACACTATTAATTTTGAGAATTGTTTGAGTTGTTATAGCTAGAGTGTGAGGCAACTTCGCGTTCTCGGTGTAATGCCACAAAAATATACGAATAAATCTCGACGTTTTCGGGGTAGAGGTATCTCAACATTCTTTCAGCGAAAATATAGACACTCATATTACTAGAATGATGGCATATCAACTCTCTTTGAAGGATTCTTTGAGTTATTATTGTTAGAAAATAATATTACTGCAAAACAAATTATTAGTATTGACTAATAAAATAATAAAATAGTAAAGATAAACAAAACGATTTACTGTGTCGTGATATGGAAGTCACTACCTTAGAAGCAATTTTACCCGGGTTTGTGTAATTCTGGAAATAAACGTTACCCCAAGGTTAACACAGTCTTTCAAACCTCATACACCCGAAGTGAAGAAGTGGAAACTACTTGTGTTCCTCTCTTCTAACATAAATTTTCCAATAAGGAAACATAAAACTCATTAATATATATGTAAAATTAGGGAGAGGCATATCCCTTTAATAGGAGTGATAAAGGGGTAAAATTGTTAATTGACAATTACCCACTCCAACCACATCCTAAAAATAAATAACCAAATCCTTAATAAATCCTTCAATATTTGCATTACTAACAATCCCCAATAATGTAAATATGTAAGAAATTTTGAATATGAAAAGGGCAACAACAAAACAAGTCGCTTAAGTACTAGTGAACGTATTTGAAACTAATATATAGTGGAATGAGCATTTCTTCTCTTAACAAGTGAACAAATATGGAACTTGTTAAAATAAGGGTAAACTCACAACACATGACTAACTTCTTCACCAAGTGAATTCTGAAATTGATAAACATATTTAGCCAAATATACTTCAGGATACTGGTAAGTGCTATAGAAAAATCACCCAAAATCTTTCATAGAAGGTTGTTAACTCTTCACACTTACATAGGTGATTTCATCAAGTTTATCTCAGTATAGACCACCCAAATTAGTGATATAAAATCATTAAGAGCATTTAGAAAGCTCAACATCTCATTTTAATATTCGATGAATTTATTAAGTCCGTCTCACAATGACCATTTAAAACCTGGGATACGAGTTTATTTAAGAACATATAATAATTTATTCTATCAATTTGGTAAATTCATCAAGCTTGTCTCAACAAGGACCACCCAAATCCTGGGCTATGAACTCGTTAATAGCATGAAATTCAACATCTCAAATTGGTGAATCCATCAAGTCCATCTCACTAGGACCACCCAAATTTTGGGCTATGAATTCATTAAGAGTGTAAAGCTTATTATTTCACACCAGTGACTTCATCAAGTTCATCTTACTAGAACCACCCAAAACATGGGCTATGAATCCAATAATTCCTCAATCAAATGGACTGAAGACTAGTTCCCCTCGACTAATAAGTTAATAGATTAATATATTCATCTTTTAACCTCTCGTACTTCTAATTGAATACTATATATTTATTTTATGAACTTGTGTCTTCTCTTATCATCGTAGACTTGGTTTTAAACCATTCATATGTTATCTCATGAGTCACGTAAAAACATAAGAATAAATAATTTTCTCTTTGAAGATTTTCAACAAGATAGATTCCTAAGGCGTCCAACCTCTTGTCTAACTAATTCAAGACTTGTCATCTCATGTTACATAGTAGAGATATTAAAACAAGCTTTCACAAAAGCTACTCTACTTAGAAAAACATATACCTACTATGATTTCACATGTATCATTTAAGACTTCTAAACTAAAAGGATTAAATTTCTCTTAGTTTCATGCAATTTTAAAGAACTATTCTCATACATATAAATTATAAACTTATATGATTCACAACACAATACATGAAATCATTAATTTCTTTTAGACACTCCCACATACTATAGGGTAGAGAATTTTCAATTACCCCACATTCTCTAACCTCAAAGTGTCTAAATTATCATCATATAAGAATTGTAAACAATATTCTCCTTCAACTTTACTCAAGTAAATTATAGTAAATTCATGCTAGATTTTAAACATGAAATCACATGGATAGACAAGCAATTGTCCTTTCTCAATTATAAGAGTATAACAATAGAATTTTAATATCTAAAATTTTTAGTAGCATTGCCTATCACATTAATCAAATATGGAATAGACCACTAATAGTTCAACTACTATAACCAAAAGTTTTATCTTAATAAGATAATCAAACTTCACTTTTTAAATTCTTCTTTAAGTTATGAAGTGTGTAAACTTGTCATAGTATTTTATGAATTGAAATAGTGAGCATAGAAAACTAATAGTGCACCAGGTAGGTCTCCTAAAAAGTGAGGTGGTGCACAAGACACGCTTAAATACCAAGTCTTTCTCAAAACCAATTCTAGACATGCACTCTCACCCTATCACACCACTTTCAATCGATCATTTTTTATAAATGTCTCATAACTATTTATGCTTAATAATTTTCATCTATAATTATGCATACAATAACTAGGAATGAACAATTTTCATACGGAACAAACATAGATAAAAAATACAATACGTCTAAATAATCTGACCTTGTAGGTTGAAATATAACAACCAAGCACACTTATTTGCCCTTAACACGCCTTTAGCTCATGTATGCTACTTATCAACTTTAATCAAAGTGATTCTATAATTTACTGCAACATTCATTTTTTTGAGTTACAATCTCTTTGAAATCTGTTAATTCTAAAATCAAAAAAATAATTTAACCAGATTAGTTTTGGTAAATAAAATAAATTTCATAAAAGGAAAATAATCAAAGGATAAGATTCTTATCATTATTCCTTTATTCTCGTCAAATTGTGAGATTGTTCGTGAATCTAGACGTATAACACTTTGATATTTGGTCTTTAAATTCTACCGTGATATAATTTTGATCCTTAATCTTGGATAATTGTTGAAGGAGCTTCAAAAAAATCACTCCAAAATTATAAGAATGATGTGATTGAACAGAAATATCAAGCCCGAAATAGTTTTATCACTAACATCATTGACAATTCTATGTATAAGAATATAAAAACCGAAAAGAAGACTTAGCTTTGAGCAGCTTATGTGGGTCATTAATTTTCAGCTACTTGGACTTCAAATATTGGTGTTTGACCCATGCTTCTAGGCCCATTGTTCATGACCTTCCTTGGTTTACTTACCGAATTTCTAGGTCCAACATAATATATAAGATAACAGATTTGATTTGATCATAAGACCTGCAAAACAATAATAAAAATAATAATAGTAAAATAATATAAGCAGTACTAAACCACTTTCCCCGAGATTCAAGTATTGCAATTCCAACTGCACTCAAACTTGGATAAGATTTGATGTACTCGTTCAGGCAGTTGAAATCATACAAGACTACTCAGCCTCGATTTTCTTCTCATCTACCAAGTCTTCACTTACTATTCGTCAGCTCAGTCGGATTCAAATCTGATCTGGTGACATCTTTATTCGTGTTTAGCAGCATTATAAAAATTGTTTCTAAATTGTTAGTAAATAATATGGCTGCAAAACAAATTATTAGTATTGACTAATAAATAATAATAAAATAGTAAAGATAAACAAAATGATTTATTGATGTAATCCCAAAAATAGACTTTGTCCCCCAAAATTAACATAGTATTCCAAACCTCGTACACTCCAGTGAAGAAGTAGAACTCACTTGTGCTATTCTCTTCTATCATAAATTTTCAAGAAGGAAATACAGAAACCACATCCTAAAAATATATAACCAACTCCTTAATAAATTCATCAATATTTGCAGTACTAACAGTTATAGCTAGATCGAAAAATAACTCAACGTTTAATACAATGAAAATACATATGCATCTCAACATTTTTAGGTTAAAGGCATCTCAACATTCTATAAGCGGTAATGGAGAGACTCGTATTGCTAGAATTGAGACACATAAACTCTGTTGGCCAGTGTTAGAGAAATAATGAAACAAATTTTGAACTAGAAATGAACAAAAGTATCTCAATACTCTCGGCCAGTGGATGAGGTAACTCAACGCCCTCGAAGGAGTTTGATTGACGGACGGAGGCATCTTTGTCTGGTAAAAAACAATTAGAGAATTTCAATTTCCCTTTGCTAGGGAAAAAGACCGGACACTCATAATGTGAACGATTAAGGAAAGACTCGTATTTCTAAAATGGAGACATCTAAACACTTTTAGTCGGTGTTAGAGAGGATCAAATGTGTCTCAGCACTCTCGACCAATAGAAAAGGCTACTCATCTCCAGTGGCACTATAAGAGGAGCAAAGACATCTTCATGCTCTTAAAAGAATACAACATGTTGTTGAAACATCTTTTTCATGGTAGAAGTAACGAAAAGTTCTCTCGCTAGGAAAAAATATCTTAACATTCATAAAACATAATAGATGAACTCCTATTGTTAGAAGGAGGCAACTCAATCATTTGGATAATTCCATAAGTCGTAAGCTTTGGGTGAAGGTAACTCTACGCTTTGAAGAGGTTGCAGGTCAGACGAATATTCAATGTTGCCTCAATTTGGTCAGGCTCTAGGGGAAGGGAAACTCTATCATCTGAGGCATTCAGATGAGTTGCGACATGATCTTACTGATGTATCTCCTCAATGTTGGAGGCCACTTCTTCCACTTCTCCCCGACGCTTACTCCCTTGGCATTAGTCGATCAACAACTCTTGGAGAGTTGTTTTTTTTACCAACTCTTACTATTTTTGTTTTTATTTTTATTTTGGATCAACTCTTGATGTTGTTGATTCTGTTGTTTTAACTGCAGGTGGACTGCTTGGGAGGCTTGGAACTACACAAGCAGGTTTTGCAGCACATTCTGTAAGTTATGAACTTGCATGAGGCTTTGGTCATGGGATTACATGAACTCTCTGTACAGTTTTTACGAGTACTATTGATCGGTCTAGTCATAAGCAGCCTGATAAGTCTGGTAATATGTCGAGTTATAGACGGCTTATTCCTGCTGGCTGAAAATGTCTGTAAGTTATGAACTTGCATGAGGCTTTGGTCATGGGATTACATGAACTGTTGGTACAGTTGCTAGGGGTACTTTTTTCTGTTTCTAATATCTTTATGGCATGATTTTTATGCCTTTATATCATATTTTTTAGGTTTTTCTTTGGGTCTTTTGGATGTTTCTATTATTTATTTTTCTCATGGTTGGATTTGACGTCGTGACTGATTAAGATGATAATTATTTATCCTACCGATCTTCTTTGTTTTGGATCCTCAAATTGTATTTAGATATGCAACTTGCGTTCGTATATAGTTTTTCACGATGCTTGACTTTGATTTATGTTTGCCGGTGGTCTCTCAGTAGTTAAATCTCATGTTGTGGTTTGTTTTCCATAGAAATCATTTCTATTCATATCTACCTACTGTTCAAATTTTTTGGATATGTTTCCTATCTTTTCATTGAATGGTCCTTATATAATCTTAATGACTAGTTTTTGTGTTAATAATTATGTGAGAATATCCTAATTATGTAATTAGTTTACAAATCTAGTTGTAAATCCTCATTGTAATTTAGAAATTTTTATTCTAAATAAAATTAGCTGATTTTTAAAAAACAACATTTCATTGACTTACCAACATTTCTAAAGCTTGATATTTCTTGGGTTATAAGAATCACTCCTTTAACATTTAAAATATGAAATTTTAAACCCACCAATTTGGCTTATACATTTTTTTATTTACTCTTTTCTTTTTTTATTTATTTTTAATGGTTAGATTATCAAAATATGTATTATCTAAATTATTATTGAAAGGATCATCAACCACACTTGTCCAAGGAATGCACTTATCCACGAAGGATATAACTATCATAAACATCCAAAACAAAGTATGCAATATCCATCTTTTATGAAAAATCCAGATTTTACGATCGCCTGTCTTCTACTTTTTCATGTCACTAACCCTAACACCTCATCCCCCAAATCATGATTCATGCTCCAATTAACATTCTTTTCGATAATAATAAAAAATCCAATTTATAATTCAACCAACATATTCGATTTGTACGGAATGTTCAAAGGGCGAACTCTTATAAGTTTATCTGCATTTGTGGTTGTTATTCCGGGTGAAAGGTTTTGAGCATCTGATATACACAAATATAATATTTATTGTTAAATAATTAAAAATATTTGAATAATTACTTTTTATATTCACCTCGTTAATATAATACACACAGTCTATTAAATCAATCAAACGAGCAAAGCATTATCTACCAAAGTTTTTACGAATTCAAAAGTATAATTTCTGGAAAAAAAATTGAAAATTCAAAAGTATTTTCCATAAAAAACTCATAAATATTTTAAAAAAATACGTATAATTTCTGAAAAATATGTAGATCAAATTAAAATTTATCAGTCAATATGATTAGGTTAACTCTATCAAAGTTAAAGATTAATTTTTGTATACTTAAGTATTTTTTTTTAATCATTTCTCTTTGATTGAGGTGTCCATTACTTTTTAACACATTAATAACAGAAGAGACTAGTTTGAAAAAAAAATAACATTATGTCTTAATTTGGACTAAATGTTAAATGATTGAATTGAGAAAACAATACTTTTCAGACAACTTCATATATTAATTAAGCCATATATTTAACATCATTACTATAATTTTTACAAAAATAATATTAAATAAACTCATGTCCATATATATTTGGATTAAAAAATGCTTTAAATGTATGAGATGATATATTCTCCTTCGATATTGGAGTTCGATATTCTAAAAATAATGGATTATTTAATATATATATTATACACACTAAAATGAGACAACAATTTCATGTTTTACTCTTGGTTAAATTATGTCTAAATATGTTAATTTTATTTTCATATTTTTATAAAATTTGGGTCCACAAGTGTTTGGTTGAATATCCACTCTGAAACCTATGTAATTAGTTTAATCTCTCCACTTGCTTACTCTTAGCTCATTGGTTCAACATTAAAGCAATCAAAGTTTTACCTGTTTATTAATCATCAAGTAGCTTTCTCCATCCTATAATATAGTATGTATTGCATGCCGATGAAGCCCTATAGCATACTTAGTCAAATCAACATTGAATCATCTCCTCCCAAAGACTGGCCTGGTAGACATGGCGCCCCACCATTGATGCTGACCGGATCGACCGCCGTTCGTCATCGCATGTCACCGATATATGTGTATGTATCTGTACCCGAATCTGTATCTGTGATTGGATCGAACTTCTTCTGACCTTTTGAACAACAAGTGTAGGCTTCAACTTTCAATAGTAATATCATCACCGGGTCTTGGGGTTATCTAAAATGGCCGAAACGTTGTGGCGAGCGGCCCGAACGAAGACGACGGCATCAGGGAGCAGATCGGTTGCTTCCCATAGCCAACGTGGGCCGAATAATGAAGCAAATGCTACCCCCGAATGCCAAAATCTCCAAGGAAGCGAAAGAGACTATGCAAGAATGTGTATCAGAGTTCATCGGCTTCATCACCAGTGAAGCAGGACAAGTGCAGAAAAGAGAGGCGAAAGACGTTAACGGAGACGACGTTTGCTGCGCTTTGGCAGCTCTCGGTTTCGACGATTACGCGGCGCCATTAAGAAGATACTTGGATAGGTACAGAGAGTTGGAAGGAGACAATAAAGCAGTGAATCCAGGTAAGGTTAATAACAGGAACAACAATGAAGACAAAGAGGAACAATCTTCTTTGAAGTTCAGCATGATGGAAGCAGTACAAACTCCAAGATGAGGCCATGTGATTGAGGCTTTTATATATAGCTTTAACCACAATAACACTATTTTAATTATGAAGACAAAGAGGAACAATCTTCTTTGAAGTTCAGCATGATTGGAAGCAGTACAAACTCCAAGATGAGGCCATGTGATTGAGGCTTTTATATATAGCTTTTAACCACAATAACACTATTTTAATTACCTACAAAAGATTGGGTCCTTTTTTGCTTGATTTCTATGGGTTTTTGTAGGTAAATCATGGATGGATGGATAAGAAGTAACCTGCTGCTTTTATTTTATGTATTGAATTTGGGTTTCTTTTCATCTAAACTTTCAGAAATTTTTTTTCTTGTTTTTTTCCTTGTACATGCATATACTAAATCTGGGTCGTTCATCTTCACAATTTAGTCAGTTTCCCCCACTGAGCTGTCTTAGATATTTTCAATGTTATAACCGAAAATTCAAAAATATATTTCAATACATTTGAGCTAGATAATTTAAAAATTAGATTTTCTTCTCAATTCTTTGAGACATTTTTTCTAGAAATTATCTAATCCAAAAGTCTAAAATATCCAATGTTCTTAATTCTTTTCGAATTTGAATAAATTAAATTGTGAGTATGGTATGAAGTATGCTTTTGAACAATAAAGAGAGAAATTAAAGAATGTTGTATTATTTTACGTTAGATTAAGATTGAAGAAGTTAAGAAGTTAAAAAAATATTTGAGAAATCGAAGAAAATTTTCAAAAAGAGAAAAATATGATTAAATTCAATTTAAAATCGTATAAATTCATGAGGGAAAAAAGGAGAAGATTATAGGTCGGAGAAAAATTAAGAGCTCTAACTTGTAAAGGTGAAAGGTGAAACCTGAACAAGAGTTCATGGTACTCTCTATTATAACCAGTTCTGCGCATAGTCATTTTCCGTCTCATTTTAGTGATAATGTGTTCAGAATTTCGGTTAATTGGTCGGTTAATTTTAGGTTTAGTCGATTAACAATTAATGATTTTTTCAAAGTTTGATTATCAGTTAATTCGGTTTGAAATCGGTTAATTAATCGAATTAAGCGAAATAACCAAAATTTTTAAATATATATTAATAACTTTAGGAGTATTTGAATTTCGATTTTAATCGACAAATTAACCGATCGAATTAGTCAATGATATTAAATATTTAATATATATTATTTAAAATTTCGGTTAATTCGACTAACCGGCTAATTAATCAAACTTTGTTCAGTTCGATTAATTATTTTCGAAATTTTTTTGATTCGGTTAATAGTTAAAACGAAAAAAAATCGATTTTTTAAATTTCGGTAATTGAACACTACCAGATAATCTGCATCTTTTGTAGTGTGATAATTAGTAAATTCTGACTTTGATTAGGGTTTCTGTTTGACCTATTTTTAAAGTTCGTAATTATTTTTCTAAAAATATTATATCTAAAATGCGAATATGGTCTCGTCCTTCGCAGTGTGTCGTAATATTGAACTTAATGTCTTCTCCTCTTTTGAGGTTTTAAGAGATTAGGGTTTATGATGTTTTTAAATATTATGATGGGCTTCCATTGGAGCATATAAAAGATGCATAAGAACAAAACTGACAGACAGAAAAAGAAGGTAATTATAGAAATCTGGAAAAGATAAACAAATCATTTCATTTCTTCACTGTAATAAAGCACCGACTTGGGAAGAAGAGAATCTTTAATTGAATATTCAATGATTCCCCAAACAAATTGTATTTGTCTTCAGCGTATGATGTTATGAGAGGTTCTGTTCAGATTAATATACGGTTAAAAAATGACGTGACTAATTAAATAGATTATCGATTAAAAGTAATACCTGAAATATTATGTTTTCACTGAAAATATTATTTGTGTTGATAATAATAATGGTAACAACCGAAAATATTATTGTCCTATGTAAAATGCGCAAAAAAAATATTGACTTTAATATCGGTTAACTATTGTAAACATTATTAACCATAATAACATAATATGTAGCGCTTATGTAACGTAATAGGTAGCGCTTTTTTAAAGCTGATGGGGCCTTAGAAACCCGATGATAACAAAATAGGTTAATTACTTTATTTGTTATCAATATTATCAACATATTAGGTAGCGCGCGTCTAAAATGTTACCAAAATTTAAGTTGATGGAGCTTTAGAAATCCGACGATAACAAAATAGGTTAATTACTAGAAACATTATCAACCATAATAACATTATCAACCATAATAACATAACAAATAGCGCTTATTTAATGTAATATGTAGCGCCTGTTTAAAGCTGATGGAACCTTAGAAATCAAGCGATAACAAAATATGTTAATTACTTGATTTGCTATCGATATTATCAACATATTAGGTACCTATAATGTTACCAAAGTTTAAGCTGATGGAGCCCTAGAAATCCGACGATAACAAAATATGTTAATTACTTGAAACATTATCAACCATAATAACATAACAAGTAGCACTTATTTAATGTAATAGGTAACGCATGTTTAAAGCTTATGGGGCCTTAGAAATCCGACGATAACAAAATAGGTTAATTACTTGATTTATTTTCAATATTATCAATATATTATCGTGTACATTGCTAATTTACCTATTATTTTAAAGTATTAGGCTTCGAAATTATAAGAATCGATATTTATATAAAAGTATCTATATTTGTACATTTACTCCTATTTTCATTATACAAGTAGAAATGTTTACCGTGTACATTGTTAATTTACCTATTACTTTACAGTAATAGGTTTCGAAATTCCACGTATTGATATTTTATGCATGTGTATTGATACTTGTTTTACGCTTATTATCATTATACTAGTATATTTTTATCGTTTTCATTGTAAATTAACCTATTACGTTAAAGTAATATGTTTCGAAATTATAAGTATCGATACTTTATATATGTGTATCGATATATTTTGCGTGCAATTTGTTTGAGAAGCATACTGGAATAAAAGTATTGATACCTATATAGACAGTATCGATACTTGGTATTTACGCCTATTATCAATATAATGGTAGATTTGTTTACATTGTAAATTTACCTATTACTTTAAAGTAATCGGTTTCGAAATTTCGAGTATCAATATTTTGTACATGTGTATCGATACATTTTGCGTGCAAATTGTTGAGAAGCATACTGGACTAAAAGTATCGATACATATATATAAAGTATCGATACTTGGTATATACACTTAGTATCATTATACCGGTAAACTTTTACCCTTTATATTGTTAATTTACCTATTACTTTATAGTAATAGGTTTCGAAATTCCAAGTATCGATACTTTGTAAATGTGTATCGATACTTTTTACGTGCAAATTGTTTGAGAAGCATACTGGAATAAAAGTATCGATACATGTATAAAAAGTATCGATACTTTGTGTTTACGCCTATTATCATTAAACCGATAGATTTTTACCGTTTACATTGTAAATTTACCTATTACTTTAAAGTAATAGGTTTCGAAATTCCAAGTATCGATACTTTATATATGTGTATCGATACTTTTTGCGTGCAAATAACCGATAACTCTTTACCGGTTTTGTCAAATTTCAACTTGTTATATTGTCATGTATTGATACATGTGTGTAAGGTATCGATACTCGCTATTATTGCAATTCTTTTAAATTCTTACAGTACCTATACTTTGGTACATATACTTATAAACATATTGATACAAATTTCAACAATTCCAGTAGCTCTTTATCGGTTTTGTCAAATTGAAACTGGTTTTATCAAATTTCAACCGATTTTGTTAATTACCAACCAATTTCGTCAAATTCGTTACCTTTTTTGTCAATTTGAAACCGGATTTGTCAAATTTCAACATATTATATTGTCATGTATCGATACATGTATGTAAGGTATCGATACTTTATAGGCGCTTTTATTGCAATTCTTTTAAATTACTAAAGTACTGATACTTTATACATATACTTATAAATGTATCGATACATGTCTACTTTAACCGATTTCTTCACTTTCTTATATATTACTATATATATCAATACCTCTGTGCAAGTTATCGACACCCACCGATAAGCAAAGTTTGCCGGTTGCCAAATTTTTTAATATTTCTTCATGTTTTCCACCTATAAGATTATTATTAGTCAACATTGCAGGTAGCGCTTAACCGACTTTGTTAAGTATCTTCTTAAATTTCCGGTCACGCTATTTCTTAGCCGTATATTAATCCGTTTTTCCTTAGATAAACCCATGATATTCGTATTTGGACACAATTTCATTGCTATTACAGGAGCAGCTGGAAATGACTATCAATGAAGGTGCTCAACCATGCTCCACTTGATTCATAGCAAATCTAGGTCCAAATTGAACAAAATATGAATTGAAGGAAGTTCTATACAAGTAAGCTACGGTTCTAATCATTAGCTGCTAGTAATATATTTTATTGAAAACTTTTCTGTTAGAACCAAATTCTGAACTTTATAATTTTCCCCCTTTAAGCATATCCTTATCGTCGTGCAAGAGTAATTGATTTCATTTTCATTTTACTGGACCAGCCATCCTGGATTCAATATGCTCAAGATTCGGGATAAAGGAGGTATACCAGTTACATTTGCTGATTTTGAGGTATCCGAACTTAATGCATGCAATTCATAGACCTTGATTCACAGCATAACCCTTTCATTACAATACACTATCTTATTGATTCCCATGAATCATATGTAATAGTATATCTGGTTAAATGGGTTGTGAATTGCACCGTTGGATATTTGTAATTGAATGGTATTTCATTTAATATGTAATTTCCAAATTTTTTAGGGTTATAAAGGAAAAAAAGGCCGAATACCAGTTTGAATATTTGCATATTTGTTAGCTTAAAATTTAAAACTGAGCAGAGGTATTTGGATTTGATTCATGACCCTAATTAACATAGCACAAATTCATCATCCGTCCGATCTAAAGCTAATTTGATATGAGCATACGAGCAATTTCGGATTGCCTTCGTTCAATTTAAATTATCCAGGCAAAATTAGGGTACTACAACAGTAATATGTTAAGGTTTTGTTTGGAAGAAAAATGAGTTTTAAACAGGATAAGGTGTGGGGGCTGTTGTTTGTTCATTCAATTCACTCGCACAACATTCATGATAATAAGTTGATTGATAAGATCCATAGCTCTAACATAGTCGAAGAGACAAAAAGTAAAGTTGCAGACAATGGAGACGATGATGCATTGGATACTGATTCAGTGTAGGTAATATTAGTGACCATTTGAGTTGAACTCTTAATTCAAGAAATTAAATTAATTAATTAAATACGCAACAATCATAAATTAATATATTGTCGACCTACGAATAAACCCACAAACTCAATAAATAAAATTCAAACCTATTTTCAAGTAATTTAGCCATGAATATAACACATACGTTCAAGTCCAAAAAAAAATCATGGGGAAATATGGGGTGAATGCAATTTGGCCATACGAAATAAAACAAAATAAGGGACTTGGAACGCCATTTGACCAAACTTATTAAAACACAAACCAGATCTGGGTTTGCTCAAGGCCGACGAACAGGAAGCTTCAAGCTGAGACTCCCGGTGAACGAGCAGCGGGGGTCGAAGTTTGGTTGGGATGGACGACGGCCGTGGATGGTTCTCTGACCATCTACACACGTTTCAAAAAAGAAAATGATCGGGCGGTCGGCGATGTAAACGAAAACAATATCATTCGTGACCATCAGTTCTGGCGACGACAATCCGGGCGACGTTGGGTGGAGGAAGGCTGGTTTTCTCTTGATATGACTCTCCAACAGCATTGAATATTGTATAAAATAGTTTTCTGGCGAAACGCGGTGGGGGCCAGCGGTGGTGATGGATTGCGGTAGTTGTTGGTTAATTTGAGATGAAGCCTAAACATATATAAGTAAATTTTAAATCTATATAAATTAAACTTATTAAATTAATTAACATTTTTAATAAAATAATAAGTTTATTATAATTCTATTAAAATTAAATTTAAAATTTAACAAATGATTAATTTTAAATAAATTAGTATACTTTTAATATTTATATAATAAAGATAATTTTATTAGTGATATGTTTTAGTGTGTCGTTTTTTGTGTATCGTGTTATGCAACGAATTTTTCATTTTTTAATATTATATCATTTTATTTTTTTAATGAAAAAAATGCTAAAATTATTAGAGAAAATAACCTCATTGACCAAAAAATCTTAACCAACTTTTTTTGGATTTGTCAAAATGACCAACTAAATCGATCGCAATGCGATAGTCCAAGTTCGCGTTGCGATTTATTCCAAATTCGTTGCGATAGTCCAAAATCGCAACGACTGGTGGTATTGCATTTGTTTCTTAAGAATTTTCTCTAAAAAGATAATATTCGCACGGACGCGTCGAAGACTCGTATTACCACGACCACGACCACGACCCGACCCGAGACGAGACGAGACAGACGGCGGCGGCGGCGGCGCGCGAGAGTCCCCCTTGTTCTCTATCACTCAACAAGGAAGTGGGAAAGCTAAGCTTAAAAATACCATTCTCAATAGTGTTTCCAATACTATGTGGGATTGAGCATTACCAACACTTGTTTCCAATACAATGTGATTATTCAGGAAACAATTAACAATCATGCACATTAAAACAACTGAATCAGCAACCAATTGCATTAGTATTATACGATTAAATATGTCATAATTAAAAGTCAATCTACAATCAATCACGATTATTGCAATTTTAAGCAAAACATTCAAAAATAATATCACTATTTAAGGCTCAATCCCATAGTATTGGGAACAAGTATTGGTAATGCTCAATCCACATAGTATTGGAAACACTATTGAGAATGGTATTTAAGGCTTGGCTTTCCCACTTCCTTGTTGAGTGATAGAGAACAAGGGGGACTCTCGCGCGCCGCCGCCGTTGTCTGTCTCGTCTTGGGTCGGGTCGTGGTCGTGGTCGTGGTCGTGGTCGTGGTAATACGTGTCTTCGACACGTCTGCGCGAATACTATCTTTTTAGAGAAAATTCTTAAGAAACAAATGCAATACCACCAGTCGTTGCGATTTTGGACTATCGCAACGAATTTGAAATAAATCGCAACGCGAACTTCGACTATCGCAATGCGAACTTGGACTATCGCAATGCGAATATGTAAATCGCAATGCGAACTTGGACTATCGCAACGCGAACTTCCACTATCGCATTGCGATTTACATATTCGCATTGCGATAGTCGAAGTTCGCATTGCGATAGTCCAAGTTCGCATTGCGATAGTCGACTATCGCATTGCGATTTACATATTCGCATTGCGATAGTCCAAGTTCGCATTGCGATAGTCGAAGTTCGTGTTGCGATTTATTCCAAATTCGCGTTGCGAATCTGGAAACTGATTTGCGATACCGGAGATCGCGTTGCGAATTATCGATCGCATTGCGATTTAGTTGGTCATTTTGGCAAATCCAAAAAAAGTTGGTTAAAATCGTATATTATAAGGCATTTTTGGTCAATGAGGTTATTTTCTCAAATTATTAAAGTCAACCTAAAGATTAAATAATTGACTCCAGTTTAATATGTCTATTATTTTTTCCATTAGTCGGTTTAATTTGATAAAATGGTAAAATTTGATAAAATGATAAAAATTGAGACTTTGAGAGCTAAAAAAGATATATAAAAAATATTAATATTAAAATAAGTGTTCAAACTATATCGTTTTTTCATTTAAGTGTTTAAATTATTTTTCAATCAATTCAGGTGTCTAACATTACAAACATTATCATTTTAAGTGACCCAACCGCTCACGTAAATGGATTACTCACTAGGGAATTTATCCCATCTAGGGGACTCCGGGGATCCGTTATCACATTTTCGTTTTCTTTTACGATTAAAGGTTTCGGTGTTTTTCACAAGGCGCAAAGGGAGGGCACAATCATGGGCATCCATTCTTATCAAGGTGGACTACGTGTCTTGCAGTTATTATTTGCGGATAGCTTGGTGTTCATACAAAATTCTACATTGAAGGCACGACAAATTAAGGAAATTCTTCAAGTTTATGTTGTGACTTATGGGCAGAGGGTGAACTTAGATAAATCGATCATTTGTGTCAGTCCCAATACCATTGATGATCATCGCCGATAGTTAACGAACATACTTGGTATTTATCCAGTTGCGTCCTTATGTCATTATTTATGTAACGGCCCAAATTTTGGTTTAGTAGTTCGGGTCAACCCGAGACCCAAAGTTTGAGCACGAAGGATCTTATAAAATAGTTGAATCAAGTTTAGTGTTAGTGGGCTTGGGTTGGACCCAAGAGTTTTAATGGTTGGTGATGAGTATTTTATGAAATGGAAAGTTACGAGTCTAAAAGTGCAAATTTCCCCTTGTTAGTTGAAAACTGAAAATCCCCTCCCTATAATATGATTTTCAAGTGAACTACTCCCCATCATTAAACTTAACAAACACTCATCTTTTACCTCATCTTTCTTCTATTCTCCTTTCTCCTTCAAGTGAAAAATTCAAAGGTTTCAAGTTTAGTTGGGTTGGAATAAGGTAAGATTATTAATCCTCAATCCAAGAGATACATTTCAAGCCCTATTTTCTAAGTTTTTCATTTTAGCTTCCAAAAATGGGTTTTTGGGAGGTTTAATAGATTCCTTAGATTCTAAGTGTTTTGATGGATTCAAGTGATAGGAAATGTCCTTACCCTTAGTCTATCTACCTAGTTAAGTTAATGATCCATTTTACTTACTTTTGATTAGTGAAAGAAGTTGGGGAAAGCTCAAGAGCAAGGAGAAAAGAGAAAGTTATTTCTCGAGTAATTTGAGAACATTCCTAACAAACCAAGTATTCAATGTAACACATTTAGAACTACCTCATACCATTTGTGGGGTCATTAAAAAATGCATGTAGCTAGAAAGTTGAGATTGAAACATGTATGATGATCCATAGTGAATTCTAGCTTATGGTGTTTTTTAACTTGTTTAAAGCCTCTTTATGATCTATTTTATTATGTATAAACTTATGTTGGTCAATTAAAAATGTTATAATGGTTTTGTGAGGGTTTAGAAGTGTTTAAATGGGTAAAAATTTGAAGTTACAGAAGAAGTTTTAAAACCCTCTATGGTTGGTTTCAAAACCTTTTGTCCAGAATGTAATTTTAGGAAAATGTATTGAAATCCCTACAGTAGGTTTCGAAACCCCCTGGCCAGACAATAAAAAATTTATGTTGAGGTTTTTAAACCTCTATAATAGGTTTTAAAACCTTTGACTGATTTTGGCCAAATAGGCCAAGAATGGTACACAGATGGTTGTGGATTTATAGTATGCTTCTAATTGGGATAATTTATAATAAAACGTTAAGTGAGAATGAAATATTACTAAATACAATTAGAAACGAGAAAATTAAGATGACATAAAACTAGCCTTGATTAAAGCTCGGGAAACGATCAGGACACCCGAGTTCCTTTAGTAAGATTATGATGTCGAAGTATAGAATCAGTCTGGATATCCTTAGATAGTGCGCAAGGCACTTTAAACTGACTAACTAGGGCCGAGGCTCGACCCTCACGAGGGGTGGGTTAGTCGAAGGTGTTGACCGATGTAGATTTTGGGCAATCATCCTCAGTAAACTAGAGGGTGTGTGACTTTCGAGATCATAACCCTTAGTCGCACCATGATATCTGCCATAGAGTAGAGAGTGAAGTATACGAGTATACTCACTATTGCAATTATTCATTTAGTTTGAGCATGAAGTGAACACTTTCAGTATAACTTAGTTGTTAGTGTGGCACAGGCTAGTTCGCTCAGCGTTTGAAATTTGTTTCCTTATGCAAGTTAGTCGAGGAGCAGTTAGATGACCTTTTTGCCAGCAGTGATCCATATCAGACTAGTGTAGAGTGCGTCTCGAGTTCATTTTTAGAGGTCATGTATATTTGTAAATCCATTTTTGTATATTCAAGTCGTAACTTATTTTAAAAGATGGTATGCATAATTTGAATCATTATTTTTGGGAGCTCCTAATTGTAAACTACTTTGATTTAAATTATGGTTGAATAATTACAAATGATTGTTTTCAGATTTGAAAATTGAAGAGAAATTTTGGTTAGCCACTCCGATGGTTCCGTGTGTAACTCTGATTGGTCGGCTGTGTATCGTACTTGTTTAGAGTGTTATATTTAGTGGTATTAGAGCATCAGGTTTAGATGTTCCTAGGGCCCACGGGTCAGAGTCAGTAAAAGATTATGAGTATACATGCCTCTAGGGATGTTAAGAGTACTTCTGCTTTTGAAATAATGATAGTAACTCTTCGTATTGTTCTAATTTCATAGATTAGTCATGAATGAGAGCCCAGGTCATAGTTAGGAGGGTATGCATGAAAGTAGAACTTCTCTTGTGGGTGATTTTGGTGATGAGTTTGTCCTCGAGACTGAGTTTGAGGAGCCCAAGGATGCGGGAGTTGATGAGGCGACTTTCTTTAGAGAGATTACCGCCACCTTAAGGCGTATAACTATAGCCCTACCCAGGACGCCAGTTACCCCACCTACTCAACCAGCTGCGCCAGTCTCACCCGTTATAGCACCGTATGAGTCATCTATTGAAATGCTATGGAGGCATCGTACAATATACTTTTTTAGATCATGAGATGATGACCTCATGGCTTCTGACCAGTGGCTGAGAGAGACCCTTAGGACCATACGTCATCTACACCTCACTTCTAAGGGTATGCTTGAGTGTGCCACCTCCCTGCTGAAGGGTGACACAATAGACTAGTGGGAGGTAGTTGAGATATTTATGGAGCCCAAGCAACCTACCTGGGAGCACTTCTTGGAGGGTTTATGATAGAAGTATATAGGAGAAGCTCAAAGGGATCATTTTGTGTTCGAATATGAGGTGGAGTTCTTTTGACTTAGCTGGTACGCATAAGAGTTAGTGGCGTTGGAGAATTTTCTCTATAGGAAATTCAAGGAAGGCCTCCGCCAAGATATCATCACCTATCTATCTACCAATCCACCTAGAGTTTTTACCAAGTTAGTCCGCCAGGCAAAAGCTCTAGGAAGGTTATGGGGAGAGGAACTATAGTGGCGAGTGCTACTTTTGGGTAGGTTAAGGGAGAATCAGAGACGTCTGGGTCATCTTAGTCATCTAAGAGGGCGTAAGACTCTCAGGGTTCTTGGAGAGCCTTGTCGGGCCAGTCTAGTAGACCTGGGCATCAGACGAACAGATGAGGTAGTATGTCTGACCGACGTAGGAGGCCGTTGGTCACCATATTAGTAGTGAGTTATAGGGTTTCGTGAAATACTCAATCTCAGTTTGCTTATTCAATTTGTGATCGGAGGCATGCGGGGTTTGCTGTCAGGGTTTCAGAGGCTGTTATCGCCCTGGTTTCTTGGACCACTTCATCAGAGATTGCCTAAAGGAATGATATATGGCTCCAAATTTGACCAGAGGTCAACACTATCGGTTCCGAGATGTAGGAGTTATGCATCGAGTCAAACATATAGTGGTGTAAATCGATCTGGGGCCAGTACTGAGCCTAGAGTTGCCACTCGTCAGTATGAAGTCCTAGCCCAAAAGGATTGCGACGTCGCTGATGTGATTTCAGGTATCATTAGTGTTTAATCGACCAATTATCAACTCATTCCTATATCTTTTATGACTTATTTCAAGAGATAAATATCACATTTAAGAATATTATGATAGAGGTTAGAGTGTCTAGCCCTTTAGGCTTAGACGTCCTAGTGGACAAAGCTCGTCGCAGATGTCAGGTTGAAATTCAAGGTGAAATTTTCCCCGTTGATCTTATTCCATTCAGAGAGTTTGACCCTTTTTGAGTATGGGTTAGATGTCGGAGCACGATGTGAGATTGTGGTGTAAGCTTCGATGACTTAAGCTCAGGAAAGAAGATGGGATTATGATCATGATGTTTGGCGAAAAATCCAAAGGTGCAAGGGTTATATTGGCCCTTGGAGCCTAAAAGAAGTTGGAGCAGGGTTGCGAAGCCTTCTTAGCCCACATAATTGACACCAGAGTTACATTTTTTATATTAGAGTACATTTGAACAGTTAGAGATTTTTCAAATGTATTTCCAGATAAGTTGTCGGGTTTACCACCAGATTGGGAGTTAGAGTTTTATTATAGAGGTAATGCCAGGATACACTCCGGTGTCCATTGCTCCTTGTCGTATGGCACCAATGGAGCTAAAAAAAATTGAAGTCATAAATTTAAGAATTGCTCGAGAAAGGGTTTATTAGGCCAAGTATTTCTCCTTGGGGAGTCCTGATTCTATTCGCCAAATATTTCTTACGGGTTATTATTGTCGATTTGTTAAGGGTTCTTCGATGATAGCAACCCCAATAACTAAGTTACTTTAGAAAAGAGTGCCTATTATGTTGAGTGCGAAGCAATAAAATAGCTTTGAGCAGTTGAAATCCCTTTTAACCCAAGCCCCAACCTTAACTCAACCTAAGTCAGGAAAAAAAAGTTCACAGTGTGTAGCGATGCTTCGCTAAATGGCTTAGGATGCATTCTTATACAAGAGGGAAATGTGATAGCTCCCGTCAGCTTAACTGTCACGAGCGGAATTGCCTAACCACGATTTGGAGCTTACAGTCATAGTCTTCGCACTTAAGATTTAGAGGCATTATCTATTTGGGGAAAAGTGTTACATCTTCACTGACCATAAGAGTTTAAAGTATCTGTTTGCGTAGAAAAAATTAAATTTAAGACAACATAGATGGGTTGAGTTATTTAAGGACTATGTTTGTGTTAACTATTACCACCCAGAAAAAGGAACGTTGTAGTAGATACGCTGAACTAAAAGTCGATGTCAGAGTTGAGAGTCTTGTTAGCACGGATGAATTTATCCAGTGATGAGGGTTTATTAGATGAGCTCCGAGTAGAACCCAAGTTATTGAATGAAGTTAAAAGAATATAAAGTTATGACATTTGTTTAAGGGCTCGAGTAGAACAAGTCCAACGAAGCGAGGCCCCAGGATTTGAGTTACGAGAGGGATGTGTTGTATTTTAGGGGTCGTATTTATGTGTCCAAAGATGAAAATTTGAGTAATAAGATCCTCTATGAAGCCCATTGCAGTCCATTTTCACTCCATCATAGTAGCAATAAGATGTATCAAGAGCTTCGACCGTTGTACTTTTGGCTGGGGATGAAGAGAGAGTGTCTAAGTTTGTTGCAAAATGTATGGTGTGCCAGCAAGTTAAGGCGGAACATCAGGTTCCCTTGGGGTTACTCCAGTTGATTCAGATACCGCAGTGGAAGTGAGACAGAATAAATATGGATTTTGTAACCGAGTTACCGATGATGAGACATAAGCACGATGCAATTTGGGTCATAGTATATCGATTAACTAAGTCCGCTTATTTTTTGCTGGTTAGAATGGATTTCACCCTAGAAAGGCTAGCGCAGCTCTACATTCTCGAGATATTGAGATTGCATGGAGTCCCGACTTTGATCATCTCAGACAAAGACCCCAGATTCATCTCTCAATTTTGGGAAGCTCTTCATGTTTCCCTAGGTACCAAACTTCATTTCAGCACCACGTTTCACCCTCAGACAGACGATCAGTCAGAGAACGTTATTCAAATTCTTGAGGTCATGCTTAAGTGCATTGTTATTGATTTTGAGGGTAGTTACACTATAGCAAAACTAATCGCTCCCCTCTCCCAATCGCTTCCTCCCCCATCCCCTTGCTCTCATTTTATCCAATATAAATTTAATGTCGATAGTTGAAAAAACTAGTGACGGTGATTGTGTCATTAGGTGGTTGTATCGTCAGTGAAGATTTGATTGGGTGAAGGTTTAGTCAACGACAACAACGATAAACGACGGTAGTCGACATGGGTATAGAAATTAGATTAAATGTTTTTAGAGTTTTAGGATTTTTTTAAATATTTAAAAAATTAGGTTTTCAAAAAATAAATTTTAAAGTTCTTTATTTTAAATAAAATCTTTAAAATTAATATAAAATGACACATGTTATTTAACGAGATTTTTTAACAACCCTTACGATCGGGATACTTAAAATGATAACATTTATAACGTCAGACATATTTATTGATAAAAAAATAATTTAGATACCTAACTAAAAAAATGATATAATTTGGATACTTACTTTATATTAAACCTATAAAAATCATAGACTAAATTTTTTTTTCCTTCCAAGTTTAAAGGCTAAAAGTACCATTAGACCTAAAATAACTAAAGAATCAAAGCAATATTGGATGCACGTGCTTTCGTACACATAAATGTCAGTTGATTGAATCAGTTTCACTGTACATGGAATATTTTAGATGCATCGTTCACTGAGAAAAGTTAAATTGTTTGGCTTAAACTTAAAAGTGTCCAACTTTTTTTTTTTTCAGTTTTATACCTAAAGTTTTTTCATTTCAATTAGGTGCCTAATTTTTCATTTCCTAACTCAGTTTAGATAATCATGACCGACCGTTAACTCATTAAAAATATCACATAATGTTTGTTTAATATTTAAAAATAAATTTTATAATTATAATAATAAATTAATTAATTCCATTTGAAAATTTTATAGGTTCCCTCTCTTCCCCTTTAACCCTAAATCATCTGCATAATTTGAAATTTTGAAGATGAACAAGTTTTGAAAGCTTAGAAATATCGGAAGATAATGGCCCCTCGAGATTGAGAGACACATGCATATTGTTGTTCAAAAAAATGATTTCCCCCCTCTCTTTCTCTTTCTCTTCCCCTTTCTTCCCCTTTCTCATCAACATTAACTATGGTAAAGAGATTTTCGAAGATGACTCCAAGACCCATTGTTCCTCAACAAGCCAGACGTAATTTGCTGGGTTTTTTTCCCGTTTTTGTTTGAAATTTTTTTTATGGGTTTTGCTTGAAAGTTCTTCACGTTGTTGGTTTTTTTTTCGTTTTTGTTTGAAATAATTTTTATGTGTTTTTTCTTGAAAGTTTTCTTCTTGAAATGATGAAGAATAGGTGTTGGATTGAAGCCAAGCATAAAATCTTTTGGGAGAAAAAGCAAAGTAAATGTTAAGGAAACAGATGATGAAAAGAAGAGCAAGTAAAAGTAAGGTTGTCACCATAGCTAATGTTGATGAATCAAACAGAACAAAAGCAAGAGGGAGGGGGGAAGAAGATGAAAACAAGAGGGAGGGGGAAGAAGATGAACAAGTGTTTAATTTTTTTTCAATTAATCTATTTCAATTTTTTTTATTTTTAGGAATTTTCTTAATATTAAAAAATGTCATCTGACATTTAACTGTAGAAATTAACGGTCTGTCACAGTCAGACCCAAACTGATGACGGAATTAAACGTTAAACAGCATATTGAAACAAAACAAATGTTATGCACTGAACTGAAAAAAAGATATACGTTGGGCATCATCTTGACGTTTAAGCAAAAAAACAATTATCAATATTCTTCCTATCTAGAGTATGCAATTGTCATCTTAGTTTATAAGATTATTGTTTTTTACGTTTTCTTATAATCTGTTGAGTATCATATTTTTATGGAAAATTAAATTACCTTCCTGAATACTGTTGGGACATTTTTTTCTTTAAAAGTATTTTTTATATTACTTCTGGTAGGCATGTTTAAATATCTATAAAATCGTTATAAAGATAATTTTGGAGATATACGTTTAAAATTATAATCAAAATTGATTCGAAAGTCAATAACACATAATAAATGTTAAAGTATCCCATAATACCAAAAAATTGATACTTTGTTAGAATCATCTGTTGTCTTGATTTTTGAAAATTTAGAAATATGAATTAAATTGATTTATCATATCTTGTATGAATATAAACGTTTTCATTGATTTTCAGGAAAAAAAATAAAAAATTTCACATGATTTTCTGAATAATATTTCTCTATCATGACTAATTAACAAGGTATCATTCTAGTAAGTTATGAGACCACCTCATTACTAAAGATAAAAATTGTGAAGGATGTTCTCTTGCCTCAAATAAATATATATAGCATTCCAATAAATTAGGATACCACCTTGTAAATTACAGTAATACAATAATATTGTCTTAATTATTTTGAAAGATAAAAAAAAGCTTTTATGATTCATACCCTTTATGGCTCCGTTTGATAGATTGTAATTAGTTTTATGAAAATAATATATGTAAATGAATTATCTAAAAATTATTTTACGTAAATGAATTACCCGAAAATGTTTTACTTAAAATGAATTACCTGAAAACTGTTTTACATACAATGAATTATATCTTCTCGAAAACAATTTCTAAAAACTATTTTAGTTTTTTTTATGATATTGTGTACACTATTTTCACTTATTTATACATTATAATTAAATTTATGAAAAATAATTTACATAAATTGAATACTTTAAAATTGATTTACGTAAAATGAATTATTAAAAAATAATTTCTAGAAAATATTTTACGGTGTATGAATGATTTTATGTAAATAATTTCTAGTTGATAAATTTTCATATTATAATATCAAATATAATAATTATTATTTTACCACCGAAGACATCAAAAATAACAACAATTTATTTACCATCGAGGTTGCGATTCGTACAATATTATATTAATATTAAATATATAAAATATATTACTCATTATTAATAATTAATATATATTCTTAAATGAAAATATAATATATTAATATAATATAACTGAGTATATATTAAAATATTAAAAAGTCTAATATTATTAAAATTATATTATATATATTGAATATTTTAATAATGAATGATTTTATTAAAATGATATTAAAATAATATATTAATATGAAATAAATAAAATAATATTATTTTGAGTACTCATATTTTGAAGTAAAAAGTTAGGAAAATGTTTTACGAAAAATCAGATGGTAAATATTTTATAAAAAATACAAAGGAGGTAGGAAAATGAATTACATAGAGGAAATCAATTACAATTATCAACATTGAAAAATATTTTTCATAAAACCAATTACAAATATCAAAACTGGAAAAAAAGTCCGAAAAATATTTTTCAACTATCAAATACAAAAAGAAAATATTTTCCAAAAATTATTTTCTACCTATAAAACACACCCTAAATGAACTAATATATATATATATGGACTTATCACAAGCATTTGTAACATCATACAAAACGTAAGCATTATAATACTCATTAACACCTTATAGCACGCATTTTAATCATTGTTAGCCTTTCATGGGTAAATTATACATTTAGTACTTAAAATATTAGTTTTGGTTTGTTTTATTATTTAAATTTTTATTTTTTTTTCAAAATCATACTTAATATTTAGGGTTTATTTCATTTTAGTACTTTGCCATTGAAAATTTAATGGCAATGTATTTTTTACAGGTAAATTACATCATTCATCATTCAACTATCTTCTTACTCCTATTTTGGTAATAAAGTTTAACAATTTTTAATTTAACTGCTTAACTTTCAAATTGCTCATATTTTAATCACTCTAATTTATTTTATTAATAATTCTTGTGACATGATATTTTTTATTATTATTTTATTAATATATAATTAACAAAAAAATTAAATTTGAATATTAGAGTGATTAAATTAGGAGAAATTTAAAGGTTAAGTAATTAAATTAAAAAAATTGAAACTTTAGTGACCAAAAGGTGTCATACAAGTCACTCGTTAAGTTTTTAATGATAATATACTAAAATGAAATAAAAACTAAACATTATGTATGATTTTGAAAAAAAAAGTAAAAGTTTACATACTAAAATGAACCAAAATTGATGGTTTAGGTGCTAAATGCATAGTTTACCCTAAATTCATTTACTATTTGAAGGGTTTCTTATAATTTTTCCTACTTTTCTATTACTACGCACAATGATTTTCTAGTCATCTTTACCCACAAACGAACATTCTTAATCATTTCACATTTTGTTAATAATCAAACTACGCAATTATGATATTTTGATACACAAGAGCGTTTTGGTAATTTTCGCCACCAAGGATCGTTTAGTTATTTCTGTAGTTACGAAAGTATTTTAGATATTTTCTTGTTCATAGTCTTTTATTTTTCTTAATCGCACCATTAATAATAATGTAACACCCCAGATCGATGTGGTTGACCAGATATGATTCGAGGTGTCGTATTAGGTCACCGGAGCGACCCACAATAAAAATATAGAAAAAATTAAATTTTTTGTTAAAGTGCATAAAATCTTAAAACAATTTATAATTAAAATACAAGTTCAAAAAATCATTCATGTATTACAAACATAATTAAAATCATACATGTTTCAAACTCATTATATAAAAAAAATCAAATGTGACCTACATGCCCCCTAATTACCTTTACCGTACTCTTCAACCCAAGTCAAAGGAACTCCCACTACAGATGTCACTAGCTATGTTGGATCAATTCTTTTAACCTGAAATGGTGAGTAAAAGAGTGAACTTTGGGAAGCTCAGTAATACATAACTACTAAGTGATGCTGAAGGACATACAAATAAGTGGAAAATCATAATTTTTTCCTTATTAATTCAGACTTCTACAGGTTTCGGGATGAGCTACGGTTCGATTGATATTTCTTCGAGTAAAAGATAAGAAGCTTACAATTAAGATGAAAAGTTCAGAGGACCAGGTTCAGGAGATCGGAATAGGATGTCTAGTGTGTTCAAACCAAAACCAGTAAAAAGGTACAATCTTTTTAAAATAGTAACAATTTAAAACATATTTTTTAGACTATAGTAAAACCCTCCAACCGAACACCAATATGTAGTTCCACAAAATTGCATCCATAAGGACTTATTGTAACATCCCAAACTATGGGTTAGTGACTAAATTGTAAAACTTCAGAATGTGGTGATTAAAGTAGGATATTTGAATAGTTCAATGAGTTATTCAAAAATATTTCCTGAAGATTTTAGTAATTATTAAATGAATCAAAGGGAAAAATGGTCATTTAACATGAAAGATATTTTTCCCTCTTATAAGATAAGGGAACCACGTGGGGAAATGAGAGATTTCTCCAGAGTTTTCGTCTTCCTTCTCCCAGCCGTGAACTCCAACTTGCAAGGTAAGATTTCTTAATAGTGATTATTAGCTGAAATTTAAGTTGGGTTTCGATCATTAGATGATAACTAAGCTTAAAGAAACTTAAGTTATCTTAAAATCAAAAGATGATGGAATTAAGAGAGATTAAAGATTATGAGTTCTTGAATGAAATCTTGATATAGAGTTGATAATTAGAATTGGAAGTTGAATTTGACTTGTCATCAATCTAAATAAGGAATATGAAGTGTTAGAATGAGATTTGGAACATGTTGATATTTGCGTATGATTCTTGAATGCCATATAAAGGATATGATTGGGAGGTTAAAGAAGTGATTATTAAGTAGAAATAAGTGTAAATATGTGTATGAAAGTTAGGAATATTAAAGAAGGTGAAATATGAAGTGTTGAGAGGAAAATGAAGGGATTTTCGTGTTCAAAATGACATTTCTGGGTTGTGTGCATCAATACATCTTCAATGGGTACCGATGCACTCTCAAATAAATAAACATCAAAATCAATTAGTGCATTTATGCATAAGGAGTGCATCGATGCACCCCCTAAGAAGAAAACATCGAATGTAAATGGTGTACCGATGCACGTTAAGGAATGCATCAATACCTGTAGAGTGCCGCGATGCATACTCCATAAAAGATGAAAATAGTCTTTCTTTTAGCCCAAGAAGTGATAGTTTAGAAGATATCAATTAGTATACTGATACGTATCAATGTATTACTATGTAGGTTTGGAGCGTAATCCTGTTCCGGAACAATCGAAGAACTAGGATCAAACCAAAGTAAGGATACGATGAGTGCATAGTGTATTGTATATGGTGATTCATGGAAATAAGACTTGTGTTAAGTCTATTTCCTATATTAGAATGCATGAATTAATGATATAAGCATGTGATTGGTATAAGTATATGTGTTTATGTTATGATGTTATAAGTGGAAGGGAACTATATGACATATAGTATTTAGGGCAATGATTTATGTGAAATATAATAACCAAGTATAAGTTATGTAAGTTAGTGTATGTAACTAATATGATGGACTCATGATTAAATGAAGACTGAAATAAGTTGAGTAACATTGATGTATATATGATAGAAAATGAGAATCAGATGTAACTAAGAAACACTGGCATAAGTTATTATACTAACATTTAATAGTAGTTATATAAGAATTATATAGAAAAATCATATGTGAATAGGTTTAGATAATAAAATATGTGAGGTTGAATTAAGTAAATATGGAATTAGTATAAACTTTATATGTTGTAAGGGATTATGCAAATCGGTAAGATAATTTATATGGTATTGATATAAGGGTATATGCATAAAATAATATGAGATGTTGTGAAGCTATGTGATATGCTATGAGAATGACCCATGTGAATACATGAGCTATATGAATTAGTGATGTGCATGTATATGAATATAAGTATTATGAGCTACGTGCTTATGAGATATGATATGGAACATGAGCTATGTGAAAATAAGTAGTAATTACATGTGCAAATGGAATGTTATGTGAAAAGTTATGTGGCTATGTGAAGATGTGTAATGGTATAAAGATATGCCCATGTATGTGAATGAGAGCTAGGGGTATAGTTAGCTATGTGAAATAGTTAAGTAATTACATGTGCAAATGTAAATGTTATGTGAAAAGTTTGTGGCTATGTGAAGAGTGTAATGGTATAAAGATAATGCCCATGTTATGTGATATGAGACAGGGGTATAGTTGACATGCCAAGAGTCGAGGGATTATTAGTGGTCCTTCGGGACAAACAATGGTCCTTCGGGACATAGTGGTTCTTCGGAACAATCAGTGGTCCTTCGGGACAAATATTCAGTGCCCATTGAGGGAAATATACGAGCTGTGGTGATAACATAGTGCACAACCTCTATATACTCGCACATCTTTAGTTCTCACATGTGTACATGGGCTAATAAAGAGATAATATAAATAAACTTGATATGATGATATATTTGTTTCCTTGTGAAATGTTATGTGTGATATATGATTGTACAAATGGTAATTATAAGATCATATGATAAAAGGAATCTATGATAGTGATAAAAATGAGGATGATGATATAGTTGCTTGATTGTATATGTTATATGATATAAGTGAGTACATATTAAGATATATGATATGAACATGAGAGATTATATGAACAAGAGAATAAGAGATATGAATGATAATGACATGTATGTATATATGTATGTATGTATGTATATATGTATGTATGTATATATGTATGTATGTATATATGTATGTATGTATGTATATATATATATGTATGTATATATGTATGTATGTATGTATGTATATATGTATGTATGTATGTATGTATGTATGTATGCATGTATTATATATATGTATGTATGTATGTATATATGTATGTATGTATATATGTATGTATGCATGTATGTATATAATGTATTTGTTACATAAATAAGGATATGACTTGTATGATATAATAGTAGTAATTAATCATGCATGATTACAAGTTATAGTTTACATTATATGTTTATTTGCCTCACTAAGTCATCGACTTAGGGTGTGAGTGTTTCACACGTAGGTTCTGAAAAGCGAGAGGAGAAGTGAAGAGGAGCAAGACAGGCCAGACTCTCCTTTCCACAGATCAGATCAGAATTGTAGTTAAGTATATATATTTGGTTGTATATAGTGTGTTGGCATGTAACGAAATTGTGAATTACTAATGCTCTGATTGATTTTGTTTATTTTGGTCCAACTTGTGTGAATTAACATCTTTTATTTTAATGAAAGTTTAAAATTTTCATGATTTTCTTTAAGAGTCAAAGTTTGAAAAGTCAATGTGACATCTCGGACTCGAATTTTAGTCAGATACGGGTTGGGGGTGTTACATTTAATGGTATTAGAGCTACGGTTAAGCCGATTCTAGGCTTAAAACGAAGTCAAAAGTGTTTTAAAAAGTATACATGCCAACACAAAGTGAAAAATTTTCTGATATGATAGTGTAAGGAGTGTACTGTCCTGTTAATAGAGTTAAATTGTTATATTAAATTAGATATCTGATCATGAGAGCTTTCAAAGTGAAGCGAAAGGAGATAGACCTGAAGGTAATAGCAATTCACCTGCCCTGGCCAGGCAGGGCAAAACAAACACCTTAGGGAATGCATGTATAGGATTAAATAATGTTTTTCATTAAGTTGAATGAATGTATAGCAGTAGTTAAAATAGTTAAGAGCACCCAAGTTCAAGGGTGAATTTGTTGAAGGTTCTGTTGTTACAGACATTTGGTTAAATGATATGAAGATAATGCTAGAAGGTTTTCATTTCTCTAAGTGGAGAAGTTAAATTGAGTAGTTTCATTACTACGTGGGCAAGCTAGAGTATGGTGGACAAATGTCACCATAAGAACGTTAAAGGATCAAATGATGGGGTTCGAATTGTAAAAGAGTTCAAGAATAAGTGCATCAGTGATACGTTTATAAGATGAATGAAATCAGAGTTATGAATTTGAAACAAAGGGATAGATTGTGTATAAGCAAGAGTGTGGATATGATAATAGTTTGTAATCTAGAAAGAAAGAGTTAGCGTTGGCTAAAAATATTTCGTGATGAAAGCGTGTAACACTTCAACCCGTACCCGACTCAGATACAAGTCCGAGGTGTCACATTGACTTTTTAAACCTTGACTCTTAAAGAAAATCATGAAAATTTTAAACTTTCTTTAAAATAAAAGATGTTAATTTACACAAGTTGGACCAAAATAAACAAAATTAATCAGAGCATTAGAAATCCAAAATTTTGTTACATGCCAATACACTATATACAACCAAATATCTACACTTAACTACCATTCTGATCTGATTTGTGGAAAGGAGAGTCTGACCTGTCTTGCTCCTCTTCACATCTCTTCTTGCTTTCCAAAACCTACTTGTGAACACTCACACGCTAAGTTGATGACTTATTGAGGCATAAAAAAACATATAATAGAAACTCTAACTCAGAGCAACACATGAACACTTAATATGATTCTACCATTCACAAACATATAATATTTCTTATAACATATACATACATGCACCTGTATATTATCATCTTCACACTTAGCATTATTATCAAACCATCTTATCATATAATCTCATCTTCACTAAATTTGCACATCATCAATCACTAAGAGTAATTCACAAAGAATCAAACATAACAGTGAAATTTACGTTTGTCTACTAAACTATAACATATATGATCATGTTATGCACATATGCAAATAATCCTCTTATGTAAATTTCACTTAAATTTTCTTTGAATTGCCCATGTAAATTATTGAGATCAGAAGGTATGTGAGTACACTGAGGTTGTTCACAAACTGTCACCACAACTCGAATAATTCCCACTAGGGGCACTGAATATTTGTCCCGAAGGACTGTCCCGAAGGACCACTATTACCATTCACAAACATATAATATTTCTTATAACATATACATACATGCACCTGTATATTATCATCTTCACACTTAGCATTATTATCAAACCATCTTATCATATAATCTCATCTTCACTAAATTTGCACATCATCAATCACTAAGAGTTATTCACAAAGAATCAAACATAACAGTGAAATTTACGTTTGTCTACTAAACTATAACATATATGATCATGTTATGCACATATGCAAATAATCCTCTTATGTAAATTTCACTTAAATTTTATCTTTGAATTGCCCATGTAAATTATTGAGATCAGAAGGTATGTGAGTACACTGAGGTTGTGCACAAATACTGTCACCACAACTCGAATAATTCCCACTAGGGGCACTGAATATTTGTCCCGAAGGACCACTATGTCCTGAAGGACCACTATGCCCCGAAGGACCACTATGCCCCGAAGGACCATTGATATGTCCCGAAGGACCACTGATAATCCCTCATCTCTTGGCATGCCAATTATACCTACAGTTCTCATATTAAATAACATGAGCTTAAATATGTATACACTTCACATTTTCATATCTCTCTTATCACTCATCATATAACACATCATTCACTTCACATGTACACATATGATCACTTAGCATTATCCTTTGGTAATACCGCTTATTACACATAATGTCATATTAAAACATGGATGAATTATGCATATACTCACTTGCACGTAGAATAATTCCATATAAATCACATATCACATGGCTCATATCTCAAACATATACTCTTATAACTTCTTATCACTTGATTTCATATAGCTCAATAGTCACATGACTTATTTTATATACATATATTCATATACTTTATAATTACATAGTTTACTCCATTTAACCCATAATCACATAATCACATAATTCACTTACATATATATCATTTTCATACCTAAATCATATAACACCTAAGTCTTCCTCATAAAGTTATACTATATGTTCATATAATCTCATTTTATCCTATAAGTCAATACTTATCTTGACTCACTTCTCTATTTATTCACATAATTGATTATATCAATTCATATAATTTATTACATTATCCTGCATTTATATTGATCATGTAATCTATATCATAACATATAATTTATATACTAAATTAATCCATTTATTTACCTTCATGTCACTTGACTCATATATCATAGTTTCTTTTAAATATAATTCTTCTCTAAACACTTAACTTATAATTTGGTATCATCATTTATATTTATGCACCCTAATTTACATACTATTCTCCTAAAGTCTTATAACCTTTTCTTATATAAACCCTTATACCATATAATATAACCTATACTTGATTATCTTATGATCACAATTACCTATATCAAATAATGCTTTAACTTACAACCTAGGTCACATGTTTATTTCATTCCTTATAATTTTATCACACATCTTATGTCACATTTCCTACAATTTCATATTCCTTTATTACTTGACTTATTTCTTGTTCCTATATCTTCTTATATACATATAAATATATGCTTTCTCATCTTATAACTTATATTATATATGCATGCAATCTTAGAAGTTAATAATCAGTAAATCAGATAATATTCTTGCATTGTTTCAAAAATCATTATCATATAACACATAAATATACACCACATAGCATGTAATGCAAGCATGTCACATTCACATAGTACGCAATCTTAATCATGCTTCGACTCATGCTATCATATATTCAAAATATATGGAACAGACTTATCATAAGTCCAATTCCCATGTAAAAGTACATATATTCCAATAGTATGCACTCAATTTGGCCTCACTAAGTTCTAATCCCCTTTTATGATTTCCTTTCTTTTGATCGAAACTTAACTTGATAGTCGTCCCAAAACTTGTTTGTACTCTATACCTACATAATCATACATTGATACATATCAGTATCCAATATACTCTAATCTATAATTTCTTAGACCAAAAGAAAGGTCTATTTCTTTTTCCCTTTGAAGTGCATCGATACATTTTACAGTGTATCGATGCATCCCTTAACATGTGCATCGATGCACTACCCCATGCATCGATACACAATTTACATTCGATATTTCTATTTTAATGGGTGTATCGATGCACTCCCTATGCATCGATGTACTCCTTGCATTCGATGTTCATTTATTTGAGAGTGCATCGATACATATTGAAGATGTACCGATGCACACTACCCAGAAATTACATCTTGAGCACGAAGATGTCTTGTTTTGACCCTAAATTCTACTTATTAATCTCTCATTATACCTTAAAACTTATTTATACATATATAAACCTTCTTATAACACTATAACACTTTACCATCTCCCATAATTCACCATAATTCTTGAATCAAAGAATTTCATTAAATTTTCCATGTGTTTTAAATTCAATTCTATCACCTCTAACTTCTTAATTAACCCATTGACAAGTCAGATTCATTCTTAGAACTTCAAAAACCTTTTTATAATAAAAGTTCATTTCTTAATTCTTAATAGAAATTCCTTTCAAATTCTCTCTTATTGGTGTTTTAAACTTATATAAGCTTTCCTTAAGCTTATATAACCCCCAAAGACTCAAATCCAACTCAAGAATTCAAGAAATCAACAACTAAATCAAACTTACCTTTAAATGGACCCAACGTGAAGAAAGAAGAAGAAGAGATAGCTTTCCAGATAACTCTCCCCCCCATCCCCACGTGTTATCTTCCTAAATAAGGGGGAGAAATATCATCCCATCCAAATTACCATAATACCCTTATAATCCTTTCATATTTACCCTTTATCCAATAATGAATATTCTATTAAAATCCTTGAACTTTTTAATTTTTCCTAAATTGATCCCTAAATTTCAAAATTCTCATTTTAGTCACTGACCCGAATTTTGGGATGTTACAAATCTCCCATCCTTTAAAGAAAATTCATCCTCAAATTTTCACTGAACATATCAATAAGAACATATCTTCTAATGTTCTCATACGAACTCCTTTACTCAATCTTTCCTTCCTTAAGGTTCCATGCAAATACTTATCTCATTTTCTACATCATGGCTTTTTGTTCAGAATACACAACTTTATTCAGATTCACATCATAATTGATTAACTCAACTTTATCTTTTCCTCCAATCTTATAACTCTATTACCTTTACTCTGATAGCTAGTCATAACATCTGTTCAATCAATGTTTTAACTCATAAACTCTGGCTTTCTATATCTTATACGCTTGTCCTTGATGCACTTATTCTTGAACTCTTCTACAAATTCTAACCACTTCTTTAGATCTTTTAATTTCTTATGGTGACACTTGTCACCATATTCTATCTTATCCATAAAATAAAAAGAACACTTCACATCACTTTTTCGATTCAAAACTGTGAAAACCTTCTATCACTATTCTAATATGATTTCAACTTTATGAAATCAACCTTTAATCTTATAAGACACTTTATGAGGTTTTGCTCTTCATCCTGCCTTGCTAGGGTAGGTGAATTCTATCACCATCAGATTTGTCAGCTATCGATTTACTTTGACAATTTCTATAATCAATTTCTACTATATCATACAAATCTTATTCTATTAGCAAGACAACATACTCCTTACAGTATCATATCAGAATTTTTCACTTGTAGTTGGCATGTACACATTTTTAAACCTCATTGACTTCGGTTAAGCCTAAAATCGACTAAATGTAACACCCCAACCCGTACCTGACTCAGATATAAGTTTGAGGTGTCACATTGACTTTTCAAACCTTGACTCTAAAAAAATCATGAAATTTTAAACTTTATTTAAAATAAAGATGTTAATTTACACAAGTTAGACCAAAATTAATCAGAGCATTAGAAATCCAAAATTTTGTTACATGCCAACACACTATATACAACCAATACCTACTTAACTACCATTCTGATCTGATTTGTGGAAAGGAGAGTATGACCTGTCTTGCTCATCTTCACTTCTCTCTCACTTTCCAAACCTACGTGTGAACACTCACACGCTAAGTCGATGACTTAGTGAGGCATAAAAAAAACATATAATAGAAACTCTAACTCAGAGCAACGATGAACACTTAATATGATTATACCATTCACAAACATATAATATTCATATAACATATACATGCACATGTATATTATCATCTTCACACTTAGCATTATTATCAACCTTCTTATCATATAATCTCATCTTCACTAAATTTGTACATCATCAATCACTTAGAGCAATTCACAAAGAATCAAACATAACAGTGAAATTTACGTTTGTCTACTAAACTATAACACATATGATCATGTTATGCACATATGCAAATAATCCTCTTATGCAAATTTCACTTAAATTTTATCTTTAAATTGCCTATGTACATTATTGAGAATAGAAGGTACGTGAGTATACTGAGGTTGTGCACAAATGCTGTCACTACAGCTCGAATAATTCCCACTAGGGCACTGAATATTTGTCCCGAGACAACTATGTCCCGAAGGACCACTGATAATCCTCGACTTGGCATGCCAATTATACCTACAGCTCTCATATTAAATAACATGGGCTTAAATATGGATACACTTCACATTTTCATATCTCTCTTATCACTCATCATATAACACATCATTCACTTCACATGTACACATATGATCACTTAGCATTATACATTGGTAATACCGCTCATTACACATAATGTCATATTAAACATGGATGAATTATGCATATAATCACTTGCACGTAGAACAATTCCATAAATCACATATCACATGGCTTATAACTTATTCTTATATTTTCTCAAACATATACTCTTATAACTTCTTATCATAACCTTCTTATCACTTGATTTCATATAGCTCAATAGTCACGTGACTTACTTTATATACATATATTCACTACTTTATAATTACATAGTTTACTCCATTTCACCCATAGTCACATAATCACATAATTCCACTTACATATATATCATTTTCATACCTAAATCATATAACGCCTAAGTCTTCCTCATAAAGTTAACTATATGTTCATATAATCTCATTTTATCCTATAAGTCAATACTTATCTTGACTCACTTTTCCATTTATTCACATAATTGATTATATCAATTCATATAATTTATTACATTATCCTGCATTTATTAATCATGTAATCTATATCATAACATAATTTATATTCTAAATTAATCTATTATCTAGCTTCATGTCACTTGACTCCTATATCATAGTTTCTTTTAAATATAATTCTTCTCTAAACACTTAACTTATAATTTGGTATCATCATTTATATTTATGCACCCTAATTTATATATATTCTCCTAATGTTTATAACTTTTTCTTTTATAAACCCTTATACCATATAATATAACCTATAGTTGATTATCTTATGATTACAATCACTTATATCAATAATGCTTTAACTTACAACCTAGGTCACATGTTTATTTCATTCCTTATGACTTTATCACACAACTTATGTCACATTTCCTACAATTTCATATTCCTTTATTACTTGACTTATTTCTTGTTCCTATATCTTCTTATATACATATAAATATATGCTTTCATCTTATAACTTATATATATATGCATGCAATCTTAGAAGTTAATAATCAGTAAATCAGATAATATTCTTGCATTGTTTCAAAAATCATTATCATATAACACATAAATATACACCACATAGCATGTAATGCAAGCATGTCACATTCACATAGTACGCAATCTTAATCATGCTTCGACTCATGCTATCATATATTCAAATATGGAACAGACTTATCATAAGTCCAATTCCCATGTAAAGTACATATATTCCAATAGTATGCACTCACTTGGCCTCACTAAGTTCCAATCCCTTTTATGATTTCCTTTCTTTTGATCGAAACTTAACTTGATAGTCGTCCCAAAACTTGTTTGTACTCTATACCTACATAATCATACATTGATACATATCAGTATCCAATTGATATACTCTAATCTATATTTCTTAGACCAAAAGAAAGGTCTATTTCTTTTTCCCTTTGAAGTGCATCGATACATTTTACAGTGTATCGATGCATCCCTTAACATGTGCATCGATGCACTACCCCATGCATCGATACACAATTTACATTCGATATTTCTATTTAATGGGTGTATCGATGCACTCCCTATGCATCGATGTACTCCTTCATTCGATGTTCATTTATTTGAGAGTGCATCGATACATATTGAAGATATACCGATGCCACTACCCAGAAATTACATCTTGAGCACGAAGATGTCTTTTTTTGACCCTAATTCTACTTATTAATCTCTCATTATACCTTAAACTTATTTATACATATAAACCTTCTTATAACACTATAACACTTTACCATCTCCCATAATTCACCATAATTCTTGAATCAAAGAATTTCATTAAATTTCCATGTGTTCTAAATTCAATTATATCACCTCTAACTTCTTAATTAACCCTTTGACAAGTTAAATTCATTCTTAGAACTTCAAAAACCTTTTTATAACAAAAGTTCATTTCTTAACTCTTAATAGAAATTCCTTTCAAATTCTCTCTTTGGTGTTTTAAACTTATATAGCTTTCATTAAGCTTATATAACCCCCCAAGAATAAAATCCAACTCAAGAATTCAAGAAATCACAACTAAATCAAACTTACCTTTAAAGATGGAAGCCAATGTGAAGAAGGATGAAGAAGAGATAAGCTTTCCAGATAACTCTCCCCATCCCCACGTGTTATCTTCCTAAATAAGGGGGAGAAAAATATCATGTAATCCAAATTACCATAATACCCTTATAATCCTTTCATATTTACCCTTTTATCTAATAATAAAATATTCCTATTAAAATCCTTGAACTTTTAATTTTTCCTAAATTGATCCCCAAATTTCAAAATTCCTATTTTAGTCACTAAGCCGGATTTCGGGATGTTACAAATTGTATCGGATATAGTTGTATATATTGAGTATGTAAATGTGATGTAGTGAAAAGATAAGGATTTACATGTTTAAGAGGATAAAGAGTAATAGAAAAGTTTAAGAATGAATATGTATCGGTGATCAGTTTATAAGACAAAGAAAGTTACAACGTTTGATTTTAAAACAGAGGAATAGTACTGTGTGTGAGTAAAAGTCTGAGTTTGAAAAGTTGAGTATACCTTTGAGGAAAATTTCGACGGAAAAGAAGGTATATGATCGGGTGATAAGGTTTGTACCATAGATTGAAAATTAAAGACTGTGTTCAGAAATTTAAATGTGCAACCGAATAATGTTAGAAGATTCTCACTATTATTAAGTGGATAATTTAGATGAAGTAATTTAGTTACTATGCGGTTGAGTTAAAGTATGGTAAAAATGTTGTTATGGGAATAATGAAAGATTTATTGATGTGAATATTGTTCGGATGAGTTTAAGAAATAAGTACTCGGTGATTAGTTTATAATAGAAGAAGTTAAAATGTTGAATATGAACAAAGAAATTTCATGGTATATGAGAAATAATTATGGATTTGATAAGTTAAGTTAATCAAGTATAAGGTGAATCTGGATTTGGTTATGTATTCTGATCATATAGATGAAATAAGTATTTATAAAAGATTAAGGAAGAAATTATCAGTACAAGAGATGATAAAGGAAGAGGTTTTATATAAATAAAGGAAGATTATCAAATTACGAAGATGTGATGAAATTGATAATCATGGAGTATAAGTGATATGAAAAGAGTATGAGAGCCTGAGAAAATATAGATCTATGTTACAAGGATATTTTGATTTATGGAGGAGTAAAGGGATAAAGAAAGTAAATGAAAAAGGAAATTAAAGGGTTAAGTAAGATAAATGTTATATGGAAGTGTAGATGATAAGTTCGATATAAAAATAAGAAAATGTGCAAGGTAATGTGAAAAGACTGTTTGATTCTGTAAAGTATATGTTGAATCACAATTGAAGAGATTTAAAGTTGTGTTTGGTCAAATGATGATGGAATATAAGTTTGTATTGTTATAAAGTAATTAGAAATTAATGAAGAAATAGATGGATTTATGGTATAGAGTGATGAGAATAGAGGTGTTGCCTATATAATGAGTGACATTATGTGGATTTTAGAAAGGTCAAGGAAATGCATAATAGAAGGAGAGAGAAACGATAAATGAATTGAGGTTACTAGTTACTGTTTATCTGATAAGTGACAGTAGATGAATATATATATAAGGGAAAAGGTAATTGAAGAACTACAGGAAGGAAATATTAAGTAAATGAGGTAACATAAGAACATTAGAAGATATGTTTTTATTAATGTGCGCATGAAAATTTGAGGACGAATTTTCTTAAAAGGAGGAGAGATTTGTAACATCCCAAACTATGAGTTAGTGACTAAATTGTAAAACTTCAGAATGTGGTGATTAAAGTAGGATATTTGAATAGTTCAATGAGTTATTCAGAAATATTTCCTGAAAGTTTTTAGTAATTATTAAAGGAATCAAAGGGAAAAATGGTCATTTAGCATGAAAGATATTTTTTCCCTCTTATAAGATAAGGGAACCACGTGGGGAAATGAGAGATTTCTCCAGAGTTTCTTCTTCCTTTTCCCAGTCGTGGACTCCAACTTGCAATGGTAAGATTTCTTAATAGTGATTACTAGCTGAAATTTAAGTTGGGTTTCGATCACTAGATGATAACTAAGCTTAAAGAAAGCTTAAGTTATCTTAAAATCAAAAGATGGGAATTAGGAGAGATTAAAGATTATGAGTTCTTGAATGAAATCTTGATATAGAGTTGATAATTAGAATTGGAAGTTGAATTTAACTTGTCATCAATCTAAATAAGGAATATAAAAGTGTTAGAATGAGATTTGGAACATGTCGATTTGCGTATGATTCTTGAATGCCATATAAAGGATATGATTGTGAGGTTAAAGAAGTGATTATTGAGTAGAAAATAAGTGTAAATATGTGTATGAAAGTTAGGAATATTAAAGAGGGTGAAATATGAAGTGTTGAGAGGAAAATGAAGGGATTTTCGTGTTCAAATGACATTTATAGGTTGTGTGCATCGGTACATCTTCATGGGTACCGATGCACTCTCAAATAAATAAACATCAAATGCAATTAGTGCATCGATGCATAAGGAGTGCATCGATGCACCCTCTTAAGAAGAAAACATCGAATGTAAATGGTGTACCGATGCACAGGTAGTACATCGATGTACACGTTAAGGAATACATCGATACACTGTAGAGTGCATCGATGGATACCTTCATTAAAAGATGAAATAGTCTTTCTTTTAGCCCAAGAAGTGATAGTTTAGAAGATATCAATTAGTATACTAATACATATCAATGCATTACTATGTAGGGTTAGAGCGTAATCCTGTTCCTGAACAATCGAAGAATTAGGATCGAACCAAAGCAAGGCTAAGGTGAGTGCATAGTGTATTGTATATGGTGATTCATGGAAATAAGACTTGTGTTAAGTCTATTTCCTATATTAGAATGCATGAATTAATGAATATAAGCATGATTGGTATAAGTATATGTGTTATTGTTATGATATGCATGGATATGTTAGAGTAGTAAATATATATATATATATATATATATATTATATATATATATATATATATATATCTAATTCATGTGATTAGATAAGAAGATGATATAGGTTATATGATCATGAACTAAGTAGATAATAAAGATTTAAGTAATAACAAGAGAAAGTGGTATACACTTGGTGGTATAAATACCCAGAATTATATAGACATGTAATATAGGGTTAAGTAATGAGGAATTATGGGTCTATATGACTGAGAAGATAGAAGAACCATGGGTAAATATATATAAGTGTACACAAACTCTAGGGAATGTTATAAGTGGAAGGGAACTATGACATATAGTA
This sequence comes from Hibiscus syriacus, assembly GCF_006381635.1. NCBI lineage: Eukaryota > Viridiplantae > Streptophyta > Magnoliopsida > Malvales > Malvaceae > Hibiscus > Hibiscus syriacus. The sequence goes on from NW_024061774.1 coordinate 1,913,509, forward strand.
TATTGTAGGGCAATGATTTATGTAAATATGATAACCAAGTATAAGTTATGTAAGTTAGATTCTATGTAACTAATATGATGGACTCATATGATTAAATGAAGACTGAAATAAGTTGAGTAACATTGATTATATATGATAGAAAATGAGAATCAATATAACTAAGAAACACTGGCATAAGTTATTATACTAACATTTATAGTAGTATATAAGATTATATAGGAAATCATATGTGAATATAGGTTTAGATAATAAAATATGTGAGGTTGAATTAAGTAAATATATGGAATTAATATAAACTTTGTATGTTGTAAAGGATTATGCAAATCGTAAGATAAGTTAATATTGATATAAGGGTATATGCATAAAATTATATGAAATGAGTTGTGAAGTTATGTGATATGCTATGAGAAATGACCCATGTGAATACATAAGCTTATATGAATTAGTGATGTGAATGTATATGTGAATATAAATAATATGAGCTATGTGCTTATGAGATATGAATATGGAACATGAACTATGTGAAAATAAGTTAAGTAATTACATGTGCAAATGGAAATGTTAAGTGAAAAGCTGTGGCTATGTGAAGATGTGTAATAGTATAAAAGATAATGCCCATGTTATATGATATGAGCTAGGGGTATAGTTGACATGCCAAGAGTCGAGGGATTATCAGTGGTCATTCGGGACAAACATTGGTCCTTCGGGACATAGTGGTTCTTCGGAACAATCAGTGGTCCTTCGGGACATAGTGGTCCTTTGGGACATAGTGGTCCTTTGGGACAAATATTCAGTGCCCCTTGAGGGAATTATACGAGCTGTGGTTACAGTATAGTGCACAACCTCTATGTACTCGCATATCTTTAGTTCTCACATGTGTACATGGGCTAATAAAGATATAATATAAATAAACTTGATATGATGATATGTTTATTTTCTTGTAAAATGTTATGTATGATATATGATTGTACAAATGGTAATTATAAGATCATATGATAAAAGAAATCTATGATAGTGATAAAATGAGGATGATGATATAGTTGCTTGATTGTATATGTTATATGATATAAGTGAGTACATGTTAAGATATATGATATGAACATGGGAGATTATATGAACAAGAGAATAAGATATATGAATGATAATGACATATATGTATATATGTATGTATGTATATATGTATGTATGTATGTATATATGTATGTATGTATGTATGTATGTATATATGTAGTAGTGTATTTGTTACATGAATAAGGATATGAGCGGTATGATATAATAGTAGTAATTATTCATGCATTATTACAAGTTATAGTTTACATTATATTTATTTGCCTCACTAAGTGATCGACTTAGTGTGTGAGTGTTTTACACGTAGGTTATGAAAAGCGAGATGAGAAGTGAAGAGGAGCAAGACAGGTCAGACCTCCTATATCAGATCAGAATTGTAGTTAAGTGTAGATATTGGTTATATAGTGTGTTGGCATGTAACGAAATTGTGAATTACTAATGCTCTGATTGATTTTTTTATTTTGGTCCAAATTGTGTGAATTAACATCTTTTTTTTAATGAAAGTTTAAAATTTTCATGATTTTCTTTAAGAGTCAAAGTTTGAAAAGTCAATGTGACATCTCGGACTCGGATCCGGTTTGGGGGTGTTACATTATGCTAGGCTCGTTGGGCATAAGTGACAATCTAAGGGAGCACCTTGGGTCCATAAGGTCTTACCCTAACCAAAGCGTAGGTGCCTACCTGAGGGGTGTGCGCTCAGGTCCATAAGAACTTACCCAAAGAACATAGCAGAGGTGTCACCCTAAGAGTATCTTAGGGTCCATTAGGTCTTCCATTAGGCTATTAGGCCTAGGAAGCTCACCCAAAGGTCGCCTTAGATCTATAAGGAATTACCAGCTGATCGGTACTGAACCTATATAAGGAATTACCAACCGATCAGTGCTGAACCTGAATAAGGAATTACCAACTTGATCAGAGCTGAACCTATATAAGGAATTACTAGCTTGATCAGAGCTAAACCTACAGAGAATTCATTCCAGATCTCATAGCACCCTGAAGAAATTAGTTTTCAGACAATATATTACGGTAGTAGAAATCAGAGTTCAGACATATCAATTCAGTAGAACATTATCCAGAGATCATGAATTAGACAGGCATGCTTAAAACTTCATTAACTCAGAAATCTCAGTAAAACACATTTCAAATAGATAGAACAAGCATATAACAAAAGGGAACACTAGAGGATCCAATTATTTTTCGAATGTACTTGGTAATTATCCAGCGAGGTAAACATGAACTTCTTCAACTGATCGAACTTGAGTAATGAGATCCCTTTTTAAAAAGTTGGATTACTAACAACCGATCACCATTAGAAAAGTAATACATTAGTATCGTAGAAATTCGGGTATAACCCTAAGATTTTCAGAAACTGCTACATCGAATTATTTAAGATTCATATATTCCTGTGGTAATTCTGTAAATCATACACACATAAGGATTATAGCCATTTAAATTCCTGAGAAATTTTGGTAATTCAGTTTAGTAAAGGCAAGTAGTGATTTACAATATTTCAGATTTCAAGTGTCTTATCCAACTTCCAAATCCATTCGAACTGATCATATCCCAATAATGTAGTCGAGTTTGTGGGTAGAGATATCTCATGAATATTCACTTCTTAGTACTAATTGCACCATATAGTTGAGTTGAGCTGAGCTGAGCACTTTCAAAATTATCATCGAACGAACCTCAAGGAGACGAACATGTATTCAATCATTCCATGACTTGGGGGTATATTAGGTTATTTACCCTCCAGGGGCATTTTGGTTATTTTATAGTTCAAGGGTATTCTAGTCCTTTACTTCTGTCCAGTATTTCTATTTAATTAAAATTTTCCAAATAATTCAAACATGAGTAGTACTTTCGATGTCTTAGTCTTTATGTGCTTACTGATAAATCAATTATTATGGGTCACGCACCTTGTCGAATGTTAAGATCCGATTATCAATGACTATCTGAGCAGATCAAACAGATGAAACAATATTCTATCTAATTAAATACAAATTCTCAAGGTACTTTCATTCTCAGGTCGGTCCAGGCCTTTTTTACCTCATAGGGGCAATTTCATAATTTCATAAACAGATAATTTCGGTATTAAAGCTTTTGACAATGACAAATAGAATTTAAAGATTATGAGGTTATTTTCTTTTTCGAATAATCACCGAACTTGAAATCATTTCTTATCAGTCTTCTTGTGTCTATGCATGTAGTCTGAGCGTTATTCAATTTAATTTACTTTATTTCACATTAAGATCAAGTTTATAAATTTTAAATACACAAGTAATTATATATATTCACCATGCATTTACCAATACCAACATGTTCCTTTAAGCATGCATAAGTTAGTAATGTATCACCTCGATTTGTGCTATACCGATCGAACATTTAAACTCCATTCGTTCACTCTCGAACTTGAATCCAACGTCCAATAATATCTCAGGGCTTAATTACGGAGAACGGATTAAATCAGAAGGTAAAATGCTGAAAACATTACCGGTTTTAATTTGGGGAAACAGACTTCAGATTCGAGCTCTAAACGTCAAAAAACATAAATATAACTTTTCGAAAAATTGACTTTTTGGGTCAAAGTCAACGGTCAACAGTTAACTATAGTCATGGTCAACAGTCAACTATAGTCATAGTCAACAGTCAACGGGTCAAAGTCAACGGGTTGACTCAGACGAGTTGACTCGAACGAGTTGACTCAACATGACCTGTTTGGGTTGACTCTTCAGGTCAAATAGACTCGGTTCAGACTGGGTTAGACGGTTCGGGTCGGTTCAGACGACTTGACTGATTCTAAAAGGTTTCCAGGGCAGGGGAAGAAGCCCCACGCGCACGTGACAGTGCATGGCGACGTATGAGACGGTGGCAAGGGCGGGGCGGTCAGTCAATTACTCCGGAAGCTCAACAATAAAAAATAATTCCACAATAGTCCAAACAATTCAAATCAACCTAAACAAACGTATGAAACCTTACCCAACCGACGATCGGCGATGGAGCAACGATGGGGCCTCGGTCTCGGTTGGGTTCTAAGCGCACTGCGACGAAGAGTTCAGTTATACCGACGATGAGGTGATAACGATTGAGGCGACCGAAATTGTCGAAAAATCAAACGGTGGGGCTAGGGATTTGACGAAGTTTTTTTGGCTTTTCCACGACGTTTGGTGACCGTTCCGGGAACGGGGGTTGAGGGGTTTGGTCGCGGTTGCTGGGAGTCGAACGGTAGTTGTGACGCGCTGAACGACGGTCGGACGAAGTGATGGGGATGGCTTGGTTTGGGGTTTGGGATATCACGAGGGTGCCTGTTTCACTAACACACATGGGGGTGTTTTGAAATGGATATTTTTTTTAAACACGAGCCTTAACACTTAAAATATGTATTTATTAATTAAAAACCCGAACAGTAGCCTAGCCTAGTGGCTAAGGCGTGGGCACATGACCCTAGGGTCACAGGTTTTTTTTTCAACTGGTCAAAAAAATAGAATAATTTAGAGTTAAGTCCATGAACTCCCCAGATTTTTGAAACTAGCCCAAAAATTTCAGAAACTTATAGTTTAGTCCTTAAAAATTCAATTAATATATCAAAAATTTATATTGAAAATGGGGGTGTGACAAATAAACCATTTTAACACCTAGAGGTTATTTGGTCATTGATTCAAAAGAGTATTTTGGCCATTTTCTTACATACGTGGATACTTTAATCATTTCTTCAATCATAAGGATACTTTTGTCTTTTCCTACTCTCAATAACTTATTATTGTCGTTCTCTCTAATTCATTCGTTCATCTAGGTCCATAGTGATAATTAGTCATTTTAGTCTTCAAAAATGCATTTTAGTAATTTTCACTCGCACGTATACCATAAATTTTAAAGCTTATGAAAAGAGTATTTAATTTAATTATCAACGTCTTCGAGCATTTTTCTCATATTTGTGTTTTTCTTATCAATTATTATGACCAAAGACTATTTCACTTGTTCGAGGGTATTTCGATCTTTCACTAGGGCTTAACACACACACACTGAAGTCTTATGGCATTCCCTTAAGGTTCTATACTTTCAAATCATTTTTCATCACTTTTAATTTATTATTCACAATTAAGGAAAATTTAGTAATTTTACCTATATCTACTAATTAATTAATCGAGTGTCCTCAAATGTCATGCAAGATATTATAATTATGAAAGTCGTGAAATACTTCAAAGTTCGAAGTGTACTTGTCTTTATTTGTTGAATTGGGGTTTACCGACTTTAATTCGTGTGGTTAACCTTTTTCTCACGAACACAGGCGATCTCCAACATGAAAACGGACTTAAATAATTGTCCTAAAAAAATAGCTCATTACTATCTTTCATAAGTCGTCTAGAACATTGGAGATCAAGCTCTTCATCAAGTTGAATTTGCCGTTGCTTTTTTTTTACCATAGTTGTTTTCATTTGCTGGTTGCAGGTGGAAGCACAGCGTTCGTGAGGACAAAACCAACTTCCCCAGTCATTGAACAACCATTACTATTAAGGGGGCTGCTTGTCACGAAATTGGGCCTTTTCCCCACACTTTGGGCTATTTTGGCTATGTTGGGCCACATTTGGTCTTGGAGGTTGATAGAATAGTGTAGATTATTCTAGAACACTCAAGACTTGTACATATTCTAGAAGCATTCTAGAGTCTTCCATGTTAGGTAGGAAATAATGGAGAATTCTAGAGAATCTCTCCCTACCGTATGATCAAATCAATCTCCACCGTCCATTGAGGAGGTGGGATGCTATAAATAGTGTAGAATCCTCATTTGTAAATGATCCAAGAGTTGTAAGCATTCAAGCATTCAACAAGCTTCTCTCTAATTCTTTCCTTTCTTCTTTGTTTCCTTGCCAATCCTTTCTCTAGCACGAGTTCGAGTGAGGCTGACTTAGCTATCGCGAGGGGCGAAAAGGAGCTAAGGCCGCACGAGGCTTATTGAGCGATTAAGTCCGTGACAGTTGGTATCAGAGCCAGTAAAGGCGTCAATATCGTGCATGTGTATTGTAGGAATGGCCGGAAACTCGAACGAGTCGACTATTGCTGAGGAACGTGGAAGAGAAGCTGCACCCACCAACAAGAATAAGAAGAGGGACCAAAGTAAGGCCCGCGAGAGCGCTTCCTTAGAACCGATGGTGGCATAGTTTGGCGAGAAGCTGGAAAGGGTCTAGCACGACTTCAAGACATTGGAGGATCATGTCTTGGAACAAGTTGACACACTCAAAGGAAATGCCGAAGAGACCAACAACGAGGTGGAAGCTCGGTTCATACAGCTAGAGGATATGATCCAAGCCGTCCGTGAAAGCATCGAGGGGATGCGGGAGGACTTGACGCTCTGCAAGAGAGCCGCCGTTAGCGGGGGTGCTAACCATGTATCCACCCCGAGGGTCGAGTGCCCCAAGCCGTAAGGGTTTAACGGGGCAAGGGACGCCAAGGAAGTCGAAAACTACCTATGGCGGATGGAGCAATACTTCGAGGGAATCGGCCTTAACGACGAGGCCGCCAAGGTAAAGACCGCTGCCTTATATCTTTCTGATACTGCTATGTTATGGTGGCGTAGGAAACATGCCGACATTGAGCGAGGAGCTTGTCGGGTAGATACGTGGGATGAGTTCAAGAAAGAACTCAAGAAGCACTTCTATCCCGAGAATGTGGTCTACGAGGCTCGCAAGAAATTACGGGAGTTGAAGCAACGGGGTATTATGCGGGACTATGTGAAAGAATTCACAACCCTTATGCTTCAAATTCCCAATATGTCCGAAGAAGATCTCTTGTTCTACTTCATTGACGGACTACAAGGATGGGCCAAACAAGAGATGCACCGTCGGGACATTAAAACGGTTGATGAGGCCATTGTCATCGCCGAGTCACTCGTCGACTTCAAACCCTACTCCCACACCAATGCGATGAAAAATAAAGATAAGTATCCAACCAAAGGTGGGGGAGAACGGTGGGAGAATTACCAAGGCAACCGAGACCGAGATCACCGAAGGCCACAAGCTAAAGAGGGAGATCGTGATCGACGTCCGGGCCGAAGGGACTATGAAGAGAAGAAAAAGGCCTTCGTTCCCAAAGGAGGATGCTTCTTGTGTAAAGGACCGCATCCGATGAGTAGCTGTCCCAAACTTGGTTCTTTGTCCACCATCGTTGATCGTCAAGACACAGAGTCTCAAGCCGAGATGGGATCACTCCAAGTTCTAAACGCCTTGAAGGCCAAGTCGTTGACTCCAACACCGAGTAATGGGCTCATGTATGTGGAAGCGGTGATCAACGAGAAGCTGACAAGAGCCATGGTGGACACGGGAGCTACCCACAACTTCGTGTCCAAAGATGAAGCCAACCGTTTGGGCCTGAAGTACACTGAGAGCACAGGATGGCTCAAGACGGTAAATGCGCAAGCGACACCATTCTATGGCGTGGAACGAGGGGTCGAGCTACGCTTAGGCACTTGGAAAGGCCGAGTGAACTTCTCCGTCGTTCCCATAGATGACTTCAAGGTTGTTTTGGGGTTGGACTTCCTTCGACAGGTAACTGCTTTCCCTATGCCTTCCTTTAGTTCTGTTTGCATCTTGGAGAAAGGGTCTCCTTGCATGACCCCCACGGTCGAGGCACCGAAAGAGCAAGGTCGAGATGCCCCACAACTCTCGGCCATACAACTTGGTAAAGGCATCAAGAAAGGGGACATTACTTACTTGGCCATGCTAAAGGAAGATGACGAGATCGAGAAAACGGATGACCTACCATTAATCATCCGTGAAGTCTTAGAGGAAAACAAGGATGTGATGTCGCCCGAGTTACCAAATAAACTTCCACCAAGGCGTGAGGTGGATCACAAGATCGAGTTAGAACCCGGTGCCAAGCCGCCTGCCCTGGCACCCTACCGAATGGCCCCACCTGAACTTGAGGAACTTCGGAGGCAACTCAATGAGCTAGTAGATATGGGAATGATTCGACCTTCGAAGGCACCGTATGGCGCACCGGTACTCTTCCAAAAGAAGCACGATGGGTCATTGCGCATGTGCGTCGATTACCGGGCACTTAACAAGGTAACCATTAAAAATCGCTACCCGATCCCTTTGATTGCCGATTTATTTGACAGACTTGGAGGAGCTAAGGTGTACACGAAGATGGACTTGCAAAAAGGCTACTACCAAGTTCGAATAGCAGAAGGTGACGAGCCAAAGACTGCATGCATCACCCGATACAGATCATACGAGTGGTTGGTCATGCCCTTTGGTCTAACCAATGCACCGGCGACGTTTTGCACGCTCATGAACAAGCTCTTCCAACCGTACTTGGACCAGTTCATGGTGGTATACTTGGAAGATATCGTGGTATACAGTAACTCCATCGAAGAACATGTAGACCACTTGAGGATTGTGTTCAAGATACTTCGAGAAAACGAGCTGTACGTCAAGAAGGAAAAGTGCACGTTTGCCACCGAGGAGGTACACTTCCTTGGACATGTAATCAGCCACGGGAAGCTATTAATGGACAGGAACAAAATCAAGGCCATAATCGAGTGGGAGCCGCCGACCAAGGTAAGTGAGATGAGGTCCTTCCTTGGTCTAGTCAATTATTATCGCCGATTTATACAGGGCTACTCGGCGCAAGCATCACCATTGACGGACCTACTCAAGAAGGGGAAGGCATGGGAGTGGTCCGAACAATGTCAGAAGGCCTTTGAGAACCTGAAGGCAGCAGTTAGCCAAGAACCTGTCTTGGCTTTACCCGACTTTACTATGCCGTTGAGGTGCATACCGATGCATCCGACTTCGCTATCGGGGGAGTATTAATGCAAGAGGGGCATCCGATAGCATTTGAGAACCGCAAGCTGAATGACACCGAGAGGCGGTACACGGTGCAAGAGAAGGAGATGACGGCCATCATCCATTGCTTGCGGGTATGGAGACATTACTTACTCGGCGCACATTTCACCATCAAGACCGACAACGTGGCGACGAGTTACTTTCAGTCCCAGAAGAAGCTATCACCAAAACAAGCTAGGTGGCAAGACTTCCTAGCTGAGTTCGACTACACGTTGGAATACAAGCCGGACAAAGCCAACGTTGTAGCCGATGCCTTAAGTCGAAAAGCGGAGCTCGCCGCGATCTCTCTAGCCAAGGGAACCGTGTTGTAACGCATCAAGGAGGGCCTTGAGCAAGATCCAATGGAAAGAGAATTAGTAAAGCTGGCTAGCGATGGTAAAACCTAACGGTTTTGGGTAGAGGACGATCTACTCTACAACAAGGGACGACGAATCTATGTTCCAAAGTGGGACAACTTAAGGCGAGATCTTATCAAAGAGTGCCACGACACTAAGTGGCCTGGTCATCCGGGTCAAAATCGCACTATGGCATTGCTAGAAACGGCATACTTTTGGCCCCATATGAAGGATAGCGTGGAGCTTTACGTGAAGACTTGTCTTGTGTGCCAACAAGACAAAGTGGAGAACCGACAGCCGGCGGGATTACTGGAACCTTTACCAGTCCCCCAAAGACCTTGGGATGCGATCACCTTGGATCTCATTAGTGCATTACCCAAGTCTGAGGGATACGGTTCGATCATGGTCGTCGTGGACCGATTTTCTAAGTATGGGACTTTCATACCATGCCCCAAGGATTGCACTGCGGAGGAGGCCGCGCGAGCATTCTTCAAGAATGTCGTGAAGCATTGGGGCTTACCAAGGAGCATCATTAGTGATCGAGACCCTCGATTCACCGGATGCCTATGGACGAAATTGTTCAAGCTCCTTGGAACCGAGTTAAATTTCTCCACAAGTTTTCATCTTCAAACTGATGGGCAGACCGAACGGGTGAACGCTTTGTTGGAGTGTTATTTGCGGCACTTTGTGAGTGCTAACCAGCGAGATTGGGCTAAATTGCTAGACGTCGCCCAATTCTCTTATAACTTGCAACGAAGTGAAGCCACAGGCCGGAGTCCGTTCGAGCTTGCGATCGGACAACAACCGCTCACGCCGCACACACTGACAATGCCACTTGACGAGGGTAAGAGTCCCGGGGCCGCCAAGATGGCTAAGTCATGGGAGGAGAATGCCGACATCGCCCGCGCATGTTTGGAGAAAGCACGAAAGAAGATGAAGAAATGGGCGGACGAGAAGAGGCGACATCGAGAGTTCTCCGTTGGAGACCTAGTCTTTGTGAAGCTTTTGCCACAACAATTCAAAGCCCTCCGAAGCGTTCACAAAGGACTAATACGGAGATACGAGGGACCATTCCAAGTACTTGCCAAGGTGGGAAAAGTGTCTTATCGCTTAGACTTGCCAAGTACACTTAAGATTCATCCAGTCTTCCATGTAAGTATGCTCAAGCCATATCATGCCGACATGGAAGACCCAAGCCAAGGGTATTCGCATCGAGCACCTCCCGTAGTAACCAAGTCTTATGACAAGGAGGTGGAAACGGTGCTCACAAGCAGGACGGTCCGCAAGAGAGGAGTCCCACTGCGTACCGAGTATTTAATCAAGTGGAAAGGACTACCAGAGTCTGAGGCAACATGGGAACTAGCTGAAGACTTGTGGCAGTTCGAAGAACATCTCAAAGCGTACGAGGCGACGAGGACGACGCCAGAATAGGTGGGGGAGAATGTCACGAAATTGGGCCTTTTCCCTACACTTTGGGCTATTTTGGCTATGTTGGGCCACATTTGGTCTTGGAGGTTGATAGAATAGTGTAGATTATTCTAGAACACTCAAGACTTGTACATATTCTAGAAGCATTCTAGAGTCTTCCATGTTAGGTAGGAAATAATGGAGAATTCTAGAGAATCTCTCCCTACCGTAGGATCAAATCAATCTCCACCGTCCATTGAGGAGGTGGGATGCTATAAATAGGTGTAGAATCCTCATTTGTAAATGATCCAAGAGTTGTAAGCATTCAAGCATTCAACAAGCTTTCTCTCTAAGTTCTTTTCCTTTCTTCTTTGTTTCCTTGCCAATCCTTTCTCTAGCACGAGTTCGAGTGAGGCTGACTTAGCTATCGCGAGGGGCGAAAAGGAGCTAAGGCCGCACGAGGCTTATTGAGCGATTAAGTCTGTGACATACTGGTCGACTAGCTTCTATTGGACTCATCATCGCTGGTTACGGCCTGCTAGATTACGTTGGGCTAGTCCATGGATGAAGCTAGAGTTAGGCTGAAACTGTTTCTGGTTGGTTGGTTTGCCAAGGGTTGAACGGGGATATTAGCTGCCTACTCACCGTGGGGCTCAGGTTGATATACTAGAGGTCGGGCTGGGCTAAACTGGTTGGCCAAGCCCTTATTGATTTACTGTTCCGGTGAACTAGAATCGTAAAAAATGGGGCAAATAGTAGCAAAGGCTTTAGGGTTTCAAATATTAGACTCTTAGGGTGCATTTGGATGGGGAAAGAAGATTACCTGGGGAATTTTTTTTCTAAAATGTAACACCCATGTTTGGATTGCAAAGATTCTCAATATGGGGTGATAAGTCATTTCTAACAGTGACATTTTGAGGATGTTTTACTGGGAATGTTATTCCCCCCAATTACCTAGGTATTTGTCATTTCCCATGGTTTTAGACTAAAATGCCTTAAAATATTTTTTTTCTCAAAAATATCATTCTTTTGTCGTTGAATAAAAAATATTTTCTATGAAGGTTAAATTGCAAATGTATCATTAAACTGTTTTAGATTTACAAAAAAAATCCACAATTGGAATTTTATATGAAGTTCAGGAGTTAAAATAAAATTAAACCCTTTCATTAAACCTATTTATCTTTTAAATTTTGTAAAAAAATTATATAAATGTTATGAATTTAAATTTTATAAAGAAAATATATAAATTAAAAATAGTAAAATTATATATTTTTTATGATCTTTTATACAAATATTTTCATTTGAATATTTAGAATTCAACTTGTTAAAAAACAAATATATAATAAGGACAATTTGGTAAAATATACATTTCAGTAATCTTTTATTCATTTAACTAAACACTATAATCTTACATTTCTGTTAAACAAACCAAACACAACAATGCAACATTCCCAATAATGTATCAGGTAATGTTACATTCCGATAATCTTATTCGTGGAGGTAATGCTACATTCCATGAACCAAACACACCCTTAAAGTTTATGTTTTGATACCTTTAAAAATTCGACTTTAGGACACCCAAAAAACCTACAATATTCTTATGTATAAGGACATGTACTTTCTTATAATAATAACAATATTTATTATTTCAAAATCAACCAATCAAAACCCATTTATTTCATAATTCGAATATATATATATATATATATATATATATATATATAAAATATTATCTAGATTCTAGCACACATGTTTGCAGAGTGTGTATTCTGAATAGGCTAAGAAAAATATTGAGTAGATATTATCTTATAATCACCTTAAAATATAAAAAAAACATTCACTGATTATTTTGAAATAATTAGAGGCACCTTCAATATATACATCCACTTTAATTTAAATCGAGTATAATCTTATATATAATAATAAACAACTTTAATCTCGACTTGAAAATCGAAATAATTTTTGGAAGATTCACTCAATGTTCAAAACCATTACGAGATACCTGATATAAACTAATTCGTAAGGTATTTGATATTATATTCCAAAAACTGGATTTTACAAAAGTCAATCGAATACTTTCGAACATCAACAACAAACAACAACAAAAACCCTATTCCCATATGTAATGGGATAAGGGGAGGTAGGGTAGTAGGTTGTCCTCAACTCTAGATTGAGAGCAACTTCCGTGGAAGACCTCCGGAAATTAAAAAAATTAAAAATAAAGATAAAATACAATGCATTTAAATTTTGATTTTGAAGTCCTGGGTGTTACAATAGAAGCAAGGTCATGCTTTAAAATTCTACAGGTGTGACTAAGGAATCTTTATCTTATCATAAGAGAAGAGTTGTAATACCTCTCTCTAGGACAAATGATATTTCGACACTCGTTAAGGCGTAGTTAAATTACTCATGTTACTAGAATGGAGGCTCTCAAACCCCTTCAATAGTTTTCATAAGATGTAAACTTAGGGTAGAGACATCTCGATTTCTGGTTGAGACATATGATCGGTGTCTGGGATGGGGTCATCTCTATTTTCCTTGGATAACAGAGGTAGTATCTTAACTTGTCTAGTTCTTCAATACAGGTACAATTCAGTGTATTTAATCAGATAAAGGACAATCCTACTATATGTTGACGAAAACGGGTAAAGAAAACGAAAGAACACGAGAATTTTACGAGGTTCGGCAATGTGCTTACGTCCTCGGTGCCTAGGCGGCGCTAGAATTTTATTCAATGATATTTTAGGTCTAGGTTACATCTCTATTTATAATAGAAAACCCTGGTACATAATTACAAAATCAACCCTGTACCGTACCGCGGCGGCTACGCCCCCGCACCCCCAACCCACATAATTTGTAACCCCACAACGAGCCATACCTAACAAATCTCCACCTTGGCGAATATCCTGCCCCTTGGAAACTTCAATGTGGGTTGGGTTACCTTGCTTCTTTAACAACTCGAAACATTCAACAAGTCCAAGCAATGCTTGAACTTGTCTGTCGTAACTGGCTTGGTGAACATATCAGCGGCATTCTCATCAGTATGTACCTTCTGAAACAAAACCTCTCCAGATGCAACCAACTCTCTGATCTTGTGGAACCTTACATCAATATGTTTAGTTCTAGCACGATGCACCTGATTCTTAGCCAAGTGAATAGCACTTTGATTATCACAAAGCAACTGAACTCCACCTTGTTGAACACCCAACTCCTTCACTAAACCAGTAAGCCATAAAGCTTCTTTTGCAGCTTCAGTCGCTGCCATGTATTCAGCTTCAGTTGTAGATAGTGCCACGACAGATTGAACAGTAGACTTCCAGCAAATAGGCCATCCACCAAGAGTAAACACATACCCTGTCGTAGATCTTCTATTATCCAAGTCACCTGCATAATCTGAATCCATATATCCTACAACCAAAGGATTATCCCGCTGACTCCCAAAAACAATTCCATGTCCCACAGTACCCTTTAAGTACCGAAAGATCCACTTGACTGCATCCCAATGTTGCTTACCAGGTTTAGACATGTACTTACAAACTTGACTAACAGCATGAGCTAAATCAGGACGAGTACATACCATCGCATACATCAAGCAGCCAACAGCATTAGAATACGGAACCTTTGCCATATTTTCAGCTTCCTTATCTGTCTTAGGGCACTGTTCTGATGAGAGCTTAAAGTGATTCGCCAATGGAGTGCTAACTGGTTTCGCGCTGCTCATCGCAAACCTTTCTAGCATTTTCTCAACATAACCCCGTTGAGATAGCCGCAGTTTCCTTGAGTCTCTGTCCCTGCAAATTTCCATTCCAAGAATTTTCTTTGCAGCACCTAAATCTTTCATATCAAATTCCTGACTCAATAAAGTTTTCAAACCGATAACATCATCCATGTTCTTCGCAGCAATCAACATATCATCAACATACAGTAATAGAAAAATAAAAGAACCATCATCAAGGCTCTTAACATAGACACAACAATCATACTCACATCGGTTGTAGCCAATCTTGATCATATAGGAGTCAAACCGTTTATACCACTGTCTCGGAGACTGTTTTAACCCGTACAAAGATTTCTTCAATCTGCAAACTAAATGCTCATTTCCAGGTTGAGTGAAACCTTCAGGTTGCCGCATGTAGATCTGCTCCTCTAAATCACCATGCAAAAAAGCAGTTTTAACATCCATCTGCTCTAAATGCAAATCCCAACTAGCCACCAATGCAAGTACTGCTCGGATTGAAGTGTGCCTGACCACAGGAGAAAAGATTTCATCATAATCAACTCCTTTCTGCTGTGAAAAAACCCTTTGCTACCAAACGAGCCTTGAACTTCTCCCCCTCTTTTTCTGTTATTGCTGGTTTCTTCTTATACACCCATTTGCAACCAATCGGCTTCTTACCCTCAGGAAGGGGAACTAACTCCCATGTGCGATTGTGATTCAAAGACTCCATCTCCTCAACCATGGCTGCCATCCACTTGTCGTTTTCCTGACTAGTAACGGCATCATGAAAAGTAACTGGATCATCACTGCTAACAGTAAGTGCAAAAGATACCAAGTCTTCAAAACCCAATCTGTTCGGAGGCTTTATATTCGTCTGTCTCACCCTGTCTCTGGCGAGACTATAATCCTGCAAATCATCCGTAGTGGAACCACCAGAAGTCGGTTGAGAAGTTTCTGGTTTCTCAACTGGAAACTGCTCAAAATCTACCACTGTCGTGTCTTGCTTCTGCTGCAACATAGACTGTTCATCAAAAACGACATCTCTACTAATCACAACTTTCTTCGCAACTGGATCCCAGAACTTGAATCCTTTGACACCTTTCTTGTAACCCAGAAAAATGCACTCCTTCGATTTTGCATCAAGTTTGGATCTCTCATCAGCAGGTACATGCACATAAGCAGGACAACCAAAAATCCGTAAGTTATCAAAACTAACATCATGACCAGTCCATACCTCTTCTGCAACTTTCCAGCCAGTGATGCCCTTGGCGATCTGTTGATAAGGTAACACGCCATGTTAACAGCCTCAGCCCAGAAGTGTTTGGGAAGCCCCGCATTCAACCGCAAACATCTGGCTCTTTCATTCAACGACCTGTTCATTCGTTCCGCAACACCATTCTGTTGTGGTGTCTTGCGCACTGTAAAATGCCTCTGAATCCCATGCTCCTTACAGAATTGTAGGAATTGTGAATCTGTGTACTCCGTACCATTGTCAGACCGCAAACACTTGATTTTTCGTCCTGTTTGGTTTTCTACCTCAGCTTTCCACAGCTTGAACTTCTCAAAAACTTCAGATTTCTGTTTCAAAAAAATACACCCAAACTTTCCGTGAAAAATCATCAATAAAAGTAACATAGTACCTAGATCCACCCAAAGACGATGTCGTGGAAGGCCCCCATACATCAGAATGCACATAATCAAGAATCCCTTGAGTTGTGTGCTTCGCAGTCTTGAAACGGACTTTAGTCTGTTTACCAAGAACACAATACTTGCAAAAATCGAGCTTACAGCTTTTGACACCATGCAACAAGTTTCTCTTGTGTAATTCTGCCATACCACGTTCACTAAGATGAGCAAGGCGCATATGCCACAATTTTGTCGTATCATCACAGGACTCAACAGAGTGAACTCCACCTGCAACGGTACTCCCTAACAATCTGTAGATATTCCCTGCAGTCATCTTGCCTTTCATCACAGTCAATGCTCCTTTAACAATCCGAATGGTTTCCCTATCCTCGTCAG
The DNA here is from genome assembly GCF_006381635.1 of Hibiscus syriacus. NCBI lineage: Eukaryota > Viridiplantae > Streptophyta > Magnoliopsida > Malvales > Malvaceae > Hibiscus > Hibiscus syriacus. Next base: position 1,929,900 of record NW_024061774.1, read on the forward strand.
CCTTAGGGATAAAACCATTCTTGTGCAAAGTGCCCAAGGAAATCAAATTCTTTTTCAAGTCTGGGATATGTCGAACACCACTCAACGTCCGAACGGAGCCATCGTGCATCTTAATTCTGACATCACCAATACCAACAATATTGCAACATCGATCATCACCCAAATAAACCGAACCAGAATTAACCGGCCTGTATGTCGAAAACCATTCCCTATTTGGCGTGATGTGATAAGAACATCCAGAATCAAGAATCCAAGCATCCGTCAATTGTGTCGTTGAAATAGAAAGCATATCACCCTCACTGCAATCAGAAGTATCATCCTCGACCACGTTCACAGACTTGGATGAGCCATCACGCTTCTCATCCGTCTGCTTTTTCAACTTCGGACAGTCTCGCTTCATATGTCCCGCCTCCTTGCACTTGTAACAGTGAATCATCTTCTTATCCCTGGATTTGGATCTGGAATTCCGCTTCCCGGACCCTGCCTTCTCTGGCTTCCGTCCACGATCTCGATTACCCTTGACATATAAGCTATCGGCTTGAGAGCTTTCCCCTGCATTCTGCTTCCGCTGGTTGTGAGCCAACAAGGCTGCAGTAATCTCCTCAACGTTGATAGTCTCTTTCCCATATGTAAGAGTAGTCACCATGTGTTCGTAAGAGGAAGGCAACGAACACAACAGAATCATCGCTCTGTCTTCATCCTCAATTTTCACATCAAGCCGAGCTAGATCAGAAACGATTTGATTGAAGACATTCACGTGTTGCGCCAAATCGTGATCGTCCTGCATCTTCAGCCCATACAGCCGCTGCTTCAGATACAGTTTTGTCGTTAAGGATTTGGACATAAACTGACTTTCCAACTTCCTCCAAATTTCGACTGGAGACGATAGATGCATGATGTGATACATGACCTCGTCCGCCAAGCATAATCGTATGGTTCCTGCCGCTCGCTGCTGCAATTCTTCCCAATCTTCCTCATCCATCGACGCCGACTTTGTAGGTCGCAAAGCCTTCAAGATCCCTTGCTGCGCCAATAGATCCTTTACCCTCGTTTGCCATAATCCGAAGTTACCCTGACCATCGAATTTCGCGACTTCGAATTTTGCTCCTGACATCTGATACCAATTGTTGACGAAAACGGGTAAAGAAAACGAAAGAACACGAGAATTTTACGAGGTTCGGCAATGTGCTTACGTCCTCGGTGCCTAGGCGGCGCTAGAATTTTATTCAATGATATTTTAGGTCTAGGTTACATCTCTATTTATAATAGAAAACCCTGGTACATAATTACAAAATCAACCCTGTACCGTACCGCGGCGGCTACGCCCCCGCACCCCCAACCCACATAATTTGTAACCCCACAACGAGCCATACCTAACACTATAACAATATATTGGAGACATCTCAACGTCATGATAGCTGACAAAAGAGATTAGGCACATTTTTCTTACACTTTCTTCTTTCTTTCTCATTAATTCATTCAATTTTAAATTAAATCCCATTATACTTTTTCTCTTTTTTAAATCTTATTCTTTAATTTATCAAATATTCTTTAATTATTAGTCTTCTTCAATCTCAATCTAACAGTAAAATAATATATCATTCTTCATTTTTTATTTATTATTCAAAATTAAGCTTTATATCATTTTCATATTTATTTTCTCTTAATTGTATTTAAGGTGTTTTCTTAACAAAATAATAAAAATAACACGCTAGAAAAAGTTTAATAGTTTTTATATGATTTATGAATGACATGTTAAATTAATTGTTCAAAATAAGAGAATTTATTTTCGTTAAGAAGTTTAATAGTTTTTATATGGTTTGTTAATGTCATGTTAAATTAATTGTTCAAAGTAAGAGAATTTATTTTTTAGTTTTTTTTAGGATCCAAAAATATTTTTGAGTTTTCGATTAAGATTCGAAAAATATCCGACTCTGCTTGTGTAGCTTACCAAGTTCATTTATCAAAGGAGCGGCCGAGGAGCTATTTGCGTCCCTTTCCAAGATGCGGCTCCCGGCCTTCTTTCGAAAGCTACCTCTGGAGCATTTAGGAGGCATCTTCTGCAGTGGTTATTTAAGCGACATTCGCTTAAAGTTACCTAGGTTGCTTACTAAGATCATTTTGAGAAATAATCGAGGATTTTATGAGGAAAATGGGGTGATATTCTCTATTTTTCATTTAGCGGTGAATTTCAACTAATTTTCTTTTGTTTGAGGTGTTATACGTTCACTACACTATTTGTTAAATGGATCAACTATAGGCGAAACATACCTTATTTTAGTCATTATTGACAATGCACATCTACTCTTCAAACGAAGCTGGTTGAACTCGAATCCTCTAAAGAGTAACACCTTTTTTTACCACTGAGTTGAGTTGATGGTTCACGTTTTATTTTTAAGTTGTGGTTCTTAAGTTTTAAAATTGTGGGCGATTTGCTAGTCGAGCTAGTATCATGTAATGCAGGTGTTTTTGAGCTAAATATTCGGATTTAAATCTTTAATTTTACAAATTCTGGCGGTTATGGTTTTGATCATAAAGAGACGGCTCAATGACAACGAGTGAGGAAGACAATCGACCTTTAACAAGTATGGAAATTTATGCAAAAAGGAATAACAGACCTGAAGAATATTCTGATGCTTTATACGTATCCTATTTTAAGTCAATTTAATTAGCTTTGTCGCTTAAAGTGAATATTTGCAAAAGTTACAATTTTAATAAGTTGCCAATGTTTTAGTTTGTTGCCCTTAACCATCATTTATAACTATTTATAACATGTGTATGCGATAGCCTCCTCGTTTCTTTTGCATGTGTTTTTTTAATAGTTTGAGTTATTATAAGATATTATTTGTTTAATTTTTTTATTGATAATGCGCACACACTTTACAGATGTAACTGCTCGAAAGTCTTTTAAAGAAAACAATATCTAATTTTATCACTCATACTACTTAATGAGTTATCTCTTTGAACTTGCATGTTTTTGGGAATTGGTGTATGTATAATTTCATTAGCCATAAAGGTCATCATTTATAACAATAACATATATACATTTAGGATAATTATAAACAAAGTATAACATCGAACAACTAGTGATAATGTGATGAATAAAAGTTTAAATAATTGAGACAACATCATATAGAGATGGATCATTCCAACATCTCCAAACACCAAACATAAAGGAAGAGAGCCTGGAGAGTAACCAAAGTGGACTAATGAAAAATCAATGTTTCGTTAATCGTAGTCTCATCCTACTAGTGGCGGAACTTAGTGATAGAGTTTGGGGGCCAAATTAAAACTTTTTTAAAAAACTAAAGTTTTAAATTAAAAGTTTTAAAATTTTAAAGAGCCCAATTTACGTTTTTATCCAAAAATTGGGGTTAACTAAAATTTTTGAAAATTTGAGAGGTTTAATGAGAATTTTTAGAAATTATGAAAGATGTTTAATTAAGATCATTTAAAAATTTGAAAGCTTAATACGGATTTCTAATAATTATGTAGGACCAAATTAATATTTTAAAAGTTTTAAGGATCTAAAATTAAAATTTTCAATTTTTTTAAAAAATTTAAGGGTCTAAAATTAAAATTTTCAAAATTTTAAGGGCCATGCCCCTCGATGTTCTACTGTTGCATCCTACCATCACAAAAAAGAACTAAATAAGGACAAAGAACAATCCAATATTGAGAAGCCATGACTTATACAAAGGAAAACAAGACTAAAGGTTGGCATCGCAAGAAATTGAGATCGGAACCGAGTAAACAGTTAAATATCTAGTTCGTGTAATAAATTCATGAAAAACGAAAAATTCAATACATGTCCAGACAAACACAAAAAGAAAATAATTGAAGAAAACTTGTACCGAAAATCTAAAGGCATTAGTAACCATGATATCTTATATCAAAGAAAGGTCCGAGAAAAAAATATTATAATAAATATATTAAAATATAACTAAAAATAACAAAAAACGAAACAATTGACTGAAAAATGAAAAAGAACCAAGGTAGTGGCCGGGCAAAGCCACCACCAGCGCTGCTCTCAACGCCAAAAACTGGTGGTAACCATTGAATGTTGCTTAATACTGCATTGTGCATGTAGAGTTATAGTGGACATCTTTATATTTTGTAAAAAAAAGTGAGGGACGCAGCATTTTCTCTTGTAAGTTCAGTTTTCTTTTTCACATTATTTGTGTACTCTTCTTACTCTCCCAAATAATGGTAATAAACACCTTAACCCTACTCTTAAGCCAGATTGATCCAGAACACGAGGGTTATAAGATTGACGGCACTGGTGGATAGGGGTGTTAAAAAATACTCGATTCGATTCACCTGATCCGTTGACTCATCTACTCGAATTTTAAAAAAAGGGTAATTTTCTAATAAAAAGTTACCTGACCAGGTCGAGTACCAGACCATTGATTTTTTTCAGGTAGTTGGGTCGGGTCTAGACCGATTTTTTATAATCGGCTACCCACCCGACCCAATAGTATATATATATAGTTTAAATTATGTTTTTTATTTTAGGTTATTTAATATTATTACCTTAAAACTAAATTTAAATCCCTCATTTTTCTTAGATTTGTATTATGTACTTTAAAGTTTCAAATTTTACAAAAAGTTTTTATTAATTGTCAATATGAGATTCGAAAAAAATCATGATCGATATTAATACTTTTTTTTTTGGAAATAACTTTAATATATATATATATATATATATATCCAAATATTTATCCTTAAAACTTCAAATCACTTATTTTTATGTACGGATTATGTATAATGAACTTTTAATTTTTATGTATTTTCTATGTGATTTTAAAAAATTAAATTAAAAAAAATTAAAAATTGATGAAATGGCTAACAGTGACCTGAAAATGCAGGTAGCTGACTACCGGATACCCTGACTTAACGGGTTGTGTCATGAGCCGAGAAATATACTAACTTGAAAATCGGGTACCCAAAAATGCGGGTACCATATTTTGAACACCCCTACTGGAGAATGCATGTACATCTCAGGGTCTAAATTTTTTTATACTAGTTGTTTATTTTACTGAAGGTGTCCACCCTATAATTTAAATTTCTTTATATTAGTTGTTCACTTTACTGAAGGTGTCCACCCTGACATTTTATTTGTGTCTACTTCATACAATTTTTTTTTATTAATTATATGTATGTCTCCACCTAAAAAAATATTTATGAATTTGTCAGTGATTGATGGACCTTTGTTGAAAAATGTTTTTGGATATATTTGTGGAAATTGGGACGGGGCAAATGGACTACTATGAGAATGACTTTGAGGCCACTATGCTAAAAGATAGAAGATATGCCATTGATGCCTCAATTGTGCTACACTTGTTAGTACACATAGTTATAAGATAATATTTGTTCAATTTTTTTAGTTAATTAATAAAGTACACGTATTTTCTAGACGCAGTTATTCAAAAATAAACTTTAAATAGATTTTACAAGTTTCATTAGAATTTTAAGTTGCAGAAATATTTAAAAATATCTGTCTGATTTAAACCCGTATTTTATGTGTTTATGTTATTATGTAGGTTGTTCCTTCATTGTACAATGCAATACACGTCAACGATCAAACACTACTAACCTAGGAGTGTAGAAACTATTAATGTGATTTGTTAATTTTGGAAAATATCTTCCCTCGTCTAATTCTGAAATCATTGTAGAGAAACTAATACTGGATTATGGGTTACATAATTAGGGTTGATTAGTGGTGTTTATCATCAGCAATGTTAATGATAACTTCAACTTTTTTATATTTACTACTAGAATATGTCTTTTTCGAATACATATTTGATGCAAGAACACAATGTAATTAACGTGATTCTTATTTGAAGCTTAATTAATGGTGGATTTTAGCATTCATTAAGGTTGATGGTAGTGGAATGTCCACCGAAAACAATATCACCAAGGAAGCTTTTTTTTTTCAGCCTATGAAAATGGAACTTGTTTCTCCCCATGCTTTGCACCAGGGGCAGTTTCAATGAGATTCAATGTATTTGCTTCACAAGTATGGTGAAATCGAAATTAAACCCCTAATATTAATATAATAATCAATTAAATATTTCAAGTGGATAACATATTACACCATTATCATGACGTAAACTAAAATGAAGTTTTTTAAGTTTTTCAGATGAATAAAACATAAAGATGAATTCATAAATTTATATTATGAACGAACTTATAAAATTTTAAAAATAAAATATATTATTAATAAAAAATATAAATTTTTAAAGTTTTTAAAATTTAAAACATATTTTTAATAAAAAAATTAAAATACAAGAGAATTTAAAAAATTTAACAGACCACTGCTCTGCCCCTCCCCGTACTAACTTTCCTTGTTGCCTTCAAACTTTCAATTTCTCCCCTTACCAGTGAAATTAAGTGCTTACTTTTTCAGTCCTTTTTTCTAAACCAAACTGTTCATATAATCATTTGTTTTTTTGACACACTGCAAAGCCTGCAACTTTTCCTCTAAGTCGTCCAAAGCTTATTTTTTTCATGGGGACCCCCAACTGCTGATATCATTTCCCTCAAACTCGGCCAAATTGTCGAGATATTGTTGTGGGAAAAAATTCCCGAGATAAGACATATCAGGGATTGCAACTTTTCCTCTAAGTCATCCAAAAGCTTATTTTTTTTTCATGGGGGCCCCAACTGCTGATATCATTTCCCTCAAACTCGGCCAAATTGTCGAGATATTGTTGTGGGGGAAAAAATTCCCGAGATAAGACATATCGAAAATTATTTTCTCAATGAAATCTATAATAATAATAATGTAAAGATTCGATGATTGCATGGTGTCTTTAGGTCAAACGTAAAGATTTCAGGAGTGTACGACATCTTTAGATCAGGGAGAAACATTCTATCTGCATGGCCTGAAGATGTATTGCACTCCTGAAATTTTTACGTTTAGCCTAAAGATACCGTGTATTCTTGGGAAAAAATTACCGAGATAAGGTATTTCGGGAATTATTTTCCCATCTAGGGTGAAATCTACAGTAATAACATAAAAATCCGATGATTTCATAGTGTCTTTAGGCCAAACGTAAAGACTCGAGGAGTGCACGACGTCTTTAGGTCAGGGAGAGACAATCTACCTCTATGGCCGAAAGACACCTTGCACTCCTAGAGTTTTTACGTTTAGCCTAAAGATGCCGTGCACTCTTGGAGTCTTATCCATTGGCCTGAAGACGTCGTGCACTCACGTTTAGCCTGAAGACACCATGCAATCATCGGATCTTTGTGTTATTACTGTAGATTTTACCCTATATGGAAAAATAATTCCCGATATACCTTATCTCGGGGAATTTTCCCCCCACAATATCTTAGCCATTTCCCCCTCAAACTCTATCCACTTAACACACTTTCTTTGATTTATTTTGCAAAAGTAGATTGTTTAGAGAATACCATAAACTTGCTCAAACATTATACTTAGATTATACCATTTTGTAAAAGTCGGTATGCAAAGTGTTTGTGGTTTTGTTTATGCACTTATTTCCATAGTTCAGTATGCAGATTTTGGTCAACTGTAATTTGGCTCAGGTTTCAATATGCAGCCATAACATAGGATTCGGATTTCATTTCATCTCTTGAAGATGGCTATGGCTGGATAATGTAAACGAACTAACCGATTCGAATTCCGGTTGACGGAGATTTGTGCTTAGTCTTCACTCTTCACTGCTTCTTAACTATGCCTACAAGCTTTGTCAGCCTACCTCACATCATATGTCATATGAATGTGTAATGTGCATTCTGCTTTGTGCTCTATTTTGGTGTTAGAAACTGTGTCACTTCAGCTTAGAAGTCATCCACCACAACTTGCTAGAAATAGTTGCATATAAAAATTATTGTGTGTGGGCTCTCCTGTCTTTTCTACTAATAAAAAAAGGTTACTCTTTTCCCTTGAACAATGGAAGACCCCATGTTGTCGTGTTAGATTTGTTGTTTGATTCCTTCACAGCTATGGTTTCCCTTGTTTCTTTGCTCATTAGGAATCTGATGAGAGAAAACAGTAAAAGTGGCCTTTTTTTTCTGCTTTAGTTATTATGGTTGTTTTCATAACTTGATCCTGATTATACACTTTTGATCATGTATTTGAACTTGTATTCCATTATTAGAGATTACTCTAGTGGACTAACATTGTTACACGAAATGCTGATGTGACAGTTGATCAATGTTAAGTCTCTTACGTGACCGCATTACTTTGTTCGACGGAAATAAAGTTCGGGTATTTTTTTTCTTTAGATACCGAAGTCATTATTGTTTTCGAGCAAGGTGTGTAGACAAAACATAGTGTGACAAGAAAGCTTTACAAAGCAAAGACCCCACAAGCTTCCATAAGCTGATATGCACATGAGAGAAACTTTGTTACAGAAGAGACATCTAAATAGCACAAGTAGTTATCTAAGTGGGGAGACCAAAGTGGAGCCCTTGTTAATTTGATGTATTGGATTGGATCTTTGCAAATCCAGGGTTCTTTTGCCTTGCAACTTGTTGGTTACGTAATGTTTATTGTACTCTCCATGATTGTATCTTCTGTATCTGCATGGATTCTTCTCATCCACCAGTTCTGGCATCGGACTGAGTTCGATGTCGTAGCTCGGAGCATAGAAAGTGACGATGGAAAGGCGGTCATTTTCTTTGTGAGTTACTGCTCTATGCTCCACGCTCTTGTATTTTCCATTTGTAAGAACCTGTACAAAATAAATTTCAAAACTGAGATTTGAACATTGTTCATAACAGGTGAATATGAGCCGGAACCGCAGTCTGGGATCCGAGTTTCTTACTTCTAAACTGTCACCGATGTTGACCACGAGTGCATTCGGAACAGGCTGAACAGGTAACCATGTTTGGTCCTTGAGGATTTGAAGACCAACTGTGCTCTCTTTGCCCTGCTGCAATACTGTAAGGGCACTTCCATCTGAATGTGGACTAAGGCCTAAAACAAGGTCTGGTCTCGAACATGGAGGGTAGTAGTTCATCCTTACTGCTTGAACAGCTACTCCGAACATTTCTTCGAAAATCTCCCCTTTTAATCCAAGGCTCACTGCTATATATTGCAGAATAACCTTGCAGAGTTCTCTGATTTCTCTTGAATACATTTCTAAAATTTCTCTGAAAAGGAAAAAAGATTTAGAAAGGTGTTACGTCTTTACTTCAAGGTTCATACATGGTCTTATCTGTGATTACCTGAAGTTAGCCGGACTCGATGGCCAGAGTTTCGGGTTCCTTATACAAGGTGGCTCAACACCAAGAGCAAACATATTGCACCAATCCAACTTCTGGTTCTCTGAGAACACGAAAGCTTGACCGTAGCCCTGAACCGTCCCCGGTGCCATCGGATACTTCTGTTTCTCATGTAAAGGTAACATGAAGAAATCTTTTGCTAGTTTTTCCATGTTTTCAAGAACATTCAGATCAACCCCATGATTCAGCACCTGAAATGCATTCATAGGTTGCATAATTATTTTTCACAAAGACATCTAGCATGAAAATTACGCATTTTTAGCACCTGAAAAAATCCCCATTCTTCACAGGCAGTTTTGAGCTTCATAACTTCACTGAAGTGTTCATCTGTGTCTCCTTTCATGAGCTTAGAAAGATCTATGATGGGAATGTCAGTAGACGATGATAGATTTGCAGTAAGTTTCGGCCTATCAGCCATGTCTTGGACAAATCTTTCAGGAACTGTGGTTTGTTTAGCCTTGTTTAGTTCTTGGACATCGTCGATATGCCCGACTTTAATCGGAAAACTAGACACCGGAGCCATGAAACAGAAATGAATACTGGTATAAAAAATCTTATGTAATCAGATTAAATTGGAAGCTCTTCTCTTAGAGCCTGTATTTATAGATGGAGAAAATCTGTAATTGTGCATTACATTATTGCAGTGTCAAGGTCAGTTGTGGGGCTAACAGTTGCTTGATTTAGTTTTTGAACTCTACACTTGCTAGATGCCACCTTTCACAGCTGCTTAGTGATGAACACGCATCCAAAAATTAGAGCTCTTGTGCTACTCTTTAAAATAAGTTCTTATATTATTTTATAATAAAACAAAATTATAAAACGAGGCTTTTAAAATAAGACCCAAAAATATATTTTTTCTCGTTAGAAATTATAATTTTAGTGGTTGATTACAATTCATTTATTGTATTTTTTTAGGAAGAAAGGATGATAATTCATTTATTCATATAATAAATGAAAAAAATTAAAAGAACTTTTTTAATCTTATCATGATAATTAATAAAAGAATGATAGAAAATTTTTTGGAAAGATATTTTTTATTAGCAGATTTTTTTCTTAAGTATGGGGCCCTAAAATTTTAGGATCCTATGATATATCACATCCTACATATGTAAAAAGATAAGTATGTGATGAACAAAACTCGACTCGATCAAATAGTTATTCATACCGATAGTTGTGAAGATACTAAATTTTTTTTATCCATATTATTATTATTAATATTATTATTATTATTATTATTATTATTATTATTATCATTATTATTATTAAATATATTAAAAAATAATAATTACAGGCCCAATTACAATTGGACCGGCCCAGTTACAAACCAACTAGAATCGGTCCAAATCCAACCATAAACCCTAAATATTTGGGTTTCCAGTTAGGGTTTCCTAACCCTAATCTAGCCAGCCGCCATCTTCAATCTCAACCGTTGGATCTGGTTTGATCCAACGGTCTACCATTTGCCAGAGGAAACCCTAGGGTATCTATACCCTAGGGACACGTCCCAGCGCCGCCGCTGCTGCTTCCAGAAGCCCTCACCGCCTCCGCCGCTGCCACGTCTCGAATGATGCTTCCAGAAGATCAACGCCAGCCGTCCATGTAAGGCTACGGGGTGAGTCACCACTGGTAGTCCGGTGACTCACCGAAGCCCCCTCTTCGGACCGGTCTGAGACGAACACCGGTGGTGGCTATAAAAGCCACCCCCCACCTGTGAAGAAAAAAAAAAAAGGAAGAGGGACAGAAAACAGGTACAGAGACAGAACCAAAAAGAAAAAAAAAAGGAAAATAGGGAGAGATATAAAACTACCAACGATCCCAACAGAGCAAAAACAAAAAAAAAACAGAAGGAAAAAGAGAGGAGAGAAGCTTACCAAGGAAGCCTTGACCGTCGCCGGAAACACTGAACATCGCCGGAGAACCGAAAAAACCGAAGGTATATTTATAGATCTGCTCCGATTGGGAGCCATTTAAAGAAAAAGAACATCGGAACCGTCCTTAGGACGGTCCGATCTATTCAATAGTATAAAAATAAATTTTCCGGCCACCGGATGTGGTGGCCGGCGGTGACATTCACGGCGGCACACGGTGGCCGACCAGTGACCGGCTTCCCTCCGATGAGGGAAGGTAGAGAGAAGGCAGAGAGTTTTAAAACTCTCTCTGCTAGAGAGAGAAAAAAAAAAGAAATGAAATGGTTGGCCCTTCGGGCCAGCCGGTTTGGACCATTTATAGTCCTTCCCGAACGACGTCGTTTCGGGAAGGACTATGCGCGTAATTATGAAATAGTTAAATCCCGTCCGCAGTCCTCCGAACTTGTAAACTTTACATTTTAGTCACTAAATTAAATTTATAATATTTTTAATTCAGTCTTCGAATTTTAATTTCTTTTATTTTAGTCCTTCATATTAAAATAATATATTTAGGATAAATTACAGATTTAATCCCTTAATTTTAATAAATAATATTTTAATCCCTAGTTTATATTTTTAATTTATTTGATTCTAATATCCGAATTTTAGATAATTTTATTTTAGTCACCAAATAAATAAAATAAGGAAATAACATATTAAATCCCTATAATTTTGATTAATTATGAATTAGATTCTTAATTTTATTTTTATTATAATTTAGTCAGTTATTTTATATGTTTTCATTTATTTTATTGTTTTTAAATATATTGTTTTAGTAGTATTTGTATTTTTATTTTATTATATTGTTAAATATTTTTATATTCATAAATATATAATAAATAGTAATTTTTAAATATTTATTTTTAATATCGAAGAAAAGGACAGTCTTAATACAACTGGATGTTCTATTCTGATATTTTAAAATTAAAAAGTAAACAATATTATTTAAATTAATATTTATCAATATCAAAGAAAAGAGCTGTCTTAAGGCATCTAGAAGTTCTTTTCGGATATTTTTAAATAAATAAATATTTTTTTATAATTTTGAAATAATAGAATTATAAATTAAATATATTTTTGAATTTTTAAAATTTTAATAATAGAGACAATTTATAATTAAAAAGTACCAATTTTGGGCGTTGTAGGGGTGCTAATCCTTCCCTAAACGTAACCGACCACGAATCCCTTTTTATTATTAAAAAGAATGAATTTTTGGTTATAAACGCAGATCAGTTTATTTTTTTTAATTGGTGTTTTATTAAAACTCTTTTAAAAAAATAATTTTTAGGTATTCGACCTACCTGACCCAAAAGGCCGATGGCGACTCCCAAATTATTTTCAAAATTATTTATTAACATTAATTTCCCCGCCAAATTTTAATATTTCGTACCCGGACGAAAACCGGTTACGACAGCTTGGCGGCTCCGCTGGGGACTGGTCAAACTTTTAAAAATCAATTATGAATTGTCTCTATAAATTAAAAATTAAAAATTCATATATTTAATTTTTAATTTTATTTTTTCAAAATTTTTATATTTACTTATTATTTTCATAATATTTATCTGTTTTATTTTATTTGTAATTATTTTATTTCATTATTTATTTTACTGTCAAAGGTTTGAGCATTTCTCCTCACACACAAACACTTGCATTGCATAACATAAAGCTCTATAATTGAGTTGTCCCTTTTAAGTGGGGGTGAAAGCGACGTCTTCGTGAGAATTTATTCTCCGTGTCAGACCTAGCAAGTAACTTCCGGGGTTCATATGCTCTATGTCTTCGTGAGAATTTATTCTCCGTGTCAGATATAGAGAAATGTATCCCCTCGAATTGAACTCGATCCACTTTAGTCTGTGATGGACTAGGGTTGAGGGTTAGCAGCCTAAGGGGGCACTAACATGGACAATTCGAGTACCTTTACTCCTAGATCTGAAACCCTGCATATAAAAAACCTTAGAAACTCTTCCAATCCGAAGTCATGCCGAAATTTTGTCCAAAATAGATGTACACACAGGAGAAATGAATTCTGTCTTTCCTGTTAATTTATTTATTGTTTAAATTACATGTTTATTTAAATTATTTAAATTTAGAAAAGCATGTTTAAATTAAATAAATGTTATTATTGAATTTTTTATGTAAACTAATTTATTTTTTTTGTGTGTTCTTTATTTTTCTGTTTGCATTGCATCATACAGGATAAAAGACATTGATCCTTGTGTTAATTGTCTCATTGGAAAGCCTTCATCTATGGATAAAAAGTGTTCAAATCAAATAATTCTGAACTCAGAAGTAAGACAGTGGGCTGAGGATTTACAAAGACAAGGAGGAGATAGTCTGCAGGATGATTATGTATCTGACTTGGCCAGTTATGCTTCAGTTTCACTAAAAAGAAATGATATGCAAGATTTGCGAAGCATTTGGGAAAGTTGGGATTCAAACAAAAAATTGCAGTTTTATCAGACTTACGGAGACATCCCATATCTGCTCTATGTAGAAGTTGATGATGAATTACTCCGAGCCCTAGTTCAATTCTGGAATCCAGGGTACAATTGCTTCACTTTCAATAAGGAGGACTTGGTCCCTAATATTGAAGAATACACAACTCTGCTACATATCGAAGAGGCGTTGGAGAATCGAATCTATTCAAAGTCAATTAAAACTCAACCTTTTCGAGTTAAATTAGCAAAGATTGCCGGGGTACGAGAAGAATGGGTAGCAGCCCGTACAAAACAAAAAGGCGAAAGTGAAGGCATTGCTTGGACCAACATCAGAGAGCTTATTCAGAGTCATCCAGACGCTAAAGTACGATTCGATCTATTTGCTCTGGGTATATATGGTATGGTCATCTTCCCAAAAGTATTGGGATATGTTGAAGCTGCAGTGGTAGACTTGTTTGAACAGCTACCGAAGAAGATTAATCCTGTTTCTGCCATCCTAGCAGAGACCTTCAGATCGTTAAATGCTTGCAGAAGGCTAGGAGGTGGACGATTCTCAGGGTGTACTCAGTTGTTATATGTTTGGATCCGTAGTCATTTCTGGAGAACAGAAAAGATTTCATACCGACGTTTTAATACGGATTATTCACCATTAAAGGAATTTTTGGAGCAGGAATGGCCTAAAGAAATTAAGAAAGATATGTGGATTAATGCCTTTCGAAATCTGCAAAGCAATGACGTTATTTGGCGAGCCCCATGGCAAATACAAAGGGAATTCATTTACAAATGTGGTGATTACAACTGGATAATGTTGCTCGGATTATGGGGAGGAATTGGATATGCACCACTTCTGGTTATAAGACAGTATGAAGGTCGTCAATTTGTACCTGTCACTGCTGGACTACAGTCATCTGAATTCGCATTCCACAGCAAAAATTATAAAAGAAATATCATGGAAGCCGTTACAGCTTGGAAAACAACTTTTTGTATTCGAGCTAAAGCAGCAAAAGAAATGCTAACTCCTGATTATGAAGATTGGAGATCTGTCAGAAAAAACGAAAATATTCCTCTACCAGATCAAAATGAGGATATTTCTATGGAAGATCGCATTAAGGTGGTTCCATCAGAGATTGAAATCTTGAGAGCTGAGTTTAAAGCAGAAAGATATGGCTGGTCGAAAGAGTTAGAGCAAATGAGACAAGATAAAGTTATGTTGGGGGTTGACATTGACTTTCATTCATCACAATGTGCAATGTTGAGAAAAGATAAAGAAAAGGGTGAGGATGAGTACAGAGCCTTACAGAAAAATTACCAGGAGTTATATAAATCCTGAAAATCATCAGGACCCAGCCAATCGACGGTACAGATGACCAGAGAATTGAACATCGAGAAAAGACGAGTTGAAGATTTGAAAGGAAAGAATAGCTGTCTACTCAAAAGCCTGGAAAAAGGAAAACAAAAAATGGAAGATTTCGAGGTCGACAGAAGAGAGCGAATTATAAAACACAAGGCTGAACACCGTGAGATCATGAATGAAATGCAAAGAGAAAGAGATCGAGCCAAAGATTTAGAAGAGATGAAGAATGACATCTTTGTTAAATTTGAAGTTGAGAAAAATAGCATGTTCAAAGGATTTGAATCTGAAATGAACCAGTTGATTGCTGAACTTGAAGTCAGAGGCCAAAAGATGGAAGAATCCAATGTTGAAAAAGAAAAATGGGAGCTAGAAAGAAAAAATTTCAACACCAGACTTGAGGTAGAGCAGGAAGTGGCTAGCAACTGGATGCAAAGATGCAGAAACAAAGATGTTCAAATCCAGAAGCTTAATCAAAGAACGCAAGAAGCACGAACAAAACTTGAAGAGGATCTGGATCAGTCTAGAAACAAAAACTCCGAGTTTAATTCTTACATTTTGCAACTTGAAGAATCATCGTTTCAAGAAAAGGTTCGTCTAGGACCTAATGATCTCAAAGAAAGTAATGAGGAAAATGCTTCACTGCGAAGACGCATTAGAGATCTTGAAAAAATTCTGCACAATTGTCAAGTCAGAGTCACTGAGTTAGAGCAAACTCTTGAAGGAACAACTGAACGATGGCAAAAGTCAACTGAGTTCTATGTCGAAAGAAGTGAAGAAAGAAGCAATATGGTGTTCGAGGCCATGGTACAAATGAGTGAGGTTGCCAGATATGTTGGGGAACTAGCTGTTGAAGCCGAAATAATTGAGCATCAAGTTGATCCAGTTTCTAAGTATGGAAAGAAGGTGTCATGGTTAATGAAAGAAATTATAGAGCTTAATAGGAAAGCTACGCCTTATCTGTAGTTATGAACTATTATAAAGAAACTTTTGTATGCCGATGAAAGTTGTTCTATGACAGTTAACTTTTTGGGATCAATGTTTTTTACATACATGCATTTTGCATACATTCATCATTCATTTCATAATTTTCGCTATGAATTATTATTTTATCTATTAAAATAAAATTCATTAATTAAAATTTGAAAAAATAATATTAAAAGATTTTTCAATCGCAGTTACTCTGGCCAAAAGAGAAATACTACATCACTACAGTACTAGACAAGCCACTAAGAGAATTATGGAGGATAAAATACAGCGTATTGAGGAACAGCATCATAAAGAACAAGAGGAAATGAGAATGAAGTTGGAAAAAATTGAAGCCAGCATTGCAAACTCACAAGACAGTATGATGAAGAAGATAGAGGACATGTTTAAAAGGCAGACTATCAGTGGAAAAATGCATGAAAATCCTGTATCTTTCGACCAAGAACCCATATATCCTCTAGGTTTTTCACCAGAACCAATTTATCACTCTGGTACTACACCTATACAAATCAATGCTCGTACATCTGCATTACAAGAAGCTAAACCACATGAAGATCAACAAGTGGATCCCGCATCTTCAAGCAAAATCCGCTTATATCAGATGTGAAAGTAGGGGATCTTAATACTGATCAGTTGATCCCAGATTTGATTGAGCTAAATGAGAAACAAAAAGTAAATGAAGAACTGACCAGACAGATCAAGAGCTTAGAAGAGCGAATGAAATCCGTGGAAATAACTGAATCATTCTATGGATTTGATGCTAGTGAGTTGAGTTTGGTTCTAGACCTAATCCTCCCTATCAAGTTCAAAGCTCCCGAATTTGATAAATATAACGGTACTACATGCCCTTCATCCCACATTACTATGTTTTGTCGAAGAATGGCAGGATATGTGAAGGACGAAAAATTGTTAATTCACTGCTTCCAGGATAGTTTGACAGGACCGGCTTTAAAATGGTATACTCAATTGACCAAAGCCAACATTAGATCCTGGAAAGATTTGGCTAAAGCATTTTTAGAGCAGTACCGCCATGTGACAGACATGGTCCCTGATAGATGGACTCTTCAAAACTTGGAGAAAAAGAATAATGAAACATTCAGACAGTATGCCCAGAGATGGCGTGACACTGCGGCCCAAGTTCAACCACCTTTGTCAGAAAAAGAGGCCACAGTGATGTTTGTCCATACATTGAAGGCTCCTTATTTAAACCATCTAATGGGGAATGCAACCAGAAATTTTGCGGATTTGGTCATTTCTGGAGAATTAATTGAAAATGTCTTGAAAAGTGGCAAGATTGAATCGAATGATGGGTCTAGTTCCAAAAGACCTACATACCGGAAAAAGGAGAATGAGGTCAACAATGCCAATTCTTACAGCAAAGATTCATCGAAAAGTGTTACAATAACCCAGCCAATGGTTAAGAAAGAGGAAACAAACACTAATCGAGCAGAGTCCAGAGGATCTCGAAAGGAAAATGAAAGGTTGTCTTTTACACCTTTACCAGTACCATATGCAGAGATCTATGATTCGCTGTTAAAAGCAGATGTTATAAGGCCCTATCCTTTGGTTCCCATGCAACCACCATTCCCTCCTTGGTATGATACAAAGGCACACTGTGTTTACCATGAAGGAATTACAGGACATTCTATTGAAAACTGTCTAGCATTCAAAAGGGTGGTTCAAAATTTGATTAACACTGGGAAGTTGGAATTCAATACACCATCCGCATCAAGTCATCCATTGCCAAATCATGGAGATAAAAACGTGAATGCAATTCAGGAAGAGAACAGAAAGAAAGCAAAGACTGACATTTCTGAAATTAAATCTCCGTTTGTTTGGATATTCCAACAACTTTCTTTAGCCGGTATAATTCCACAACAATTCAGGCCAAAGCAGAATGAAGGCAAGAATTATTGTGAATATCATCAGGAGAAAGGGCATAAAATTCAACTATGTCCTGAGTTTCGAAATTTGGTGCAAAATTTGATGAACAACAGAGAAATAGAATTCTTTGAAGAAGAACCCGGGAAAAAAGAAGATGATGTTTGCTCATCGGAGGATTCTAAACCAAATCAAAGAATAAATGATCCTGTGATCATTAATGTGAAATCATCCACGGTGATTCCTGCACCAATAAGGCCAAAAGTTGTTATTACCACTCCTCTACCATTTCCATATAAAGATACCCGTAGGGTACCTTGGAATTATACTACTAATGTTTCAATGGTAGGAGGACCTGTTTCTTTAGAAAAAAAAGAAGAGAAAATACAAAGCCTGAGTACTACATCGACGTCTGAAGCAGTGAGCGAGGTCGGTTTCTTTACAAGAAGTGGGAGATGTTACTCTCCCGAAACATCCAATGCTTCAGAACAAGTGAAAGCAAAAGGAAAAGCCATGGCAATACCTCAGAAGGTATTTGAGGATGAATCCCTTCCAGCATTCAATGAACCTGTGACAGAAAAACAAGCTCAAGAATTTTTGAAATTCTTGAAACATAGTGAGTATAGTGTGGTTGAACAACTACACAAACAACAGGCGAGAATTTCTATTCTTGATCTTTTGATGAATTCAGAAGCGCATAGGAATGCTTTGATGAAAATCCTCAATCAAACATTTATCCCCGAAGATATATCCCTCAATAAACTTGACAGAATTGTGGGACATATAGCCGCTGACAATTACATAACATTCACAGACGATGAAATACCGGAAGGCGGAATGGGGTCAGTAAAAGCTTTGAACATCACGACACATTGTCATGGTCATGTGTTACCAGGAGTATTGATTGACAATGGGTCTGCTCTCAATTTGATGCCTCTAGTCACACTTCAAATAATGCCTCTGGATCAATCACACATGAAGAGTTATCAGAATGTGGTACGAGCATTTGATGGTACTCAAAAAGAAGTGCTTGGGAAAATGGAAATACCTTTGTTAATCGGCCCAGTCGTGTACAATATTGACTTTGTGGTGATGGACATCCACCCCACATATAATTGTCTATTAGGAAGGCCATGGATTCATTCAGCAGGAGCCGTTCCTTCTTCATTACATCAAAAATTGAAATTTGTTGTTGATGGACAACTAATATGCGTCAGTGCTGAAGAAGAAATCATTGCGTCTGTAACAAGCGATGTTCCATATATCGACACCAATGATGAGGCTCTTGAATGCTCTTTTCGAGCTCTTGAATTTGTAAATGCAACCTATATTGCAGAAGGAAGCAAAATTCCATATCCCAGATTGTCTGATTGCACCAAGATGACGGTACAACAAACTTTAGGCATCGGAGCTAAAGCTGGGAGAGGTCTAGGAAAGAATCTTCAAGGAATTTCAGTTCCTATCAGTATAAAGATGAAAAAAGATCGTTTTGGGCTGGGATTTAAGCCCAATCTTCAGCAAAGGAACAAAGAGATGAAAAGAAAATGTGAAGACAGAAAGGCAAAATTGAAAGGAGGAGAAATCCTTTGGAAACACATGTCTTTCCCACAGTTGAAAACCATATTCAGATCAGGGGAAACAATTAATGTGGAACAGCAGCTTGTTGAAGCCTTTAAAGAAGAAAAGTTGACGAAAGATCAAGACATAGTTGAAGAAGCTATGAATGGATTATTTATCAACATGATCATGAATGACAACAAAACTGGCAAATACTTGGATAGGATTCGTCCATGTCTTCCTGGAGAAACACTCACCAATTGGACCACTGAAGATCTTCCTATAGTTTTTAATATTAATGCAGAGTAATATTCAGAACTAATCTTTATGTTTAGCTCAAAAATATGAAAACTTTTTGTTATCTTGTAAAAGAAATTATGTTAAATATAAGGAACTTTCTTTAAAATTTTCAGATGGCAATCATTCTTTACATTTTATTACATTTTTACATTTCATAAATTTACTATATTCTTTCGGAAATGTTCCGACTTAAATTTGCAGGTGTCACCGTGTTAATAGCATGTGTATTCCTAAATTTAATCCAGTGATAAATTTAGAGCAGCCTATATGTCTGGAAGAAATCAATGGTTGTGAAGATAAACTGGAATGTGATATTCCTACTGAACTATTAAGATTGGTAGAAAAAGAAGACAAACAAATTCTACCCCACAAGGAAAGGGTTGAGACTGTGAATTTGGGAACAGATGAAGACAGAAAAGAGGTGAAAATTGGTACTACTCTGACAATCCCGATAAAACAAGAATTGATAAATCTCCTTCAAGAGTTCAAAGATATATTTGCCTGGTCCTATCAAGATATGCCTGGTTTGAGCACAGATATAGTGATACATAAGCTTCCAATCAATCCAGAATATAAACCAGTCCAACAAAAGCTCAGAAGAATGAGGCCAGAAATGTTGTTGCAAATCAAAGAAGAAGTGATGAAGCAAATCAATGCAGGTTTCCTACAGGCATCTAAATACCCAGAATGGGTAGCCAACATTGTTCCCGTACCTAAGAAAAATGGAAAAGTTCGAATGTGCGTGGATTACAAAGATCTCAACAAAGCTAGTCCGAAAGATAGCTTTCCATTACCCCACATAGACACATTGGTGGACAATACTGCAGGGCACGCATGGTTTTCATTTATGGATGGCTTTTCAGGATATAATCAGATAAAAATGAATCCTGAAGACATGGAAAAGACGACATTTATAACCATGTGGGGCACATTCTGTTATAAAGTGATGCCATTTGGATTGAAAAATGCAGGGGCAACATATCAAAGAGCCATGGTAACTTTGTTTCATGACATGATGCACAAAGAGATTGAAGTATATGTAGATGACATGATTGCCAAATCCAGAACGGAAGAAGAACATATTCAAAATCTGAGAAAGCTTTTCCAGAGATTGAGGAAGTATCAATTAAAGCTTAACCCTGCTAAATGCACTTTTGGGGTAACTTCTGGGAAACTTTTGGGATTTGTAGTCAGCAAAAAAGGAATTGAGATTGATCCAGATAAAGTAAAAGCAATTCAAGATCTTCCACCACCCAACACAAAAAAAGAAGTTCGAGGCTTTTTGGGGAGATTAAATTATATATCTCGTTTCATTTCTCAATTAACTGACAAATGTGATCCAGTGTTCAAATTACTTCGAAAGAACAATCCTGAAGTCTGGAATAAAGAATGTCAAGAAACTTTGGATATTATTAAGAGATATTTATCCAATGCCCCCATTTTAGTATCACCAATGCCTGATAGACCATTAATTCTCTACTTGACGGTTTTCGAAAATTCGATGGGATGTGTACTAGGACAGCATGATGAATCAGGAAGGAAAGAAAAAGCTATTTATTATCTGAGCAAGAAATTTACTGATTGTGAAGTTCGATATCCACCAATACAAAAATTATGTTGTGCTTTGGTGTGGACTACTCGAAGACTCAGACAATATATGTTATACCATACTACTTGGTTGATATCCAAACTTGATCCTTTAAAGTTCCTAATGGAATCACCAGCTTTGACAGGCAGAATGGCTAGATGGCAGATGTTATTATCTGAGTTTGATATTATATGTCAACCAAAAAGCAATAAAAGGAAGTGTAATAGCTGATTTTCTGGCCAGTCGTGTATCAAATGATTATCAGCCTTTGAACTTCAATTTTCCTGATGAAGATTTGTTATGCATATCCATGAATGAAGAAGTCAGAACAAATGATGAATTTGCAACTTGGAAGCTTTACTTTGACGGAGCATCTAATGCTTTGGGACGAGGAATCGGGGCAGTGTTAATTTCTCCTGAAAATGTTTATTATACCTTTACAAGCAGACTGGAGTTCTTTTGTACCAATAATATGGCGGAATATGAAGCTTGTGTCATGGGGTTAAAAGCAGCTATAGAAAGAAAAATCAAATTTCTCAAGATATATGGAGATTCATCGTTAGTGGTGTATCAATTGCGAGGAGAATGGGAAACAAAAGATCCCAAATTATTGGAATACCGAAATTTTACACTCGAATTAGTGAAAGAATTTGAGAGAGTTACCTTCAATTATCTCCCTCGAGAAGAAAATCAAATGGCAGATGCTTTGGCTACATTAGCTGCTATGTTTCAGGCAAATAAGAAAGTTGATATGATGCCAATCAAAATGCAAGTATATGAAATTCCTGCACATTGTTATAGTGTGGAAGAAGAGGTAGATGGTAAACCATGGTATCATGATATCCTGCAATATATCAAAAATCAAAGTTATCCACCAAATGCATCGGAAATTGATAAAAGAACCTTGAGAAGAATGGCTGCTGGATATTTTCTTGATGGAGAGATTATGTATAGAAGAAGCAATGATCAAATGCTATTGAGATGCTTAAATACCAGCGAAGCTCGAAACGTCATTGAAGAAGTACACAGTGGAATATGTGGAACACATGCAAATGGTCTTTCCATGGCTAGAAAAATAATGAGATATGGATATTATTGGGCTACCATGTACACAGATTGCATTGATTACGCAAGGAAATGTCATAAATGCCAGATATATGCAGACAAGATTCATGTACCCCCATCTCCTTTACATGTAATGACAGCACCCTGGCCATTTTCTATGTGGGGAATAGATGTCATTGGGGCAATCACACCAAAAGCATCGAATGGACATTGCTTCATCCTTGTGGCAATTGATTATTTTACCAAATGGGTTGAAGCTGCTTCATACACCAATATTAAGAGGTCCACAGTCTGCAAATTCATAAAGAAAGAGATAATTTGCCGATATGGCCTACCAGAGAGGATCATTACAGATAATGCTCTGAACCTGAACAACAAAATGATGACCGAACTTTGTGCACAGTTCAAGATCAAACATGCAAACTCAGTGGCATATCGTCCAAAGATGAATGGGGCAGTTGAAGCAGCAAATAAGAACATCAAGAGAATCATTACAAAGACTACTGAAACTTACAAAGATTGGCACGAGAAGTTACCTTTTGCTCTATATGCATACCGAACTACTGTTCGAACATCTACTGGGGCAACGCCTTTTTCTTTAGTCTACGGGATGGAAGCAGTCTTACCAATTGAAGTTGAGATTCCATCGCTCCGAATATTGAGAGAAACAAAATTGGATGAATCTGAATGGATCCAAGCTAGAGTTGATCAATTGAACCTTATTGAGGAGAAAAGATTGAAAGCTATTTGCCATGGACAGATGTATCAGAAACGGATGATGAAGTCTCATGACAAAAAAGTACATCCAAGAGAATTCCAAGAGGGTGATCTAGTATTAAAAAAGATCTTGCCTATACATAAAGATTTCCGTGGGAAATGGATGCCTAATTGGGAAGGACCATACGTTGTGAAAAAGGCCTTTTCCGGAGGAGCGTTGATCTTGGCAGAAATGGATGGAAAAATTCTGAGAAATCCAATAAACTCGGATTCTGTCAAGAAATATTATGCTTGAAGAGAAAAAAAAAAGAAAAAAAAGAAAAGAAAAAAAGAAAAGAAAAAAATAGAAAATGAAAAAAAGAGAAGAAAAAGAAAGGGGGTCAAGGTGAAAACCCGCAAAGGGCATCTTGTAACCAAATGAAGGATTTGAGTTGAAAACCTGAAAAGGCGGCTCAAATGCAGGTTGATATTAGGCATCTGGCAATTGAACCCTCTTAAGATTTTGACAGTTTGGGAGAAACTTCACATCTACAAGCATTTCAACAACGTTTGAGATCTTCCAGACAAAAGCTTACATCATCTCTAAATTGTGTCAACTTGATTAATTTAGAAATACTTATGCTTATAATTTGTTGAGACATTTGAATTTTTATTCTTATGCTTGTCATAACTTTGAATACAATTATATCTATTTCAAGTTCAATTTATTTGAGATTCAATTTATTTTTGGAAATTCAATTTATTCTTTTCTATTGAATTAACATAATTTTGAAATAATTTAAAGATTTCTGAATATCACTTTATGTTAATACTTTTAAATACATGGAATACAAAGTAGGCAAATCATCACTAGCTTAAAGCCATGAACATCAAGATTGTTACAAGTGGTGCTACCGACAACAAGGTCGAATCCGCCAAATCTACTCATCAATTGCTCCAACCGATCACCATTCAGTTCTTGCACACCTGTTTTCAAAGATATACTAAAACAGTAGAAGATGATCTTTGCAGTACTGATTCCAGCAAAAAGAAACAAGACATTGATATCACTGGGAAATATGTCTCTATATAGATCCTTGTGTATGGTTTTTAAAGAAAACTAGAAGCATTTCCACCTCATCAGGTTCAAGTGGAGCAACTTTATTCCTTCCAACCCATACTAGATTCCATTTTCAGCATTCATTAAGAACATACTTCTGGACACTCTAAGGTGGCTCATTGTCATAAGCTTCAAGAACCTTACAGATCCTTTCTGTCAATTTGGCACTTCCTGTACATGTTTATAAACAGTTTAACTTTATTCTTGGATTCCAAGAACGCCATCATTTCTTTGTCAATGGAAAAGCATCAGCACATGAAAGAAGCAGAATAAGAGAAACTCTGTTGGCAGATTATGAATATAGCCTTTTTTAGTGTAGCAGCATGGAAATGCTTCGAATCTACAAATTCTGGCTTTATATCGAATAAGTACTGTGATATCCCAGACCAAACATTAAATGGAAGATGAATTTACCAATAGCATCTTCTGGAAGTGTTCTTTGAGTTATCTGACCTGGTTTAGCAGAACATTCATTGAATTTGGAAGATGAATTTGCCAATAGCATCTTCTGGAAGTGTTCTTTGAGTTATTTGATCTGATTATATAGAACCAAGCATTGAATTTGGAAGATGAATTTGCCAATAGCATCTTCTGGAAGTGTTCTTTGAGTTATCTGACCTGGTTTAGCAGAACAATCATTGAATTTGGAAGATGAATTTGCTCATAGTAAAAATAAGGATACTCAATAGCATCTTCTGGAAGTGTTCTTTGAGTTATTTGATCTGAAGAAGTGTATCAGCAGCCTTAGTCATTTGAGCAGCATATAAAATTTGCCAATTCTGCAATTAATGAATTTGGACCACACATCTCTACCTGGCTATTGAAGCTTCAGCCTTTGAGAATCCCATTTTTGTCAAGTATAACAGTTTATTCTCCTCATCAGAATCAGAATTCAAGATTTCTCGGTATTAGAAGAACTATCGATATCTGTGAAATCATCTTGAAAGGTTACTTCATAATCAGATGAGTTGTTATCAGAATCAACATGTTACCTGAATGCAAGCTTTTCAAGAGCCTATACTATTGAATTTTATTCTCAAGAGATTTTTGTGACATTATATCTACATTTGTCAAAGATGATAGATTTCTTTCATTTGAAGAAGAAAAATCTATTGGGTTTTTACAATTGAAGAAATACTCAATTCACCAATCTGAAATCAAATAACTCAACATTCATGCATCATATTTTAAGTGTTTACAAAAATAGGTGCATTTTCATTCATTTTCATCTATGTTGAATTTTTAACAGGAATTTCAAAGATTTTAGCAAAGATTTGAATCCATCATTTGATGGAACAGCTTTTCCAGAGAAAGTTCATAATGAGAAGAACTCATCTGAAGAAGGAAGAAGAAATTCATAATGAGAAGAATTTGTTCAACCTTTTACCTGAATCCGTCATTTGATGGATCAGCTTTTCCAGAGAAAGTTCATAATGAGAAGAACTCATCTGAAGAAAGAAGAAGAAGTTCATAATGAGAAGAACTTGTTCAACTTTTTGTTTAAATTCATCATTTGATGGATCAACATTGCCAGAGAAGGTTCATAATGAGAAGAACTCATCTGAAGAAGGAAGAAGAAATTCATAATGAGAAGAATTTGTTCAACCTTTTGCTTGAATCCATCATTTGATGGATCAACATTGCCAGGTAAAGTTCATAATGAGAAGAACTCATCTGAAGAAGGAAGAAGAAGTTCATAATGAGAAGAATTTGTTCAACCTTTTGCTTGAATTCATCATTTGATGGATCAACATTGCCAGGTAAAGTTCATAATGAGAAGAACTCATCTGAAGAAGGAAGAAAAAGTTCATAATGAGAAGAACTCATCAAGAGCTTATTCAACCTTTTGAATGACTCTATCACAAAAAGGAGGTCATCATCATCCCCAGCAGAAAGTTCATAATAAGAAGAACTTATTTGGAGAAAAAGAAGAATTTATTCAATATCTCCATAATGATCAAAGTAAAGTCAAATGGATAAAAAATTTTATTATCTTTTCATCTTTGCCCTATTCTTGTTAACACAAGAATGAGCAAAGAGGGGCAGCTGAAGATACTAAATTTTTTTATCCATATTATTATTATTAATATTATTATTATTATTATTATTATTATTATTATTATTATTATTATTATTATTATCATTATTATTATTAAATATATTAAAAAATAATAATTACAGGCCCAATTACAATTGGACCGGCCCAGTTACAAACCAACTAGAACCGGTCCAAATCCAACCAGAAACCCTAAATATTTGGGTTTCCAGTTAGGGTTTCCTAACCCTAATCTAGCCAGCCGCCATCTTCAATCTCAACCGTTGGATCTGGTTTGATCCAACGGTCCACCATTTGCCAGAGGAAACCCTAGGGTATCTATACCCTAGGGACACGTCCCAGCGCCGCCGCTGCTGCTTCCAGAAGCCCTCACCGCCTCCGCCGCTGCCACGTCTCGAATGATGCTTCCAGAAGATCAACGCCAGCCGTCCATGTAAGGCTACGGGGTGAGTCACCACTGGTAGTCCGGTGACTCACCGAAGCCCCCTCTTCGGACCGGTCTGAGACGAACACCGGTGGTGGCTATAAAAGCCACCCCCCACCTGCGAAGAAAAAAAAAAAAAAAGGAAGAGGGACAGAAAACAGGTACAGAGACAGAACCAAAAAGAAAAAAAAAGGAAAATAGGGAGAGATATAAAACTACCAACGATCCCAACAGAGCAAAAACAAAAAAAAAAACAGAAGGAAAAAGAGAGGAGAAGCTTACCAAGGAAGCCTTGACCGTCGCCGGAAACACTGAACATCGTCGGAGAACCGAAAAAACCGAAGGTATATTTATAGATCTGCTCCGATTGGGAGCCATTTAAAGAAAAAGAACATCGGAACCGTCCTTAGGACGGTCCGATCTATTCAATAGTATAAAAATAAATTTTCCGCCCACCGGATGTGGTGGCCGGCGGTGACATTCACGGCGGCACACGGTGGCCTACCAGTGACCGGCTTCCCTCCGATGAGGGAAGCTAGAGAGAAGGCAGAGAGTTTTAAAACTCTCTCTGCTAGAGAGAGAAAAAAAAAAGAAATGAAATGGTTGGCCCTTCGGGCCAGCCGGTTTGGACCATTTATAGTCCTTCCCGAACGACGTCGTTTCGGGAAGGACTATGCGCGTAATTATGAAATAGTTAAATCCCGTCCGCAGTCCTCCGAACTTGTAAGCTTTACATTTTAGTCACTAAATTAAATTTATAATATTTTTAATTCAGTCTTCGAATTTTAATTTCTTTTATTTTAGTCCTTCATATTAAAATAATATATTTAGGATAAATTACAGATTTAATCCCTTAATTTTAATAAATAATATTTTAATCCCTAGTTTATATTTTTAATTTATTTGATTCTAATATCCGAATTTTAGATAATTTTATTTTAGTCACCAAATAAATAAAATAAGGAAATAACATATTAAATCCCTATAATTTTGATTAATTATGAATTAGATTCTTAATTTTATTTTATTATAATTTAGTCAGTTATTTTATATGTTTTCATTTATTTTATTGTTTTTAAATATATTGTTTTAGTAGTATTTGTATTTTTATTTTATTATATTGTTAAATATTTTTATATTCATAAATATATAATAAATAGTAATTTTTAAATATTTATTTTTAATATCGAAGAAAAGGACAGTCTTAATACAACTGGATGTTCTATTCTGATATTTTAAAATTAAAAAGTAAACAATATTATTTAAATTAATATTTATCAATATCAAAGAAAAGAGCTGTCTTAAGGCATCTAGAAGTTCTTTTCGGATATTTTTAAATAAATAAATATTTTTTTATAATTTTGAAATAATAGAATTATAAATTAAATATATTTTTGAATTTTTAAAATTTTAATAATAGAGACAATTTATAATTAAAAAGTACCAATTTTGGGCGTTGTAGGGGTGCTAATCCTTCCCTAAACGTAACCGACCACGAATCCCTTTTTATTATTAAAAAGAATGAATTTTTGGTTATAAACGCAGATCAGTTTATTTTTTTAATTGGTGTTTTATTAAAACTCTTTTAAAAAAATAATTTTTAGGTATTCGACCTACCTGACCCAAAAGGCCGATGGCGACTCCCAAATTATTTTCAAAATTATTTATTAACATTAATTTCCCCGCCAAATTTTAATATTTCGTACCCGGACGAAAACCGGTTACACAAGTTGCATGAACCAACTTGGTTCATCAAAGTTGGATATTGAAAATCTGAAACCGGTCTCAATCAAACAAGGCTTGAAATCTTCTTTTTTTCTAAGATAAGATTGAGACCAACCCTTCTTATCTAGAAAGACACAGACTCGAGCCACCACATGAACCATCAATGGTCTCTATCTTTGCTTTGCTTCATTTTCATTTTTAAAATGTGGGCCTTGCTTTCCTTTCTGTTAATAGTTCACTATCTGTATTTTCTTTCAAGAAAACAAGCGTGAAGTACAACAGTTCATATTTCCAAATCACTAGTTATCTGTTGTAAGATTAAATGGTCACTCTTGACTTCGTCATTCCCAATCATGTCACCTGGTTCAATGCTTGAAATATCTTTTACATACATGAATGCATACATGCATACATGCATACATGCATAGTTTGCATAGGATTATGAGTGTATGAAAATGAAACATGTGGAGAAAGGGGAAATTGTCAAAAAGGGGAAGGGAATCTAGTAAGTGAGTAAATGGTAGATAATAAACTTGTGGGTGATTTTTCCGAAAAATTACCTTTTTCATTTAATATTCTCGATCATACATCGTTCAGACTATATTTCTCGATCTAACACCCTTTGCAGAAAGGCACGCCCTCTGCAGCGCGCTTAACGCTGATTTGGCACCACGTGGGGTAAGACGCGCCCCGTGAGGCGCGCCTTATGCTGACATGGGATACATGTGTGTATAGCGCGGCCCCTGGGGCGCACCTTAGGCCACGTAGGGTATAGTGTGGGGCAGGTGCCGCGCCTTACCTGTGAATCTGCCACGCGTCAATAAAGCGTCCCCCTACGGAGCGCCTTAGGTTTAATTACCCACATATCCCGACGCTTCACACCCCAATCCCTCCCTATAAATACCCCATCTTCAATCACTTTCATCACACCAAATTCTCTCAATTTCTCTCAACTTCTCTCAAATACTCTTATATTCTCTGTTTAAGGTATATTTTATTATATTTTTAATATTTTGTATTTAATTTATTTAAGTATTTAATTTATTTAATATTTACTTATATAATTGTTTGTAGATATATAATGAATGTTCATACATAATCATCATCGGAGTTGAATTGCGGTGATTCTGGGTGAATGAATAGTCCAGTCTCAGCACCATCCGCACCAGGCTCACGAAGCGGTTCTTCTGGTGGAGATGATGGTTCCCCCATGCTCTCCACATTTAGGTCGAAGAACCTACTACTTGCACGCCTTCCCCTTTAACTGGAAGGCACATCGACATTGAGATTGAAAAAACTCGCAGTCGAATGCCTCCCCCTGGAGCTTGAAGCCATCGTGTCAAACGGAAACTGCACAGATTGTTGCGTCTATGGCATCTCCATATTAAGGTCAAAGGGATTTGCAAATGAATGTCTTCCCCTTGAACTGGATGCAATTGTTGCCATACAGATTGTTCGTCGACCCACCTCGATACATATCATAAGGAGTTGTGGATGAATATCTCCCCATTATGGCATTAAAATCATTACACATTATTGTCGTCGGGCTGTCAACTTGATCAACTTATTCAGCCAGCCCATAGTGGGAGCTTAATGATTGACCCCGAACAGCATGCACTTAAACAAAATTTCCATACATCTTAATATTTGCGTTTGAATAATTACTTTGAGCTTCAACCATCATTTCAAAATCATCATTGTTCGAAAGTTCGAACGTTGTATAAGTTAATGGCAACAATGATGTTGGAAATCTGTACTGCAACGACGACATTCTTCTACTACTTCCAACATGAATCTTCCTCGAAATCTTCGTTATCAGCTCCTCAAGAGTTATGTTTCTCTTGAATGATATTTTAATACGCTCATTTGATACGATAACAAAGTCGATTTCATCTTCTCGAATTTCACCATCATAATAAACAATAGCCGAAAGTCGTGTCATTCTTTAAGTTTAAAAGTGTGGCAATATTATATCTGCAAAAAAAAAACAACTGAAACAAACCTGATTAAATAAATAATATATGAACGAAAATATAACACAATAAAATTTTTACACATAAACGTAAATAATTTAAATAATATAATTTTATATTATTACATGCACCGCAAAACTATTTCGACGTATGCTCCCACTTTCCAATTTTACAAACACATAAATTAATTGACAACAATTAGTATAATATTTTTTCATATAATCATAATAAACAATAAGAATAATAACAAAATTATAACAAAATTACCTTATAACGAAAAATCGAACGAACTTCTGAATAAAATATGAGAAGATTGCCAGATTGTTGTATTAATTTTTTTCTGTTGAGAGAAGATGTGAGGAGTTCCGGGGGGAAGGGTATTTATAGCCGAGAAAAGTTATTATAATTATACAAGACGCGGTACCTGCACCGCGCCTTACATAATTATATCAGATAAAGCTAAGGAGTCGCGCCGAATATAATTATGTCAGATTCACAGTTAAGGAGCGGCCCCTACCCCACACTATACCCTACGTGGCCTAAGGCGTGCCCCAGGGGCCGCGCTATACACACGTTTATCCAATGTCAGTATAAGGCGTGTCTCACGGGACGTGACTTACTCCACGTGGCACCAAATCAGCGTTAAGCGCGCTACAGGGGGCGCCTTTCTGCAAAGGGTGTTAGATCAAAAAATATAGTCTAAACGATGCCTGATCGAGAGTATTAAATGAAAAAGGTGATTTTTCGGGATAATCGTCAAACTTGTGTATCACTGCAGTTCTTGCAGTAGTCCCAGTAGGGGGACCCATATTCATTTGTGTTTAAGTGGACTTGTACTCATCTCTGCAGACCAAATCTAGTGACGTTTTTGTCAATTTACCTTTGTTCATTTGCTCTACTACCCGCTCCTCCTGTTTTCCCCTTCAACTTGTTTGGTATCTTAGATCATCCTAATTTAATCTTTTGGGCAATAAATGATCACCACACACTTTAGTTTTTAGTACCATTGTTTTTGATATTATGTCACTCGGACTCAATTATGAATGTTTTAAAAATATTTTATGTTACATTCGAATATGTATATAATGAGAATATTTTAAGAATTATTTAATTGTAAAATAAAGGTTTAAATTATACTTTTTTTACCGGAGGTAACTAAAACTTTTTTAATACTTTGAGGTGATTACAAGGGTATTTGTCTATAATTTTTCTTAACTATTGATAATGCACACACTCTATAGACTCTACTGTCGACATCGTTTTTTGCCCGGTTAGGGAACAAAATCTAGTACTGTTGGGGGTTTTCTTTGAAAAGGTTTTGTGAAATGTTGGGAGTCGCAACCAACCATTTTTAAGGTACGATTGGAATACCTTAAATCATTTAATTTTAATATTTTTTTATTTTATCGAAAATACCAAATTTTGTCTGCGAAAACCAGAAATCAGGTTCGAGAGTCAATTATGTGTGGGGACGGATTAGCACCCCACAACGCCTATAAATTGGTATCTAGTCGATTACCCTATATTTAAAATCTAAAATTTGAGTAAAAGGTTTTATTGAATTTAAAATTCATTATTATTTACTTCGGGAATTACCAGTGGTCACCCCCTGAGCATAATATAGATACACTATTAACACCCTAATAAATGAACATTGCCTTGTTTTCGAAAACATGATGCATGCACACAATTTGTTATTAAACCTAATTAAACTAAGGGTTAATTAAGGCTTCTTTCTAACTTAAAGTGTCCAATTATGTAATTTATAGAACCTAGAGGCCTAAACCTAGAAATGTAGGCTCTAATATTAATCATAATTTGTTGAGTTAATCGATCGATGAAATTGGCCAAGAGGGGGGTGAATTGACAATTAAACATTTGGTGGAAGGTTTTGTAGAAAATTGAAAGTAATTGCACAGCGATTTAGAGTGGTTCGACTTTCTCAAACAAAGTCTACGTCCACTAACTTAGCTATCCACACTAAGGATTTTCCAACAAATTCACTAATTTGTTCTTTCTTTTGAGGCCAAAGAGATAACCTTACAACTCCCTCAAGAATATACCCCAATTCTTGAGAACACTCTTTCTCAAAAAGAAGATTACAAATTTGCAAACTTAATGAAAAACATCACAAGGCAAATGTGTTTGCACAATTCTAGAACAAAGAAAGAACACTCAAGAATAATATAATTAAGCACAATGAGTGTTCTTGAAAGCAAAAATGAATATTGAATGAAATAGGCTTGAAAGTGCTCAAACTTGAGGTTTGATGCTTTCTCTTTGATTCTCTCTTGATTATTGTTGATTGTTGTTTCTTGTTGTTGATCAATGGCTTCTAAGCTTGTTTAAATACTCCTTCAATTGATTATGAACGTTAGGGATGATTAGTGGAGTCAATAGAGCCGTTTAAGTGTGAAAATAATTAATAAAACTGCTTGGAGCGTGGGGGAATCGGTACCCCTCATAGGGAATCGGTTCATGCAGTGTAAAATTCAAATCTTTCGACCGTTACACAGGGGGAATTGGTATCCCCTGAGGGGAATCGGTTCCCTCTGAGCATTCTGTTATTTTCTCGGAGGGAAACCATTCGGGGGGAATCGGTACCCCCTTGGGGGGGGGGAATCCGTTCCCTCTGGGCAATCTGCCCATTTTGGTTTGATTTTAATTAAGAAATGATTTTTGGCTCGATTAAGGGTCGAAATATTTTGTAAATTTGTTTAAGAGATTAAAACATATTTTTACACTTTAGTAAGGATTAAAATGAACTTTGAAAGACTTGGAGTAATTTTTGATATTCGAATATACTTAGCAAATATTTTGTAAAATCTTAAAATTCATTTAACTTAATTTGTTATATCGAAACATCAAAATGTTTTCAACAATCTCCCACTTTTTGATATAACAAAACATTTTAGTAATTTTAAGATTTTCTAATTGAAAATAAATTTTGAAATAAAGTTTTGAAATTACTCCCCCTTACTTTAACACTTCTCCCCCTAATTTTAACACTTCTCCCCCTTTTTGTTAAATCAAAATTGTTAAATCAAAAAGACTCTAAAACGTTTTTAAACAAGGTTTTAAAAAACATTAGCCACTTGAATTTAGAATTTTAAAGCTTAAGCTGCTAAGATCACAATCAAGAGAAGACGTTAGCCATTAGTTTCATAATCAATATTCATAAACGAAAGTGAAATGGTAAAATTGGTCATATATCTAAAATGATGTAAATGATTAACAAAATTAAACTTTAAGCAAATCCACATATCTAGATAAGTTCAAAACATCCAAAAACAATATCAAAAAAATTCAAACATCCAACAACCAAAGTAAAACAATCCAAAAGCATTCAAAATGTTGAAAACAATAAGGTCAAAGTTAAGCAAGAAAACAAGGCCTAATCGTCCATCGGTGGATCAGGAGGAGATAAGTGTATCCAAATGTTGGCCACATCACGTGAAAGTGCATCGACCCTCTCGTCCAAAGTGTCGAAAAGATGATTCATCGTTTCGTTGGTAGCAGTCAGATGTGATTCGATGGATGCAAACCTCATATCAAGATTCTATATAAATGATCGGAAGTATGGAGGCACTTTATATTCTTGTTGTGCTTGCTCCTCGTACTGCTCCGGCTCATCGTCGGCTTCGTCAGCTTCCGGAGGTTGCTCACTGGTACGAACCCATAGACCCGTTTCTTTATTAACCTTCCATCCCGATTTAGTTAAAGAAAAGAGATTGATTTGATTTTTGAGTGGAAAAGCGTCATCAAGTCCAACCCTAAGCTCGGCTTTTGAAAATAGATTACTCATAATGCAACCGTAAACTAGAGATGAATAGAGTTTCTTATTAAGAGCAAGATTTACGGTTTCGACAATTTCAACAAAGATAATCTGAGGTAGGTTTATTTTAAGATTATTTTGGATACAATGTATCCAAAAGAGATCCAAGGCTCGAACAGTGGAGTATCTGCCTCCGGATGGTCGAAACCACCAAGAGATCATTAGATGAAGAAAACGATCATGGAGATCTAAAACACTCACACTATTCCTTTGTTTATACTGAGAACCTACCATTTGTTTTTCATTGTCTAAGCCTGCATTATCTAATCCTAATACATTGACTACGTATTCTGGGTCAATATAAAAGAATTGTCCTAGAAGATAGGATCGAATTCTTATGGTTACAGTTTTAGCCCGGTTTTGAATGCAAATGACATTAGAATAGAAGATTCGAACGAGTTGATGATAAACTATTGGTTAAAGTTCGAAGAGTTTATCAAATTTCCACTCTTGAAGGGTAGGAAGATGTCGAAAATTTATGTTTAGCATAGCTTGAAGAGATGAGATTCGTTCTTCCTGAATTTTGTAAGACTCAAAGTATTGAGAATACCTAACGAAAAGATTTTGTCTACGACCAGGTTCATTGAAGCATGAATTACGAATGGTCATATTAGGATCATCGGGATTGAGATTAGGAATTTGTTGGATAGGAGGAGGATTTAGAGGTGAGTTAGGAGGTTGGTTTGATCGACTAGAGGATGGCATAGATCGTTTGTGAGACATGACTTAAGGGAATCGAAATAGAAAGAGTAACCTGTAATTTTAAACACATGTATGCAATATAATCAATCCCAAAACTCAATTGAGTCCGTAATATTTTAAGGTTCTCTAAAACAATTCTAATGGGCAATTGAAAAAAATGAGTTTTAGACAATGTTTGAAAATCAATATATATATAGCTTTTATGAAAACAATATAATTAAATCAAAGCACAACAATTTGGAAAACAGTTTTTTTTAAGAATTTTGAAAATTCCAAAAACTTGTGTTTTTGATGAAATTAGTTGTCGATTCTTATTCTAAACCAAAATATATGTAATGCCCGATCACTATTTCAACCTAGAACTAATTAAAACTAGTCCTATGTTCAAAATCAATAAAATAGTGAGTTGAGAAAAATTACCTTGAAAATTTTGGATTTTGTGAGAATGTGATGATTTTTGCACTAGTTTGATGATTCGAACAGGTTTAGGAGATGAAAGATGAAGTAATTCCGATTTATTTTTGATGATTTTGGCAAAAATAGAGATTTAGGGATAGAGGAGAGGTTGAACGGCGGGAAAGAGAGAAGAGGATTTTGAGAGAAAAGGGTTTTTCTGGCGTTTAATAACCAGAACCCGTGGGTGGTATCGATTCCCTCCAAGGGGGAATCGATTCCCCTTCAAAGGGGGAATCGGTTCCCCTGCAAGGGGGTATCGATTCCTCTTGCACTAAAATTCAAAAATATATATTTTAAACACTCAAAATGCTAAATTAATTTGCTCCAGTGGTATTGGCAACTCATATATTGAAAATTAATCATGTTCAATCAATCAGTTTTATCCTTAAACTACATTTGAACATAAAATTAATTTTTACTAAGAATCATAAACTCCCCCTAACTAATAGCAAAGAATGCAATAAAAAATTATTATTATTATTATAATCATTTTTCATTTATTCTTAAAAGTGCTAAAATTAATTAAACACTAAGTGAAGATAGGTCAGTTAAACCTAATTCTCTCCTAAGTGTCCAAAATCTTTCTTTGTCTAAAGGTTTTGTAAAGATATCTGCTAATTGGTGCAAAGTATCAACAAATTCTAGAACTACATCTTCCTTAGCGACATGGCCTCTAATGAAGTGATGTCTAATTTCAATATGCTTAGATCTAGAGTGTTGGATGGGATTTTTAATGAGACAAATAACACTAGTATTGTCACACTTGATAGGAATGGTACATACTTCAATTCCATAATCAAAAAGTTATTGTTTCATCCATAAAACTTGTGCATAACAACTACCGGCTGAAATGTATTCCGCTTCAGTGGTAGATAATGCAACACAATTTTGTTTCTTTGAAAACCAATAAATCAACATATTTCCAAGAAATTGGCAAGTACCAGAGGTGCTTTTCCTATCTAATTTGCATCCTCCATAATTCGTATCAGAGAAGGCATGCAAGCTAAAGCTAGAGTCTCTAGGATACCAAAGTCCTAAACTAGGAGTGTCCTTAAGGTTTCTAAAGATTCTCTTAACAACTAGTAAATGTGATTCCTTAGGACATGATTGAAATCTAGCACATAAGCAAACACTAAACATAATGTCTGGTCTACTTGCGGTTAGATAAAGCAAAGAGCCAATCATTGACCTATATAATTTAACATCTACACATTTACCTCCTTCATCTTTGTCAAGATTTGTTGATGAGCTCATTGGAGTGTCGTGAGGTTTCCCATTTTCTAGTCCAAACTTCTTGAGCATGTCCTTGATGTACTTAGCTTGATTAATGAAGATGCCATCTTTTATTTGCTTGATTTGGATCCCAAGAAATATGAGAGCTCCCCCATCATGCTCATCTCGAATTCACTTTGCATTATCTTAGAAAATTCTTGGCAAGAACATCATTAGTAGAACCAAATATTATATCATCAACATAAATTTGAACTACTAATAAATCTTTACCTTTATGCTTTAAAAACAATGTAGTGTTGTCCGTTGTTTGTGAGTACTAAAATATGATGCGGATATGTGTGCAAGTATACACAATCGAACAAGTAATAAAGTGATAAGTAGAGTATCGTCTCCACAGGGAATTGGGGAAATCAAATAGGTTTGTCAAGGCACTTTACTTTGTCACCTAAGTAAAGTTGGTTATGGTATATACAGATGAGAATGCAGTGGCAAAATGGAATGGACGTAGTGGAAATGGAGTGGTGATAGTGTGGTAGCAGATGGATATGTCGTGGCAAATTAAATTGTGATACGTGAAAACAAATGGAAATGTCAAGGCAAAATAAAAATACAAATACTAGATTTAATATGTAGGACTTTAGCTTTCTCACAAGACAAGCAGCAATGGAAATGAGTGATGGGAGACACAAGGAAAACTTAAGTCTATTTCTCTGAATGGTGCTTCTTCTATGCTTACCCTGCCCGACAGAGTCTACTGATGTGCCCTATGCTATCTCTAGTAAGGGACTCGACAGACTAAAGATGCCCTGGCAAAACCGATTGGCGTAAGCCCAAGCAGTGATCCTATTGACTCAGCTAATAGAATATGTCTCGGTAATACCTTTTTGCGGCAGCATTAACATCTAACCTATCGTTTATACACAACTCCTTTTAGTCGAATGAAATCCTATTCTTATCTCTAAGGTGGATTAGGCCTAGTTACTATCTAGAACCCGTTGTTTATGTAGTTCCTCCCTAGCTTCTCTCGAAGACTAAAAATAAATTGCCAAGGAATTCTCTCGAACCTCATGAACCCTCCTAAGGAAAGGCTACTCTCGTAGCTCCTACAACCTCAAGGCTTTAAGCATCATAAACAAAACAAAAGAGAGCATGAAACAACAACCATTCATTAAAATAACAACTTAAATAACCATGCGAACTCCCACCAAATAGGATTAGTTCATGGTGGGGTTCGAAATCAACAAGCACAAAGCAAGATTCATTCGTTCCTTACAACCCAACAATAAAAAATATAAAAGCAAGGACTAAGGGGAGGAGAGAAAGCCTTCGACGTGCACTGCCAAATGCCTTCCTCGGCCACCAAGGACCTGCTCCCAGCGGACTAGCTCCTCTCAGATGCTCAGAACGCCACTCCCTTCTGCTAGTCAAGGAGAAATGCCACGGAAAGTAGGATTGACGGAGAAAGATGAAACTCTCTCTCTCTAAATTTTTAAATCAAATATGGCTAGAACCAAAATCCTTTAACATTGTGGCTTCATCATATATTTATAGGGGGAGAAAAACCCTAAAGATTTGTGTCAAAATTTCAAAGATACCCAAAATCATGCTTAATTCACGTGATGATCGGGTAGAGTTGGCAGTGATCCTGCTGGGCAGCTGGCAATGGTCCAACCTGGGTGGTTTACTGGGCAGGTAAGGATCTGCGCTGATCCAGGCGGATTTCTCGGTCATGATCAGAGATCCGAATTTCTCGGTCATGGTCAGAGATCCCATGAAAATAGGGACAACTGGCTCCAAAAATATCTTCTTTCATTTTGTTCGCTCTCGAAATGCCAATCCAGCTCGGCATTTTCATTCTGCTCAGCAGTCTCCTTATGCCACTGCATTTTCCTTTTTCTTTTCCTTGCTCTCAAATCCTGCACATCATTAGACAAACACCTTCCCCTTAAGGTAGCACTGATGACAAATTAAATTGTCGCGGCAAACATAATTCCACCACATGCAACTATATGCTCCTAAATGCATCTAAATGGTCCTAAATGTGCTCTTAGACATTCAATAACTTAAGTGAAAAGGTCCCAAAATGTGTCCTTTTTACGGAGTTATCACACCCCCAAACTTAAGCTATTGTTTGTCCTCAAGCAATGGATAGTATTAAGCAAAACAAAAATACCATGGCAAGTTCAGAAGCAGACTAGTTTTATGGGATAAAATTTCAGCCCTCAGCATTTGGCTTCAACATGCTAGACTAGTTTGAGAAATCAAGTACCGTCCCCTAGGGCAAGATTCTTTATGTGGGTGTGTGCGTGTTTGTATCCAGTCCATGCTTAACAAACCTAAAAATTTTCTACTCAAGCTTTCTCAATTTACCATGACATTTTCAAACTACTACTCCCATTTGTTTTCTTTGATTACTTCTACTACGAGGAGAGTCAGCCCATCACTCTACCATCCCACACTCTAGATGAAAGGGAGCATACCTTTCACCCCCGAGCTAGTCAGGTAGAGTCATCCTGTGACTACTTTCATTCACTCATATGCCAAGACATAGTTGAGTGTTCCTCTACAGATATGCCAAGACATTTATTTATAATTTATATTTCTTTTTTTTATGTGGGGTTTTCATCATTCACAGTTTTATGCCACGAAATTTAAGAATTCTCTTCAAAAAAAATTCTAAGTTTCTCAAGCATGCAAAACATACACTCATGTTCAAGGGTTTCAAAGAAGCAAGTCCTAGAGTTGGTTCTATCATCCTCAACCAGTTATATACATTCTATCCTAGCCATCAAGAATTCTTCATCATCGGGCATCCTCAATTAATTCCAGAAAACTAATTCTATATTTACTAATGTCACGGCATATTCATTTTACTAATACTATCATACAATGATGCGAGAACCCTACTTCCCCCTAACTTGAGAGAAGTATTGTCCCCAATGCTTAATAAATCTAAGAAAAATGAAAACTACATGCTATGAATGCAATGCAATGCAAGGTACCTTGGCTTCATGGTGGTGGTGCAGCAGTTGCACGGCGAGTGCGCTTACGGAGCTTAGCGGGGCTGGAATGTTCGGAGTCAGAAGCGGGTGCGACTGGAGGAGTGCTAGGACCTTCTGGGGCGGCTGGGAGCGGGGTCTCCGTACGCTGAGATGCCTTCCTAAGGCGACGTCGGCTCATTCGCAAAGGAACTTGTCGTGGCATCTCATATTGTTTCTCCTCTATTAACTCGGTGGGCCGCATAGGATAGACTTTGCAAAGAAAAATAAGCACTTAAAAGAAAATAAACTAAAACGATAGCATAATAAAATATTATTTATGCACAAGAGTAAATCTGAAATGTCACGGCATCTTTAAGATGCTTGGCCGGTATCGACATCGTCCAATAAAAGTGCAGATTTGTCACGCTCGATCGTAGCACCAGTGTAGACCAAAATGCCCCACACATATAACAGTTCTACCTTAAAAATAAATTGCCTTGGCATTTCGGGTCTTTCACATCTAAATTTTAGGACCTTTGCAGTAGTCCTCTCTCATTCAAAGTGCTCTATGCATGAAGTTGAATGGTAGTGGAATGGGATCTCTTTTCGCTCCTTTTTGTTGTGGCAACTTGAAATTACTTGGGCAGCAAATTCGTTGGAGAGGTCGAGGTCATCCCTATGCCAGTAGCCACCAGTATGACTTTGTTATTTCCTAGGCCAGTCAAGTAAGGAAGCAAAACAACACTAACAAGAAATTTGACAATGTCAGCATACCACGAAATTACCGCGATAAATAATAATTTCTCATTAGTGAAATTTTTTTTTAATCTCCATTTCATTCCTTAGTTCTTTCACAATTTCTAGCCTAGAAAAATGAGCAACTAGTTGAGGTTTAGGATGAGTAAATTCAATAGGATTCAAAGGTTCAAATTTCATACCCGGTCTAGCTATGGGTGAGCTAGACTTACTCATCTCCTTTGGAATATCCTCGAGCTCCTCTTCGTCTTCTTCATCAAGATTGAAGTGATTATCACTGCATAAAAAATTTGTTGCGGCAAAATTCTGCAGCTTTCTTTTGGTTATCAACTCCTACTGATGGGGTTTTTTCTTTTGCCGTGGCAAAATTTTTCTTCTCTTCATTGGTTATATTCTTCGAACCCTCATCCTTATTTTCCAGCGAATGTGA
The DNA here is from genome assembly GCF_006381635.1 of Hibiscus syriacus. NCBI lineage: Eukaryota > Viridiplantae > Streptophyta > Magnoliopsida > Malvales > Malvaceae > Hibiscus > Hibiscus syriacus. Next base: position 1,970,619 of record NW_024061774.1, read on the forward strand.
ATCTTCTTGCACCTTCGGATCTTCGTGCATAATCTCATGATCGGGCTCTCCGAGTGTCTTCCCCCCAAACTTAGCATCTTTATAGATTTTTATGCCACTCCTTGAGCTGAATGTACCACAATGCTCCATGTCTTGATCCTTAGTGACTTCAGTATCACTAGGTAGACTGCCATGTGGGCAAAAATGTAATGCCGTGGCAATTTGGCCAACCTGACCCTTCAAAGCCCTCAACGACGAACTGTGGCTCTGAAGCAGAGCTTCTTGACTTTTTATAGAGGTCGCATGGTCTTGCAGCATGGTCTTCATTGTTGCGATAAAATCCTTCATCGTGGCCTCCAAAGAGCTTGTGTTAGATGAATATGGTACTCCCTCGTTAGAATTATGCCATGGCATATTCGTTTGAAAACCCTGGGAGTCACTGAAGTTCTGCTGCCTAGCGGGCTGACTAGAGTTGTTGGTTCCTTGATTTCCCCACAAAATGTTTGGATGTTGACACCATCCAAGATCGTTAGAATAGGGGTTGTTGTTACCTCGATTGTAGTTCTCTACAAAGTTGATGGACTCTAGATTGGTCGGGTAGTCACTCTCATTGTGATTGGCGTGGCATAATAGACATGCTGAGTTGGATGCCCGAACATGTTGCCTTGCATCCTCATGAGGAGCACCACCAAACTGTCCAATAAAGTCCAACATGTCGAACATAACCGGTTTGAGCTCAAAGTGGGTTGTCTGAATCATGGGTGCCAAAATTCCAGGATTTAGTTCGTCCATGATAATATTTAAATGATCTCGAATACTACGAGGCCTAGTTGCATTCCCAGCATTCGGAATTGCCTCGGCATGTTGATATTCCTCTTTACCTATTCCTTGATTTCCAATTTGATACATCTTTGCTAGAGCACTTTGAGTACGTAAAATAAAAAACTGAAAAAAAGACAAGGAAAATAACAAGTAAAACTATACAAAAAAATTGAACAAGGAAAATAAAAATGCTATGACAAAACTAATTAACTTCCAGTTGCCAATTCCCCGGCAACGGTGCCAAAAACTTGTTCGTTGTTTGTGAGTACTAAAATATGATGCGGATATGTGTGCAAGTATACACAATCGAACAAGTAATAAAGTGATAAGTAGAGTATCGTCTCCACAGGGAATTGGGGAAATCAAATAGGTTTGTCAAGGCACTTTACTTTGTCACTTAAGTAAAGTTAGTTATGGTATATACAGATGAGAATACAATGGCAAAATGGAATGGACGTAATGGAAATGGAGTGGTGATAGTGTGGTAGCAGATGGATATGTCGTGGCAAATTAAATTGTGATACGTGAAAACAAATGGAAATGTCAAGGCAAAATAAAAATGCAAATACTAGATTTAATATATGTAGGACTTTAGCTTTCTCACAAGACAAGCAGCAATGGAAATGAGTGATGGGAGACACAAGGAAAACTTAAGTCTATTTCTCTGAATGGTGATTCTTCTATGCTTACCCTGCCCGACAGAGTCTACTGATGTGCCCTATGCTATCTCTAGTAAGGGACTCGACAGACTAAAGATGCCCTGGCAAAACCGATTGGCGTAAGCCCAAGCAGTGATCCTATTGACTCAGCTAATAGAATATGTCTCGGTAATACCTTTTTGCGGCAGCATTAACATCTAACCTATCGTTTATACACAACTCCTTTTAGTCGAATGAAATCCTATTCTTATCTCTAAGGTGGATTAGGCCTAGTTACTATCTAGAACTCGTTGTTTATGTAGTTCCTCCCTAGCTTCTCTCGAAGACTAAAAATAAATTGCCAAGGAATTCTCTCGAACCTCATGAACCCTCCTAAGGAAAGGCTACTCTCGTAGCTCCTACAACCTCAAGGCTTTAAGCATCATAAACAAAACAGAATAGAGCATGAAACAACAACCATTTATTAAAATAACAACTTAAATAACCATGCGAACTCCCACCAAATAGGATTAGTTCATGGTGGGGTTCGAAATCAACAAGCACAAAGCAAGATTCATTCGTTCCTTACAACCCAACAACAAAATATAAAAGCAAGGACTAAGGGGAGGAGAGAAAGCCTTCGACGTGCACTGCCAAATACCTTCATCGGCCACCAAGGACTGCTCCCAGCGGACTAGCTCCTCTCAGATGCTCAGAACGCCACTCCCTTCTGCTAGTCAAGGAGAAATGCCACGGCAAGTAAGATTGACGGAGAAATATGAAACTCTCTCTCTCTAACTTTTTAGATCAAATATGGTTGGAACCAAAATCCTTTAACATTGTGGCTTCATCATATATTTATAGGGGGAGAAAAACCCTAAAGATTTGTGTCAAAATTCCAAAGATACCCCAAATCATACTTAATTCATGTGATGATCGGGTAGAGCTGGCAGTGATCCTACTGGGCAGCTGGCAATGGTCCAGCCTGGGTGGTTTACTAGGCAGGTAAGGATCTGAACTGATCCAGGCAGATTTCTCGGTCATGATCAGAGATCCAGATTTCTCGGTCATGGTCAGAGATCCCGTGAAAATAGGGATAACTGGCTCCAAAAATATCTTCTTTCATTTTGTTCGCTCTCGAAATGCCAATCCAGCTCGGTATTTTCATTCTGCTCAGCAGTCTCCTTATGCCACGGCATTTTCCTTTTTCTTTTACTTGCTCTCAAATCCTGCACATCATTAGACAAACACCTTCCCCATAAGGTAGCACTGATGACAAATTAAAATGTCGCGGCAAACATAATTCCACCACATACAACTATAAGCTCCTAAATGCATCTAAATGGTCCTAAATGTGCTCTTAGACATTCAATAACTTAAGTGAAAAGGTCCCAAAATGTATCCTTTTTACGGAGTTATCAAGTGTCAACCTTCATTTTTGAAAAACCTTTTTCAATTAAAAAGTTTGACAATCTTTTATATCAAGCACTAGGAGCTTGTTTTAAACCATAAAGAGCTTTTGTAAATTTAAAAACATGATCGGGAAATTTTGAATCTTCAAAACCAGGAGGTTGTTCCACAAACACTTCTTCTTTTATAAAACCATTTAAAAATGCACTTTTAGCATCCATTTGATATAATTTAAATTCATTGAAACATGCAAATGCTAATAACATTCTAATTGCTTTCATCCTAGCTACGGGAGCATATGTTTCATCATAGTCTATGCCTTCTTCTTGAGTATAGCCTTGAGCAACAAGTCTAGCATTGTTTCTCACTATATTACCACTTTCATCAAGCATATTCCTAAATACCCATCTAGTACCTACAGTAGATTTATTACTAGGCCTTTCAACTAATGTCCATACTTTACTTCTCTCAAATTGATTTAACTCTTCTTGCATAGCCATAATCCAATGTTCATCATTTAATGCTTCTTTAATATTCTTAGGCTCTATGCATGAGATAAATGCAACATAATTACAAATATTTCTAAGAGAAGATCGAGTTGTTACCCCTTTGGATTGATCACCTATTATTTCACCATCCTCAACATAATTGTATTCCCTTGGGTAAGAGACTTCCCTTTTTTTTGAGAGGATCTTAAGTTTCCTCATCTTTTGTTTATTCTTTTGATGATGGTTCTCCAACGTCATGTCCAACGTCATTTATGTTTATAATACCTACATCATCATTCACACAAGAATCCTTCCTCGGAAGAGGATTATCATCGAAAACAACATGTATAGACTCTTCTACAACTAAAGTTCTTTTATTAAATACTCGATAAGCTTTAGAATTTAAGGAATAACCCAGAAAAATTCCTTCATCCCTTTTAGCATCAAATTTGCCAAGATTGTCTTTACCGTTGTTTAAAACAAAACATTTACATCCAAAATGATGAAAATAGCTAATGTTAGGCTTTTTATTTTTAAAAAGTTTGTATGGAGTTTTCTTCAAAATAAGCCTAATCATTACTCGATTAAAAACATAACAAGCGGTATTTGTTGCTTCCGCCCAAAAATATTTTGATAAATTGTTTTCACAAAGCATGGTTCTAGCCATTTCTTCTAAAGTTCAATTTTTCCTCTCAACAACTCCATTTTGTTGAGGGGTTCTAGGTGCTGAAAAATTATGGCTAATATCATTAGAATCACAAAATTCAGTAAATCCAAGATTTTCAAATTCAGTTCCATGATCACTCATAACACTAGTTATAGAGTAACCTTTTTCGTTTTGGATTACTTTTGAAAACGTGATGAATTTTTCTAATGCTTCATCTTTAGTACTTAAGAATAAAACCCAAGTATATCTAGAATAGTCATCTACCAATACAAATGCATATTGTTTTTCACCCAAGCCAGAAGTTCTAGATGACCCAAAAAAATCTAAATGGATCAATTATAATACTCTACTAGTGGATACGTCATTAATGGATTTAAGAGAAACTCGCTTTTGTTTTTCTTTAGCACAAGCATCACAGATTTTATCCTTATCAAATTTTAGCTTTGGCAACCCTGTAACTAAGTCTCCTTGAATTAGTCATTGCAAAACACTCATACTAGCATGTCTTAGTCTCCTATGCCATAACCAACTATCATGCTCATCTTTAGCAACTAGGCATAAATTAGTCATATTTATATAATCTAAATGCACCATGTAGATGTTTCCTATTCTATGACCAACAAACATAATCCGATTAGATGCAATGTCAATGACTTTACAACCATTAATATCAAACATGACATTGAATCCCTTATCGCACAATTGACTAATACTCAATAGATTATGCTTTAATCCATTCACATATAAAACATTCTTAATTTGTATGGAAGAGGTATTACCTATAATGCCTATACCTTCAATGTGACCTTTTGAGTTATCACCAAAAGTCACATCTCCTCCATTTTTAGCGTTGAGCTCTATGAACCGGCTTGTCTCCGGTCATGTGTCTTGAGAATCCACTATCAAGGTACCATGAGTTTGAATTTGTTTCTCGTGACTTGTAGCAATGGTCCTTTTCCTACAAACATAGATTAATTTTTTATTTTTGGTACCAAAATTCTTTTGGGTCCATATTCATTAGTTTCCAAAATCCTAGTCCCCTTAGGTATCCATTTGTGTAGGATATCCTTATCTTTAGTAGTTATGAGTTCTTTAGGAACCCATATACTTCTAACGATCTTTCCATTAGAGGTTCTTTGGGGACCTCTATGATTGTAGTTTATAAAACTTTTTCTAACAAAGTTGGATTTTAAATTTTCTCCATTTTCAAAACGTTTTGTTACAACTTTATCAAAAGAAGTTTTAAGATCATCAATTTTGTTTTGATGATCAGCATTGCCTTTGAAAGTAAACTTTGCAAATCAAAATTTTTCTTTTTAAACTCTTCTAGTTTGATTTGCAAATTTTTTATTTTACTTTCAAGATCATTGTTGGTTTTGGACATAAGACAATTTTCACTCTTTAATTTTGAAATATCATTTTGAAAATAAAGTCTAATAATCCGAAGCAAACCCATTATAATCCTCTAATAACTTATTATAAGATAATTCATCTGAATCGAATGAGTTAGAGGTTACCTTAGAATCTTCCCCGAATATCATCAAGCACAAGTTTGCTACTTCTTGTTCCTCTTTATCAGAGCCTTCTTCATCGCTCCATGTAGCCATATGAGCCTTGTGCTTCTTCTTGGATTGACTATTTTTCTTCAATTGAGGGCAATCGTATTTGACATGCCCCAACTTTTTGCATTCGTAGTAAATGATCGGGTCCTCCTCCTTTAGTTCAGTTTTGAAGCCTTCATTTCGTTTGAATTTTCTTCCTCGGTTGGGCCACATTAATTTTCTGAACTGTTTGTCAAATAATGCCATTTCCTCGTCATCGTCATCTTCATCCGAATCACTCTCATGTTTTATGGATTTGAGAGCAACTCCAACGTTCTTCTTCTTCTCCTTCTCCTTTGGTGTCTCATCAATCTTATCGAGGTCTACCTCATCTTGAAGCATCATTTCATGATTGAGGAGTGAACCAATTAGTTCTTCAAGAATTAAGGACTCTAAGTTCTTAGCCTCGATGATTGCCTTCTTCTTTGATTGCCACGATTTTGGAAGTGAGTAAACCAACTTCCTTACAAGGTTTTCATTTGGAATGATCTCTCCATATGATTTGAGACCATTGACAATCGTGGAAAATCTATCCGTCATATCTTTAATGTCTTCATCTGGTTTCATCCTGAAATTTCCATAGCTATGAGTTAGAAGACTAATTTTTTATTCTTTTACCTCGTCGATGCCTTCATTAGTGACTTGTAGTTTGTCCCATATCTCCTTGGCGGTTGTACAAGATGAAACTCTCTCGTATTCATCCGGTCCAAGAGCACAAAATATAATATGGATGGCTTTGGAGTTGAGCTGGAACATTCTTGTTTCTCCTTCACTCCACAATCTTGGATGAGTGGAAGGTTTGATGTATCCGTATTCTATAATATTCCATGCTCTCATGTCACTTGCTTGAATGAAATGCATCATCCTATTCTTCCAATAAGTATAATTAGATCCAATGAAGAAATGAGGCTTGTTAACGGGCAATAAATCAAGACAGAAGTCAGAGTTTGAAGTAGAGGCCATTGATGACTTGATTATCGATGTAACTCTTCCCGGATCTACTCAAGAGGTAATTAAACCTTCAAATGAGTTAAGCTCTGATACCAATTGTTGAGTTAATCGATCGATGGAATTGGCCAAGAGGGGTGAATTGGCAATTAAAAATTTGGTGGAAGTTTTTGCAGAAAATTAAAAGTAATTGCACAACGATTTAGAGTGGTTCGACTTTCTCAAACAAAGTCTATATCCACTACCTTAGCTATCCACACTAAGGATTTTCCAACAAATTCACTAATTTGTTCTTTCTTTTGAGGCCAAAGAGATAACCTTACAACTCCCTCTAGAATATATCCCAATTCTTAAGAACACTCTTTCTCAAAGAGAAGATTACAAATTTGCAAACTTAATGAAAAACATCACAAGGAAAATGTGTTTGCACAATTCTAGAACAAAGAAAGAACACTCAAGAATAATGCAATTGAGCACAATGAGTGTTCTTGAAAGCAAAAATCAATATTGAATGAAATAGGCTTGAAAGTGCTCAAACTTGAGGTTTGATGCTTTCTCTTTGATTCTCTCTTGATTCTTGTTGATTGTTGTTTCTTGTTGTTTATCAATGGCTTCTAAGCTTGTTAAATACTCCTTCAATTGATTCTGAACGTTGGGGATGATTAGTGGAGTCAATAGAGTCGTTTAAGTGTGAAAATAATTAATAAAACTGCTTGGAGCGTGGGGGAATCGGTACCCCCTCATAGGGAATCGGTTCCTGCAGTGTAAAATTTAAATCTTTCGAACGTTACAAGGGGGAATCGGTACCCCTTGGGGGGAATCGATTCCCTTTGAGCTTTCTGTTATTTTCTCGGAGCCAAACCATTCAGGGGGAATCGGTACCCCTTTGGGGGGGAGAATCGGTTCCCTCTTGGCAATCTGCCTATTTTTGTTTGATTTTAATTAAGAAATTATTTTTGGCTCGATTAAGGCTCGAAATATTTTGTAAATTTGTTTAAAAGATTAAAACATATTTTTACACTTTAGAAAGGATTAAAATGAACTTTGAAAGACTTGGAGTAATTTTTGATATTCGAATAATTATATCGAATATACTTAGAAAATCTTTTGTAAAATCTTAAAATTCATTTAACTTAATTTGTTATATCGAAACATCAAAAATGTTTTCAACATAATTGATTTTAACCAATTATTAAAGTGAATAGCCAAAATGGTCCATTGGGCATTTAGGCGAGGGCCAAATTGAATTATTCCCTAATTAAACGACTAAAGTGAAAGAACTCTAAATTTAAGGTTCTAGTTATAGGATAAAGAAGATTTAATCTAAAAGGCTAACCCAAGATTTAATAAATTAAGAAAAGAAATAAACTTGAAGGAAATAAGTTAAAAATATCAAATGAAATAAATTAACAAACATGCATGAAAATCTAATGCATTAAAATGAATAATTACATAGTCTAAATTAAGTATAATATATATATTAGAGTTAACTAATAAAATAATTAATCTAGGGACTAAATTGAAGTCAACAACATAATATATGGATTAATTTAAACTGAATATGCCAATTTCAGAATAGTGATTAAATTGAAGCAAATATAAAATTAAACATGCAAAATTGGAATTAAACCAATGACCTAAGTGTAAAAACGCGCCTAAATTATAAAGACTAGAGCATGATTTTTTTTAAACCTAGTAAATCAATGGTAAAAATTAAAAGGAAAATTACTGTGAATAGGACCTACAATTCGAAATAAAAATCAAAATAACCCAATCCAATGACTAAGTTGCAAATACACAGCTAAAGTTCAGTGGTCTAAGCATAAATAATCCCTAAAGTTTTAGTGACCTTAACCCTAAACCTAAAATAAAAGAACTGGCCACCTCTTTTATATTTTAAAAAAATTCCAAACTTTGGTTCTCTCCCTCTCAGTCGTGCTCTGCCAAAGCCAAACTAGATCGCCGCTCACTCATCGACACCGTACATCAACGACCAAACACACTCACCCCAATGTTAAACGCGATTAAGAAGCCCAAACTACCATCCAAACGAAACCCAACTCCTCTGCTATCCTCAACTGAGACCCATGAACGCTCGAAAACTCTGTAATCGACCCTCCGACCACCACCAGTGGTGGTCGAACTTCAAAAAACTTATACCCATAATAGATTCGACCGCCCTCACCTTTTACGACCCTAAAATAGGACTTAATAAACTTCAACAAACCCTTTATCTAGCCTAAAACATAGACTAAAAAAACTAAGTGCCCCTAAGTTTCGAACGCCTCTGGTTTACGATTTCTCAACTCCGACAGCTACAACCTGACGACAGCAAAACACTAAGGTAAAGTAAATTTTCCCCCTTTTCTCTTTTACTTTGAAATGTTACACATACACACTAAAAAATCAAAACATAAACAAAAAGGTATTGTTACCCCTGAAAAATTCTCAAAATAGAGATTGATTTCTTTTTATTGTTGTTGCTCTGTTTCAAAAAAGGTGAGGGAAGAGATATTGTTTCTATTTCTTATCAAATATAGGGAGTCTTGTTACAATTTTTTGTTTTTCAATCAGAGGGGAGATCCCCTTTACAATTCTTTATTTTTGGGTTTTATAAGAACCCCGTTACAAGATATAAAAAAACAAAAATCATTTTTCTCCTTTGCTTGCATGTATTGATATGATGATGAGAGAAGCTCGGTTAGTCATAACAGTGATAGCAGAAGGTAGAAACAGTTAGGGTAGAGATGGAAGGGAGATGGTGACAACAGTAATGGTAGAACAACCAGGGTATGGACACCATATATCAAGGGATTTTTGTCCTATTTCTTTGTTTTGTCTTTTTTAAAAAATTTTAAAATTTTTAAATTTTTATAAATAATAATAAATAATATATGTGATAAATTGGTTATTACAGTTGCCCCTCTTTGTTTACTGATGTGAAATAGGAATAGGCAAAGACATAAATAACCAATTTTTATCCGGCCTAAACTGTTGAAATTCTTTAGGTACAAGTTATTCTCATTATGAACTCTTTACTCTCCTCGGACGAGTTCTTCTCATTATGAACTCTCCACTGGAAATGTTGATCCATCTCCTTCTATGATGTAATCGATAAAAGGTGATGTTGATCTAACTCCTTATGTGATAAAATCGAGCGCAATGGTGATATTGATCCAATTTCTTCTATGATGGAATCAAGCAAAGGTTGAACAAGTTATTCTCAATATAAACTTATTATCCCTTATCAGATAAGTTATTCTCATTATGAACCCTTCCATCGCCTAAATAATCTTCTTGCTTGATATGTCTCAATCCCTTGATTGTTGGTTTATCTCGAGCAATATGATGTTGCTCCAACTCTTCATATGATGGAATCGATCGAAACGATGATGTTGATCTAACTCCTTATACGATAAAATCAAGCGAAATGGTGATGTTGATCCAACTCCTTATGTGATAGACGAGTCGAGGTTGAACATGTTATTCTCATTAGTAACTATTTCTCCCTTATTGAACGAGTTCTTCTCATTACAAACCCTTCCAGTGGAAATGTTGATTGGTTTATCCTCTCTTTGGAAAGTTTTAAACCTGCAAAAGATTATCATATGTCAGTGATATGTATTTCACGAAGTCATGAAATGAAATCTTTTTTAACCTTTTAAATCATGTCAAACATTTAGGACTTGGTAAAAGAATGAATGTGTATGCTCCTATTGTGTAAATGCCTAAATATGCACACGCGATGCCATTTTAGTGTTGCAAATTCTATTGTCTTTGTTTTGTCCTCTTTGTTGAGCTTCCATCTTGTGATGAATTGTTCTTCATGCCCTAAACAATGACCTTTATCATTTAATTATCTTACCCAGTTTCTGATTCTGAACTTATAAGTTTGATAGATCTTTTTAAGATACCATTCTAGGGAAATTACCTTGTTTGAAAATATTTTTCTTCTTTTTTTTAAAAAAAGTTTGTTAAAGAAACAAAATAATGCCCTTTCTTAGGCTCATAATTAAAGAAAATCACAAAACATGAGTTCAATGAATATCAAAATAATCAACTGCTCCTTAAATTTTCAAAGTTATAACCATTTGACAAGTGTCAAGATTGATGGGTATGTTTCAAGTTGGATTTCTATTTTCTAAGGTTGCAATCTCTAAGTCCTTATTATTTTCTCTATTCATGTGAACACGGTGACATGCCCCTCTTTCTTGGATTGGCGTTCTAATTTAGTGCAGATAAAATGATGCAACAAACATATTCAATTGTTATACCTTTTAGAGCGCTTCTATTTCAGTTCTTTAAAATCTTCTATTTGTTCAAGCTTCGTGGATTCCTTCAGTAGAGGTAGTGTAGAAATATCGGTCTAAGGATAAAATTCATGAGTGTTTGTATGAAGTTGACTATAGCAAGTGTTTTTCAACTCCCTTAGTCCATTTTTACCTATACTTCTTATTTAATTAAATTCAATTTAATATGCCTTTGTCTTACTAGCTGAAGGAATCTATCAATAAAGCCAGGGTTTTAACCAATTACTTTAGTAGAATAGCTCAACTTTATTGTATATATGTATAGTTTCTTTGACTTTATTTGGCTAGCTGAAGGAGTCTATCTATAAAGCCAGGGCTTTTAACTAATTCCTTTAGAGGAATAACTCAACTTTATTGTATATATATATACATACACACACATTAACATCTTGGGTATACAGATTTAATTTCTTAAGCTCATCGAGAAGAACTTGTTATAGTTTGGGTGTCATTGATAATCATGAAGTTTCATCTTTAGATTTCAATCCCCAAGTGATTGCCCTAAACTAAATCATCTAATCCATTTTTCCATCTGTGAAGATTAGGATCATCATTGAAAATCCTCAATAGAAGTGTAATCTAATTATTTTTGCAACTTCATATACAAAATGCCTCATTTCGTCTTCTCTTATACATACCTGAACGCTAAGCCATTTGGTTGTCTCTTCATGGAAGAAGAAGGCTAGCTTGGTCTATTCAAGAAAAGGATGTGATATTCATGTTTTTTCTCTGAAGTAGGATCAAGGGTATTTGTTTTACAAGGGTACAATCTTATCACTTGCCAATTCTCAAGAGAGTATTTAATCCAATTGATATTTAAATAATTTTGAGATTGAAATTTACTCATTGCTCATAACCTCAGAAGGTAGCATTTTATTTAAAATGTCAAGTGACTTGAAAACCTTAAAACATAAAAAGAAAGAAAGAAAAATAAGTTCAAACAAGACAATATGCTTATAAGTGCAACAAATATTCATGGGAAATACAATGGATCTATACTCCTGAATCGATCATATTCTAAACTTTGCGCTTCAATGCCATAAAATCATCAGAGGTATGGCCTAAGCTTCGTATGTGGTAGCTAAAACTGCATTAACATCATAACCTTTGGGGAACTAGGGTTCATTTGGCTTGGATTGCATTGGAGTCACCAAATTATTCTCAAATAGTGTTAATAGTAATTCTTCATATGTCATTGAAATTGAATCAATATGAATCTTTCTTGGGTTACATTGTGGTATCTGGTCCCATGATTAGTTGAATAAGATCTCATTGTATTGACCCAACTCCTCTCTCTGCCTCCACGCTACTAGTGCCCCTATTTTGCCATTCTTGATGGCTCTTTCGATCATTTCTCTACACATGACAATGTCAGAGAAACTCTTGGGGTGCCCCTATCATGTGATCGATATAGGGAGACTTTAATGTGTTGATGAACAAAAATGGTAAACTCTCTTTCAATCACTAGCTGACGCACTTGGGATGCCATGTCCCTCCATCATCGTGCGTACTGTCGAAAGCTCTCATTATACTTCATCTCTATATTTTATAATATTGTTCGATCAGGAGACATATTAGTCATGTGCTTGTACCGACCTAAGAAGGCATGAGCTAATTCTTTCCAAGATTAAATTTGGGTATGATTCAGCTGGTTATACCACTTGAAAGTGGGTCCAGTCAGGCTGTTCTGAAAATAGTGAATCAATAACTTTTCATTATCTACATGGCTAGTCATTCGCCTGCAGAACGTGGTAATGTGGTATGAAGGACATGTGGTCCCATCGTATTTGTTGAATTCAAGAACCTTGAACTTTGGTAAAAAGACTAGACTGAGGAACAAACTTAGCTCTTTGGCATCAAACCCAAAAAAATACTCAGTTATCTCTTTTGATTTTATTTTTTCCTCTGGACTTTTCAATTGTTGCGTGAGGTGATCCTTTACTCTTTCTCGGACCTTGTTTTCAATATAAAAACCACTAGGTTTGGCTCCAAACGTAGTAGTGTAGTTAATGTGGATAGAAGTTCCAGCCTGATGCTGAGGTGGGTTCTTAGCAACACAAAAATGCTTACGGTCTGGATTCTTGATACATCAGGGTAGTCATTGGAATATGAATAGGTTTGAAACCTAGAGGATGCATGGGGTCTTTAACAGTACTTTTCCCAGCTATTACGTGTTTCTTGAACATCTCCTACATCTTATTTAGCAAATCTAGCCAAGAATTAGCAATATCAGCCTCAATTTTGTCCAACTAACCTTCATCTCTTCTTACAACTCCTTCTGCTCTTTCTCAATTTTATCTAGTTTGTCATTTTTTTAGTCATTTTTCTTGTATTGTATGTGTGCAGAGTACTTTTTATTTTAACAGGGGTTAGGATCACTGCGATCAGAAACCTCTTCTTATTACTCAAATGTTTTTATTAAATGAATGAATGTTCAAATGTATGATCTTAAAATATAAAACACAAATGCCATGAAAAATGCATGTATGCAACGATATTGATTCCAAAAATAACTATTTCTAGAACAATTCTTGAAGAATCGACAATGTCTTGGTACTACGGGAAAGAAAAAATCAAAGATTATAGATAAAATATAGTTCATCTGCTAGTTGTTAAAGGGTGGCTAGATGATGCATCGTCCTTTGTCAAATTTGGGCACATTAAAAACCTTCACAACTTCTACTTCTTCTCCTATGGAAGAAATTCTTCGAGTTGGTTCTTGACCTTTAACTATTGGCTTCAGTGTTGAATCCCCTTGAATCAGATTGTTACTTCAGCAGGTAGAATGTCTATTGAATCTTTTTGTTTTTTGCTTTGTCCACGGAGGAATTTATACATTTTCTACTAACCAAATAAAAAGCATTGTCATTTGGAGAACCTCCTAAATGACTATCTATTTCAGGGATCAATACATTTGATGAGATGCCATGTTTATGCAGAAAATAAAAACACAACAAAGCACACACTAATGCAAAAGAAATCAAGTTAGAAGTAATGATGATCAAAGTAATGTGAACGAACAAAAGTAATTAAATGCATCTCATAGATGAGGCTACAAACAAAACATGTAAAGAAAATTAAAGCCCTAACCGCATGCGTTTTAGTTCTCTTAGGTTATCCACATGGCTCTAGCATTGTAGGTTTGCTAAATTATCTATATGATGGTTCAGTTCTAGCAAGGGTTCCTAAAATGTCCTTCCAACCTATTAAGGTTAATAAGGACTTCATTTCTGGCCCATTATAGACTTCACGAATTGAATTCAGTCTAGGGGTCACACTACTAAATGCATGTCACGAAAACCAGTATCCATACTAACACTTAGAATGCTTTCTAGAGGTACTTTTTCAGGCCTACACAAGGAAAACTAGTATTCCTAGGTGGTGTGGAGTTTTTCCCTACTTAGGTGAAACGGAAAGAAGCTCAAGTATAGAGCTATGAAATGCAATAAGTCCTAAATATAATCATACAAGTGAAAGCATTAACCAGAGAGAAAATATTTTTCAAATTTTGAAAATAACATAATGAATCATAAACTAAATAAATTTGAACTCATAATTTTAAGTCTCAAATATTGGGTAATTGACTTGTGGCTTGACTCTCTATTTATTTTAGAAAACAAAAGTCCTCAGTGGATTCGCCAAGCTATCGACATCATTTTTCGTCCGAGTGGGGAAAAATCTAGTAAACTTGGGGATTTTCTTTGAAAAGGTTTTGTGAAATGTTGGGAGTCGTCACCAACCATTTTTAAGGTGTAATTAGAACACCTAAAATCGTGTAATTTTAATAAAACATTTTATTTTATCAAAAATACAAAATTTTGTCTGCGAAAATAGGAAATTAGGTTGTAATATCCCAAAATATGGGTTAATAGTTCGGGTTGATCTGAGACCTATGTCAACTTTGAAAGCCTAGAGAATGATCAACCTAGGAGCAAGGCCTTCTTGGCTCACATGGTCGACACCTGAATTTCAACCCCAATACTCAAGGATATCCGAGAATGTGAGATTTTTCTGATGTATTTCTATAGAAATTGTTGGGTTTACTACCCGAGCATGAATTGGAGTTTGGCATTGAGGTAATGTCGGGTTTAACTCCGGTGTCCATCGTTCCTTACTGCATGGCACCAGTAGAACTAAAAGAGTTAAAGGCTCAGATTCATGAGTTGCTAAATAAATGGTTTATTTGACCGAGCATCTCTCCTTATGGAACATTGATTAAGTAGAAAGATGGGTCGATGAAGTTGTGCATCGACTACAGGCAGTTGAACAAGTTAACCATCAAGAACCGTTACGACTTCCTAGGATAGACAATCTCTTCGATTATCTGAGAGGAGTGTGCATCGTTTCCAAAATTGATCTACGGTCAGGCTATTATAAGTTGAAAGTCAAAGATGTGGATGTGGCAAAGATAGCTTCAGGATAAGACACAGTTATTATGAGTTCTTGTGATGCCGTTTGGACTCACCAAGCTCCGAGGACATTCATGGACCTAATGAACCAAGTCTTCCACCCCTACCTAGATCGGTTTGTGGTGGTGTTTATAGATGACTTTTTGGTGTACTCCCGATCAAAAAATAAGTGTGACCAGCATCTCCGTATCGTCCTTCAGACTCTCAGAGACAAGCAATTGTATGTCAAATTTAAAGAATACGAGTTTTGGCTATTAGAGGTATATTTTTTTGGGACATGTCATATTAGCAAACGGTATCAAAGTCGATCCTCAAAAGATTCAGGCTATAGTTGAATGGGAACCACCCAAGAATATGCCCGAGGTGCGTAGTTTTCTTGGTTTAGCTGGGTACTATCGTCGATTCGTTCAGGGTTTCTCGATGATAGTTACCCGATTAACCAAGCTATTTCATAAAGGAGTTCCCTTAGAATGGAATGAGAAGTGTCAGGAAAGGTTCAAAAAGTTGAAGGTCATCTTGACCCAAGCCTCAGTATTGTCCTAACCAGAGTCGGGTAAGGATTTCACAATTTTCAATTATGCATCATTGAATAGTCTTGGATGTGTGTTGATGCAGGAGGGTAAATTCGTAGTATATGTATCCCGTCAGCTTAAACCTCAAAGCATAATTATCCTACCTATGATATTGAGCTAGCAACAATGGTGCTTTGAAGATTTGATGACACTATCTTCTTGGTGAGAAGTGTTATATCTTCACCGATCACAAGAGCCTCAAGTATCTTCTCACTCAGAAGGAGTTAAACCTAAGATAGCGTCAATGGGTCAAGTTGCTTAAGAAGTACAATTGTGTGATAGATTACCATCCAGGAAAGTCTAACGTAGTGGCAGACTCCCTCATCAAAAAATCGATATCAGAGTTACAAGCCCTCCTAGTACGTTTAAGTATAAACAGTGATGGTGGGTTGTTAGTTTAGTTATGAGTCCAGCCAGAATTGGTAGATGAAGTTAGGAGACTATAGAGTTTAGATGATCAGTTGAGATCTCGAGTTGAGCAGGCTCACCAAGGAGGGGATTCAAGCTTCGTGTTGGAGATGTGTTATACTTTAGGGGTTGATTATGTGTACCTACAGATGCTCAATTGTGTAGTAAGATCCTCCATGAGGAACATTGTAGTCCACTCTCTGTATATCCAGGTAGTAACAAGATGTACAAAGAGCTTCATCAGTTGTTTTGGTGGTCAGGCATAAAAAGGGATGTGTCAAAGTTTGTTGCTAATTGTCTACTGTGTCAACAAGTTAAGGAAGAACACCAGGTTCCCTCATGTTTGCTTCAGTCCATTCAGATTCTTCAATTGAAATGGGACAAGGTAACCATGAAATTTATGACTGGGTTACCAATGACCAGACAGAGACATGACGTAATTTAGGCCATAGTAGACCGTCTAACCCAATCAATTAATTTTCTCCCAGTTAAGATGGACTATACCTTAGAGAGTTTAACTTAGTTATATATTCGTGAGATAATGAGGTCACATGGTGTATCGTCTTCCATTATTTTAAACAGTTACCTTCGATTTACTTCCCACTTTTGGAAAGCCTTTCATGAGTCCCTAGGCACAAAGCTACACTTCAAAAAAGCTTTCAATAATCAGAAAGATGGACAATCAGAGAGATTTATCCAGATTCTTAAAGACATGCTCAGGTGTACCATTATAGGTATAAATGGTAGTTGGAAAGACCACTTGCCGTTAGTGGAGTTTGCCTACAACAATAGCTTTCAATCGAGCATTCAGATGGCTCCGTATGATGCCTTGTATGGGCGTAAGTGTGAGACTTTTATTTTTTTTTTGTACTGAACTTAATAAGGGTAAGATAGTAGGCCCATACTTAATCAGATGGACAAAGGAAAAAGTTTGATTAATTCAGAGTCGGCTAAAGAAAGCTTCAGACAGAAAGAGGTCTTACGCGGATTTGAAGCATATGGATATTGAATTCATATTTGGGGACAAGGTGTTCCTCAAGGTTTCCCCTTGGAAGACAATGATCCACTTTGGGCGCAAGGGAAAGTTGACCCATCGCTTTATAGGACTTAATGAGGTACTTGATAGAGTCAGACCGGTGGCTTACAGGTTAGCCTTACCACCACAGTTAGAGCGCATTCACAATGTGTTCCATGTGTCCATGATCAGGGGATACCGCTCTGATCCTTCGTACATCATACCCTTAGAGTAGATAGAGATAAGCCCAGATATGACCTATATAGAAGAACTAGATATAATCTAGGCAAACGAAGTAAATGAGTCAAGGAACAAGATGATTCTATTGGTAAATGTGCTATAAAGGAACCATGGCATCGAAGAGGCAACTTGGGAAACTAAAGAAGACATACAACTTCAATATCCTCACTTATTTTATCCATGAAAAATTCAAGGATGAAATTTTAATTGGGATATGAGAGTTGTAATGCCCCAATTTTCGGGTTAGGAGTTTTTTGCCAACCCGAGTTGGACCTTGAATTAATTCCCTAGTTTATAAGTAACTTGACCCAAAATTTAGTGAATTTGGGCTTTGTTTGAACCCATTAATGGATAAAAATGATATTTTTAGTTTGCAACCAAAATAAGAAGAACCAAGGAATCAATTTTACTATTGTTAAAATAAAGCTTGAAAACCAATTAAGTTGGTTGATATAACGTCTGAGCAAGCTTCATCTTTTCCTTGTCCTATTCTCTTCTTCTTCAACTCATTTTTATTCCTCTTGGATAATCAAAGGTAGAGACTTTATCACTTTTCAGACCCCAATCAGCATTCTAAAGATAAGAACCATATTCTTCTCTTTCCAAGATTCATTTCAAGCCCATTCTTGCAAGGTTTGGTGTTGGGTGCCAAAAATGGGTTTTAGAAAGGTTTAAGGAACTAGATGGTTCTAATCCATTTTTCAGAAAGTTTAGGTCTTAGGAAGTGTTCTTAAATCTTTATATCCTCTAGAATTTAGTTAGTAACTCTTTCATGATTTCTTTATTAGTAAGAGAAGTTGGAGAAAACTCCAAAGCTAATGGAAGGAAAATCTCATTCTTGATTGAGCTTTAGACACTATCAGCATCCTAGATACCCAGGTAACTCATTGTTAACTCTGCTATACCATAATAGCTTATATAGATGAGTTTTGGTAGGTTGCATGAGTTTGACATTGTTCGTGGTAGATTTGGTGTTTATGTGTTTCCAGCATTGTTAATGGACTTTTTTTTATGTATATTATCATACATAATATTTAAATATCAGTTGGGGACCTCTTTAGGGGTTTTATGATAAAAAGATAGGATTTTTTTAGCCAAAATAGTGCACTTTGTAGCTTGGGTCTCGATACTGGAAGTCAGTATCGAGATTATTCTTCAGTTTGGGCAAAACCCATGATTTCTGGGCAGTGGTATCGATACTCAGTCAAGGTTATCAATACTGGGGTCACGGTCTCGAGACCCATAGGTTTGGTATCGAGACCAGAATTGCAGTAGCCTTTTTAAATATCGATACTCATATCGGGTATCGAGACCGGGTTAGGGGCCCCTCAGTATCGATACCAATAATTAGTTTTGGGTAAAAATAACCCCAAATTTAAGGGATTAGACCTGAGGTACCCCAAATACTCAGTATAACAATAAATAAAACTTTAAGTGATAATAGTAATTAATAACATAATATATAAACAATAACAACTAAGGTTATATAAAACTAGCCTTGTTTGATGCTCGGGAAACAGTGAGGACACCCGAGTTTCTCTTAGCAAAAATACATCAGTCGGTGGATATCCAAGACAGTGCTAAGGTACTTCAGCAACCAACTGGGAGATGATGCCCCAAGACTCGATAGAGTAAGTTGGTTGGTGTACGATTTCGATGCATCTCTCGATCTCACCCTAGATACCCTAGGGTATCTCAGAAAGGCTAGAGGGGTGCATGAGCTCTGAGATGCAGAATCCTCAGTTGCACCATTATGCCAACCACAGTATAGAAAATCAATATTTTAGTATGTTTCAGACCTGTGCCACTAGCCTTTCATTTAAATGGATGCATTTAGTATAGTACAATTATTAGTGAGGCACTGAGCTTGTAAGCTCAACGTTCGAAATGAGTTTCCGTGCACAGGTTCTTAGGGGCATATCGTGGGGAGTTATCATCACCAGACATTCCAGTGTAGCAGACCAGATTTCCAGAGACCATCAGAGTACGTCTTGAGTCATCTTTACAGGGCATATACTATTTATAGACCCTTATATGTACTCAGACATAACTTTTATTTGTATTTGGTACTATATTATTTTAAGATATATTTTGGGAGTTCCCCATCATTTTTTTAAATCCTAATTATCATGTTTTATTTTCATTACTACGAATGATTTAATTTCAGTGATTATAAACAGTTTTAAAGAAATTTTTGGGTCACTTTTTTGGTAGTCCAATGTAGCATTGTAATCCATTGATCTTCGGGTAAAACTAGATTAGGGTGTTACACGTGAGACTCATATTTAAGTGATAGAACAATTGAACCTTAAGTAGGTAGAACTTGTTTATGATCATGCATATACCTAGTGTTTAGTATCATGTCTTTAGCATGCTTATGTCTATGAGACTCATATTGCTGCTCTTGATTAGCTATTATACTACTGGGCTTTGTAAGCTCAACATGTACATGTTTTTGTTCGCAAGTTATTAGTTTAGTCGTTTGAGGAGCACCAATGTAGAAGAACTTCCAACATATCTTCTAAAGTAATGTACTATAACTTTGGTGAGCATATATATTCACATGACTCTAAGTTGTATTTAGATTTATAACTCTAAGTTGTATTATTTTAGTTTTAAACTATGTGTCATGGAGCTCCAATTTCTAAAAACGTTTTTATAATTGTCATGTATGTACTAAATTGGTATCATTCAATATGTTTTGAAATGAAAATGAACAGTTTTTAAGAATCAATGGTTGTCTCGGTAGCCCAATATGGTACTTTAGAACTAATCAGATTTAGGGTTTATAAAGAAATACATTCCCTTTTATTTTTAATTTCATTGCTTTCCCATTTGAAAAAAAAAGTTTTATGTCACTCTCTTTCTCACACCCCATCTTTCATTATCTACCCACATTAACTTTTTTATCTTTTTGTCGTCCTCTGAGTTGTCGTGCTTGACACCATCGGTGTCATTAGTCTCGTCTTGTCGTTCCCATTTGTTCAGTGTCCTCGATTTATTTATCATCATTGTCGTTAGCATTTATTTACAATTTGATCCACATTAAATTGATTGATTATCCTTTTAATTTAATTTAATTTATTTTTATATAAATTGGTGTCCTGATACTTTTATTTTTCTATAACAATGTATTATTTTAAATTAAATATTTATTTTATTTTATTTTTTTAGAATCTTTTTAATTCTGAAATTTCTTTAAGGATAAGTAATATGGATCGATAATTTAAATTTTTACCTTATTTCAATTTTCGCAATTACAACAACGGGTAATCATGTTGGTACGAAAAGGAAATATAAGGATGCTCATCTTTCCTCAATTGTAATCGATTTCCGAATCCAAAAATTATATGGTAAGATGCAGATCCGGTAAAATAATAAGTTTAAGGTGTCCAATCTACTTAACCTAAAAACATCGCGGCGACTCCATCATCCAAATCAAGTCAAGGCATAAACCCGACACCACCAAAAGAACCGTTGCGACACTAACATTTAGTTTTTGTTTCATTTTGATACTCTGTCGTTAAAAACTTAATGCTTAGTACTTAAATTATATATTTTGGTTCGTTTTAATGCCTAAAAATTTATTTTTTTCCAAAAATTTAACGTTAAATGTTGAATTGGTGTACTAAAATGAAACCGAAACTAAACTTTAGGTGTGGTTTTTAAAAAATTGAAAATTTAGGTACTAAAACGGATCAAAATTAATAGTTTAGGTACTAAACATATAGTTTATCCAAAATAATATTTTAGTGACGATACTTTCCGTCACTAATAGTTACTTCAGTAGGATAATTTTTTTGTTTGAAGGATGCGTACGCTGCAAATGGCATTCCATAGCTTAGTTAATGCTTCCACTTGAGGATGTACCGAGTAGATAATTGCTCTCTAAAAATTTAAAATTATCATATATTTTAGATTTTTTATATGTTTTTTTATTGAAAATATGTTTTTGTCCGCATAGAATTTTATAAGTCCATCTCTTCTTAAAATTTTATAAATTCGTCCTCTTAACGTAAAATATTGTGTTCGTCTGTGCTGACAATCATTTGATATGGATAGAACTTTCACACTAAAATGTGTTTGCAAAGACTATTCTTATCATAAACAGTATATTTATGGCTGAAATTTATATCTTAAACTTTTTTACGACCACAAATTTACTGCCGCAATAGAATACCTTTTGTTCTCTTAAAAGGAATATTTTTACGACAAGTAGATTTCTGTCACTACAGAGATTTCGTCACTATATCTTTTTAGTAACTATTCATGTAGTTTGTATCTTTTCGGAGAGATTGGTTGAAAATTGCATCACTTTTAGCGATAAATAAATATAATGTTAAAATTAATTCGAAAGCAATTTCGAGTATTATCATTCTAGATAACATCTCGGTTAAATTCACATCTAGGACTCGGAATACTGTAGCAGAAAAGTTGGTAAAGGAGGCAATCATGTAATTGACGTGGCAGATAGATATAAGTAAAATGCAGTGACGCTTAAGTGAGGTTTGGCGTAAAGCTGCTTATCTGTCCCGTAGACAGAAAGGCTGGTCACGTGACTGTCTCTGCTTTTGGGGAGTATATACTGAGGAAGGTTATTCGACAGTGTTGAGCCGACTGCTTGCTCTGCGTCCGAATTTTCAAATGATTTCAGGCTGTATGTTGCTAGGTTCTAGCAAATTTGGATGGGGAGAACTGGTACGTAGTTCGTGATGGGAGCATTATTGGAGGAGCTCACGGCGTTATTAGAACGGCATGGTAAGGCATTGACAAATTGGAATATAAAGCAACAAGCAAGGGTTTGGAGTTCCTGGCAAAGCTGAGCGTATCATAGTGCCGTAGATGTTGGATGCAGAAGGGCTTCTAGAGGCCAACAGTATGGAATTGCTGTATTCATATTAACCTTTGCATTAGGATGGCTAGACTGGTTTGAGGGAGGTGGCAGTGTTTTCTACAACGTTGCCTTGAATTTTACTTTTCGTTTGTAGTGATCTTTGATGTATTGGTTTTATAAGATGCCATTGTCCCCGTTAATTTTTTAATAAATTGTATCATCCAACACTCTTTTCTCCTTTCTCTATCGTGATTTTACCCGGTAATATCGAGTTACGAGGAAATTTTTTAATGAGATATTTTAAATATATATATATTAAAATTAATTCTTTAGGATTATTCAAATGGTTATTCTAGTCTTTATATTTTTTATAACAGTTCATACTGGATAAAAATAGTTAGTTGACTAATAATTAATACATATTGCTAATGTGATATTTTCACATGTGCTTAACATTTAGCTGACACATATAATGTATCATCTTTGATGATGTAACTCTAAAAATATTACTCCCTTTGTCCCATTAAAAATCTCTCTTTGTGTTTTAAAATTATCTCACCTAAATTGTCTCCTTTTCTACCTTTTTTTAGATTCTCAATTAAATAAAATTTAATTTTTTTAAAGATAAAATTGTTATTTTAATTTTTTTACAACACATCTCTTACGCAAACATTTTCTTCCTAAAATTACGTGAAAAGTCTCCAATGAACATTAAAAATAGAACAGACGAAATATTATCTTAAGTGATATAACATTTTATTATCTTAGATGATGTGATATACTACATCATCAACTTAAGTGATGTATGTCATCAAAAATACAATGGAACTGGCAAAAAGAATTATCATTTACCATTCCAAAATTGTGAAGAGAAGAATGATGCATAAATTCATAGAAGTCATCCATCAACAGTATATCAGTATGCAACCTCCTCAAAATGGTTGTCTAATCATCTCTATGTATTCTTTTTACGGCCCCAAGATAAATGGAGCAAAAAAATACTACCATATTGAATTTCTCAAACAAAGCTAGAATTCCCATCACCCACAAAACTTAAGGGTGACCGTGCTTAAAAATGTCAACAAGGTGGGAAAAAGAAAAATAAGAAATATACATTATCAAAATTTTGCAGATTAGTCCCACTTTGTACACATGTACAGAGAGGCAACATGGTGTAGGTGACCGGAGTCTTTGGTTGTTTCGAAATGACGTCTAAGCAGGCATCTTTTTCCTCTTCCTTCAAGAGAGGGTATATACATGGTAACTTATTCTCTAGCACCGCCTAAACCTGAACGACTAATGGCCTCCGTAGCCTGCTGAACCAAGCATATAAATCCCTCCACATCCTGGAAGTTGAAATGCATCACCTTTCTAACAGAAATAATCCACTCAGGGTTGTGTGTTTTCTCCAGGGATGCCTTTGCGGCTGTAAAAGCGTTTTGGGATTTTCTTGTAGCCCCCATAGCAAAAATCATTGCCTGTGTCTGCAGAACAGGAACATATTAATGCATTTACCCCACTTGAACCACCTTATTATGCTTAACATGACATTGACAGATTTTCATTTTCCATCCTAAACCGGAGCTTGACAATTAAAAAGGAAAACAGATAAGTCTACAACAAGTAGGTTCAGACTGCAGACATCAATCTACTGCACCGTATTCGGCTTATATACCTATTAGCCTTTTTGGCACTTCATTCAAATTAGCGTCTTATTTCCACCACAATCACATATATCCAAGTCCAAATACCTCAAGGGTTTGTGCACAGTAGCTCATCTACCTAGGAATTAGGAACATTCGAGGAGCAAAGCGTTGCATACAGACAGTTTCTAATAATTACTAAAGTAAAATTTATCAAAAATAAATTACTAAAGTAAATACTCGGTGTAAATCACTGCCTAATAAAACATAGAAACTAATTGATTTAAACAGAAAAGGCAAGCACGAGAAGGAAAAATTGGCGATCTGAATCAACTTACAAAGTCGAGCAGCCGAACAAAACTGCGGTTTCTAACAACAATCACATGAGCCCCACCAACATGTGAAACTAAACCCTTGGCTAATGGAGCCTTTTCCACGGTTTGTTGATTATTTAAGTTATTATCTACATCTGATACAGAAGATGATCTAGATGATGGAGATTCACCTGAAGAAGAAATCCAAAAAAAAAAAAAATAAGGTTCCATCTTAACCCAAAAAAAAGTCTTTTTACAGACAAAAATAATCTGTTAAAGTATATTTTATGTTAGACCCACTAAAGCATGATATGCAATAAGAATTAGAGCTCTAGCCACATCAGGAAATATCCACTGGTTGCAGCTTCAATGGGACTTAAACCAGCAAAACAAGCATTGCTGATTGCTCTTAAATATAAAACCAAAGCCCTTGTAATCACCTTCTTGTTGTAGTTTGCTTTATCAAGTTATAAAGTTAGGTGAATCTTCTAATTAAACTAGACAAGGAATAAGAAATGGCATTCTCTAGAAGATAAGATGAACACAATTACTGCCAATGATTCAAACTTCAAAAATAGATATTATCAAGTGGCACCAAATGAGCAGACAAATCACACAGAAAAACAAGCCTGGCTACTAACCTTGGGGAACCATCTGAAGAGTTGCTTGCAACTCATTCCGGTCACGGCAGCTAGTAGAATCTTTGCAGTAAACAACCCTCATGTATGCTACCTCCATGCATTTATAGGCCAAAGCAGCAGCGATCATTTCTCCACTTTTTTCAAATTCTTGGGCACACATTCTGTGAACTTGAGAAGTCAGCATAGAGCAAGATACAGGATTTCGTAGACACTCCTAATGTAAATATAAACAGACAAATCTAATGAAGTTCACACACACACAAAAAGAACAGTTTCCCATCACTTATGAAGCATTTACGTACTCGCAAAGTTCTATGGCAGTGCTATAAATTTGCATGTGGTTTGTGTCGCCATGTCTACCACTCTCACTATTGTTACTCTCTAGACAGGCAGCAACACCAAGAAACTTAAGAGCAGCTTTGAAGTAAATCTCATTGCTTTCCAAAGCAAAACCGGAACTCTGAAAGACAGTGAAATGGTAGTAAACATTTAGAATAAGAAAAACCTTATCAAATAACTTTTGAGAAAGTGGCATGCATGTGTCAGGGAAAAAAATCAGAAAACGAACCTTAAGACGATCAGCATAATTTCTAAGCTTCTCAGCATCATTCAGGGCATTATTTGCTGTCTGGTTAGTGGAATTTTCTCTTAGTGGTCTGTGAGCCATATGCAAGTCAGCTATGTGTTTCCCCGAACTGTGGTTAGATCCATTCTTGCTGCCAGCTTTTCCAAGAAGTTTTATAGCCTCAGACGAATCAACATTACAAGAGCCATTAACTGAATACCCATCAGAAACAACTCCCTGTTCAGCTTCTGGTGCTGTTAGATGGCCCTTTATTTCTTGCTGACTTTCGACTTTGCAATGCAAAGATGATTTTGAGAATCCACTTCTTGTCTCCACTTGCATTACTTTAGTTTGACCATCAATATCCCGGATCAGGTTTTTCTCAGGGGCAGTCTTCCCCTTTTTGCTGCATGAAGCAGCAGATTTTGAGTCAACATCATGCTTTTTATTTAATCGGGCTTCCTTTCTACTGCCACTTGACCAATGTCCTGAAGGGTCCCTCCTTTCAACATAGTTCTCATCCTTGTTAGGTTTTGGCAAATTGAGTTTGCAATCAGCAACTGTTTCTTGAAGACATCCATGACCATTGGGACCAACATGTGACTGATACTTCATGTTCTTTCTAGAAAACAAATCTTCCCATTGATATGCTGGATCAACCTTCATCTTATCTGCAGCAGAACTTTCACTGTTCTTTATCGGTGAACCCTTGTCAGATTCCTGAGAAAACGCATTGACCTGGCAATCCCTGTTCACTCTATCCTCACCATGGGGACGTTCTAGAGCATGCTGTCCATTTTCTGCAAAACGTGTAGCACCATTGCCCAAATGGCTAATCCCCAATCTAGAAGTTTTTGTTTTAATGCTAATTTTGCAAACAGAATCTCTATTTTGACAATCCACGGTAGAATATTTATGTGATTTAGGATTAAAATCACTTGACACTTTCTCTTTCATTTCTGGAACAGATTGAACAAGCTCAACAATACCTTCTCCATCCCAACATCTTCCAGAATTGCCACTTGGGGTAATGGAGGTATTAGCATCAGCATTCTTCCCTGAATGCTCCTCCCCTTTGTTCAATGCAAACTTTCCGGGATATGAGGTCCTCATGGGAGACGAAGAAACCGACTCGACTGGTGAACCCCTTGCTTCTTCAAAGTTTACTCTTGTTTTATGAGAACCAGAAACCTTTGAAGAGCTAGACATTGCAGCCTTCGAAATTAGTCCAGTTTCAGAATCCCTTCTCAATGAATCAAGGCCATCCAAAGTTATTTGGGAAGAGGACTTTTCCTTGTGTTTTCTAAGTTGTTGGTTCCTATCAATGCTTCTGACTTCTTCAGTGCCACCAATCAAAGGATCCATTCTTTTCCAGTTTAATGTGCCATTACCATCATTTCGAAGAGACTGCTTCCCCTCAATCTTTGAAGCTCGTGATTTCTTTCCATTCCAAAAGCCACTCTCACTACTTTCTTCCTTCATATATAACTTGTGCCCATTTTGACAGTCCTCCCGGTCATCCAGTTTCCTTTTCTTCACAGGAGCCATTTTACCATTTCTTTTCATGTCTAATGGCATACCATCAGATGAGGCCCGAGTTTGATCCACAACTTTCTTAACAGAAACTACTGATCTTTCTTTCAAATCACGCTTTACATTGCCAGAATTGAAGTACTCATTATAATTCTGCACACGTTTTCCATTTGCTTGAGTTGGCAAAGCAGTGCTTGTGTTAAGGCTCACTGTTCTGATGTCCTGGTTAGAACTCTGATGTTTATCGGTGGTGTATACAGCTTCTGTTTTGGCTTTCTTTGAACCTTCATTCGGATACAGACCAGACTCCCTCTTGTTTTTCATCTGTGCTTGCTTGGTCACTCCTACAATTAAACAAATGCCCAAAAAATAAACAACTAGTCTCTCAATATAAAAGTTGGACTGGTAGTATAATTTAGGCTCTCGAATGGATTAAACCTGCAACTGGATTCTTCTCATTTTGCTGAAAGCTAGTTTTATCTGTGAGATTTGATTCAACAGGAACCTGGGTCATGTTCTTTAAGGACCTATTTTTCAAAGATTCTTGCTGCTGGTTCATTTTAGTTTTTGACATCTGGCTCAGGCCACCTTTACTCACTTTGCACACTTCCTTTGTGCCACGGTTCTTGCTTTGAATTGATGATACCTGAGAATTGAAACTAGAGTTTTTCTGATCAAGATGCTGAAGATGAGCTGACAAGGTTGGGTTA
This sequence comes from Hibiscus syriacus, assembly GCF_006381635.1. Lineage (NCBI taxonomy): Eukaryota > Viridiplantae > Streptophyta > Magnoliopsida > Malvales > Malvaceae > Hibiscus > Hibiscus syriacus. The sequence continues at coordinate 1,998,366 of NW_024061774.1, forward strand.
TTTTGATTCTCAGCAACCGGTATCTGGTACAATGCATTAAGAGCTTTCGTTGTTTCATCCTCACTAATGTTGCACCGGTTCATTCCAGGCCTAAAAAAAAATTCAACAACAAAAATCAGCAAAAGTAAAATTACAAGAATATGTTCACAGTTCACAGAAATACACAACGCATCTATGAATGCACCCATGATTCACGATGCGTTTCTACTTATTTGCACATCAAAAAGCATCAGGTGCACTAGCAGATAAATGTACATGGGGTATAATCAAACAAAGGGCAAAGCATTCGCAACAAAATCGTTATTTCATGGACATCTAAGGAACTTACAGCCAGTTAAGCATGCTACACAACCAATTCTCAGGGAGTTGTTCAGGTCTAGTATCAAAAGGCAAAAGTCGCCACTTGTGACAACGATCACACTGAACCCAGTTTTCTTCTATGAGAACAGGAGCAGCAGCTGTCAATGCTGTTGTCTGCGAGGCAAGTGTCTTATCGGTGAGATGATGAACCACACCTGGAGCATCCACTCCCAACAGCTGGTTGTCAACTGTTCTATCGCTAAATATTTCTTTTGGCCTACTGTGAACAAGCCTTGTTGATGAATCCATTTTTTCATGTTTTTGTTTGAAATTGGCGTCAAATGCATCTCTATGATTATCTCGGACCTTATCCTTCAGCAACTTCAACTTATGCATCTTACTTTTACCTGAAGATAAACTCTGACTAGAACTGGTGCTATCTTTAGGTGTTGCACCCACATCAAGTCTCAAACTTTCCTTCATTGAATCAGCAGCAATTCCCCCGCATTTTCGCTACCTTTTGACTTTTTTCCCACAAACAATGTGTTTTCAGAGGGAATATTTATTTCATTCTGAACATGAAATGTAGCTTCCTGACCAACCTTTGCTTTTGAAACTTCCTTACGCTTTAAAGGGGCAGTATTTTGGTTGCATTTACTGCCACCATAATCCACAAGGTCAAGTGAAGCATTCTTATCAGAACTTAGTACACTCTGTTCCTGAGCCTTTTCAACTGAACAGAGCAGAATATCCTGTTTTTTCTTCTTGCCACTAGATCTATTCCTTCCAGATATTGACTCCAAATAATCCTTCTTTGATGAGTCAGAGGAAAATAATCCACCTCTTGATCCATCCTGATTGGCATCCACAGAAATATCGCATACCCTAGGTGAGGCATCCATAGCGCCAGCAACGTTCACTGAATTAGATAGAGATGTGTGTTTCAAGTCATTAGCCAGCGACTCCTTCCCTCCTGCAATCTTGTTTTCAGACTTCTTTCTTATGAGCAGCTTCTTATCATTCTCAACCTTCACACAATTTCCATGCTTCGATTCCAGCACCTTTTTGCTTTTCGCAATTAAAAATTTTGTTTTCTTCTCACTGGGTTCTTTTCCATTACCCAAAATGTACTCATCTATTAACCCAGAAGAATTTCCTCGACATCCCTTAAGCATGGGGATAGTTGTAATATCTCTAGAAGGTCCTTCCTTCTCCTTCCTTAATAAGCATAGCAGGCTGTCATTAAGAGGAGATATGAGTAGACCACCAGGGGCATGGAAGGAAGTCATAACCTGTATAAAAGCATAAAACATTAACACCCCCTTCTTAGTTCATACTCAGACATATTAAACAACCAACTCTACCTGAAGAATTTTAGTAGGTGATTCATTTTTCGCTCCTGGAGAAGCCGTCACTGTTCCTCCACTTTCATCTGGACTGTTCCCCAACGACGAAGATGGAGAATCATCAAGCCCAAGGCCACTATAGATTGCGGAGTTCTTTTGAAATTTGTTATCAGATCCCACCTTAATTCGGACCTTCAGTGTCTTCTGGTCAGTGGGAATCTCATCTCTGTTAAAACTCACATCCTTTAAGGCAGGCTTCCCAGCAACATGATTAAAAGACAAATGAGAATCATGTTTAGCAGCAATATTTCCACTTGAACAGGAAGCATTCCCAGGTCCCACAGTTAAGGGTGCACTTGGAGGAGCTTTTGAATTCTGGAATGCAACCTGTATCGTACCAGAATCCACAGCAACCAATTAAGCATGAATTTCAGAAGCTGTCTAGGCAACAGGTAGGTACATCATCTTCCAAGAAAATATCAAATATAGAATGGATAGTGATCATATACCTCCATGGATAAATTGTTTGTAGATCTCTGTATGCAGGAGTTCCCTTGTGGTGTCTTTTGATGTGATAATCTTGAAGGAGAACGTTCATAGGTAGGTAAAAATGAGCCATACCCACCAAATTTTGCACCTGTTAAGAAATTTTAGTCTTCATCATCAACTTCAAACATCAGCCTTGCAATAGTATTTTAAGTTTATAAAACTTTGATCAAACACTTACCCAAGGTTTCTGCAGAAACGCCGCCTTCAAACTCTTTCCGAAAATGACCCAAAACGTTTTTAATCTTCTCATCCTTTAAGAAATGAAATCTCACTTTACTAATGGAATAACACAGAGAACGTTGAAGATTGTATGTTAAAGCTGATATATATTGAATTACAAATGGGCACAAGTATTAGTATCGTCTCAAAGTCCAACCATTTTAGGAAATATTGCCATAATTTTGCAAATATGAAACTAATCATGCCTTAATATTGCAAATATGAATTACATCGAATAAATTAAGAGAATTAATAAAGTTAAATCACATTTTGCATTCAAACAAACACCATCATCATCCTAAAAATCTCTGAACGTGAAGTTTTAAGATCATCCAGACAGAAAATTTTATCATGCATCAAATTGTTGCTGAGAAACAGGACAACATTCTAACACTACACCCATTGTATAACTAACTAGAAAACTGAACAAAGACACCAACGGGGCATTAAAACATATTCTTCTAGTTTTATTACATTCCTAGTGATGAAAACTTCACCTTGCTAAAACAAGCATTTATCTACAAAAGCGTGTCAAAAAACTGTCTACTAAGTCTGCAAAGAACATAATAATCTCATCCTCAAAAGTTGACTTCAAAACTTCTGTAAAACAATGATCCAACACCACAAAACCTAAACCCTAGTAGGATTCTAAATTTCTAATTCATATGAGGCACAGCTTATTCTAGTTAGTAGTTTTATTACCCCTTATGTCTAATAAACCCAAAATTAATCATAATTTCAATTAGCCGTTCCAACAATACTTAATAGAACTGCACTGCCTACAAAGTGGCACATGAAGCTTATATATTGACCAGATTCAATTAAAATGGGCACAAGAAGCCAACTATTATTATCATCTTAATCTCCATTCTTTTAAGGAACTCAATAATAACGTATGAAATTAAATATTACTTAATATGAATTAGATCAAATAAATTAAGAGAACGGATAAAGTTAATCACATCGTGCATTCAAACAAAAACTATCATCAAATAAAATTCTAAATTTGAGGAAGTTTCAAAGATTATCCGCGCAAGGCAGTTTTTATCATGCATCAATTTGTTGCTGAGCGCAAGACAACATTTTAATGCCATCACAAACCATAACAAAATACAAAACTGAACAAAGACACAAAATGGGGCTTTAAAATATATTCTGCTAGTTCTCTCACATTCCTACTGATGAAAAGTTAACCTATCAAAACCATGCTGTTGCCTACAAAGTATATCAAGATAACACTTGTGTCTACCAAGATTAAAAATAACCAAATGATCTCATCCTCTATAGTCGACTTCAATACTTAGGTGAATCCATGGTCAAACACCACAAGCTTAAAGCCTCGTGTGATTCTAATTCATAATAAGAGCCCGAAGTTATTCTAGTTAGCAATTAGTTAAATCCCCCTTCATGTCTATAAACCGAAGATTAAACCATTCCTAGCAATAAAGCTTGATAGAACTGCATTGCCTACAAAGTGGCATAAATGCTTAATCCAACTTAGAATTCAGCATAATTCCAATCAAAAGACCCAAATTGCATCAATTAAAGCATAACCCCAAGTTCAAAACATAAAAACGGATGTAAAATCAATAGAATGTTCATTTAAAAAAAATTGAACCCTTACAAGGTAAGAGAAAGCGGTATCGGGGTTAATTTTGCCGTCATCATCTCTGTAATAGCAAGCTTCTCCTTCTTCAAGCTCAGAATTCTCATCCATCTCCAAACCCACACGAAAAAACCCTAATCATTACCCACCAGAACCTTAGCCCCTCACCCCTCCTTCCCGAAAATCCAACATCACCAAAATTATTTTTTATAAAAGAAAAAAACCAATAAAATATATTCTAAAAACTAAAAAAACCGACAACGAAAATCTCCGAAAACCGCCTTGGATCCTACCAAATTAAAGGGAGTAAGTGAACGAACGAATCCGTTTTTAATCAATCAAATTGATAATAAAAAAGTTATCGATTATTATTTCAATTGTTTTTCTTTGTATAAACTCACTATCAGGGATAATAGATGTTGAGATGATGAAGAATGGAATCGAACGACGAGTGCCGCCGAATTGACTCGTTCCGCGTGGCGGTGCCGAGTTGTCTTTTTTTCTGAGGTTCCGGAAATTTGTTTACACTTTCTTCTGAACAAAACTGCGGAGCGAAAGAGCTGTTGTGGTTCTTGTGGGTCTCTTGTTTGGGGTTTGTATTTTTTATACGTACTGTTAATTAATTGCCCAAAGTATGCAAATGATCTTTAGATTATGGAGTATTATTTTGTTGATTTTTTTAATGATTAAAAGTTATAAATTTGTCTCTTAATTTTAAGATATTAGAATTTGACGGTCGTCTGAGCTGGACATTAATTTGTAGATTAAAATATAATAAAATCATATTTTAATGATGTTTATCCATCATTGTTGCTTTCAAGTATTGGCTTGCGTAACATAATATTTTAAACACTAGCTCAGCATCATAATGTAAATGGAAAGTAGATCCACAAAATAAAGCTTAAACGATTTTGAGATTGAATTTTATAATATCTTAGTCAACAGGTTAAGGTCCAATTAAGATTGTCGTCAATTTGTTAATGGCAAATGATAAGTTTAGAACATATGAATTGTCGGATGACCATTTTGTAACTTTTAATAGTCAGTGACTTAATAAAACAACATCCTATAATCGGATTGTCATTTTGTAATTTTTAATAGCCAAATGGGCTCAACAAAACAACGTTACATAATCAGGGGACCAATTATATATTTCCCAAATTAATTTTTTTTTCGTTTTATTTTTTCAAATGAATTTATTCATTCTATTTCAAAAAAAATTAAATTATATTTATACTTGAATTGGGGTAAAATTATGTCAATAATCCAAGCGGATTAATTATTAGACCCAATAAGTTTACCTCAATATTATTTTGCATTCTACGGTATTTGTTATAGTATAGGGCGAACTCGTCACCCATTTATGACGAGTTCGTTCAGATATTATTAATTAATGGGCTTTAACTTGTGGCCCCATAAGGCCAATTTATTTATTAATTTATTTAGAAAGCGTCACGTTTGTATGGTGAGTTTCATTAAAATACATTAATTTTTATATTAATTAAACTAATATATTTTAATTATATATTTTGAATTTTTTAAATTCATGAAACTCACTTTTGAATTTGAAATTCATAGTTGTTACATGAACGTTAGGCGACATGTAGATTTTTTTAAAATTATATAGGAACTTGTTATGTAGGAGTGATGAGTTCCAACGATTAGATTTTTTTAATCAAATCATGAATCAATGGAAATAATTCGGTTGAATTTTTTTATTAATTAACTCTTGTTTTTATTTCATTTCCAATATTGTTGTTATTTTATTTTCATATTATTTCTGTTTATTTTAAAATTTAAAATCAAAAAATAAAATTTTAATATATTAATATTTTCCTTTATTTTATAAATAATTTATTACAAACTAATAATTAATTTTTTTAATCTAAATAAAGTGACTAATAATAAATTTTACTTATATTTTCTTAATTCATGACTATATCGAGGAGTGTTTGAATGATAATGACATGGGTCTAGTCGATTTTTTTTTTTTGCGGTGGTATGCTTTCATCTTCTTCTTCTTCGATTGCTTCTTGAATTGTTGTATTATACATCAGTTCACCACTTTGATTTCCACCTTCAAATGATAATGATGGGAATTTAAGGTATTTGACGACATCATTGATGTCATTGACTCAAATTGCCCACCAAAATCACTAGATGATTGAGCATATACAAATGCATCTCATGGACCTACATATTATGTCAAATATGGTTGAGAGGGTTACACTGCATCCTATGAACCTCCTACCCACTTCAGTCGGCTCTCTATTAAAGCATGATATGGGAATATACACCATAACTTACTTGAGAGCAAAATATACCGAATAAGAAGAAGATGATGATGATGATTTCATGGTCGTTGCATATTTTGCCTTCGTTTCTTCCCATTCGACCCTATCATTAGATGTTGTTACATATGATTTTTCATTTGCTTCATAATTTTAGAGGTAGAGCGAAATTGTGAAATTAAGATCATCTGGTACTAAAACAGAACAAATAGGTACATATAAATGCCTATCATTCCAAGTCTAGATGTATGCAACATGCTTTCTCAGGCAATCATCTTTATGTTTCCCATGCACATCAATTTTGTGGAGTTCATCCATGTTAAATATTTGTGTTGGAATGATTGAAGGAACCCCCACTGTCGCAACATTTTATCGGCGCCATAGATCTCAATAATGGTGAAATGAAGCAATGTGTAACTCCCAAATCTGATTCGAACCAAAATCTAGAAGATTTGGATATTACACAGAACTGCCAAAACGACTAACATGTTTTTTTTGTGTGAAACCATTGCGCACAATTAAATAAACCATAAAAATTTAAAACATAAGTGTTAGTGGGGAGCTCCCAAATAACATTTTGAACTAATATTAGGTTTAACAAAAAGAGATACGACTCAGTTATATATATAGGTCTATAAAAATACATCTCCTTTAAAATAATCGAGACGTACTCTACAGCTCGATGAAATCTGGAATCCGCAATCTGGAGATAAGCTCATCAACTGGCACTTATTGACCTACAAATAGAAACAAATTCTGAACATTGAGCTATGAGCTCAGTGCCACACAGATAACTCTACTACATACATCAATTAATTGTGTATGCTAATAAGTATGGTCATTAGGTAACGAAATGCATCAAGCATGACACATAGCAAAATATCGAATATAAATGCGCATATAGAATAAGATATATGTATTGTGGCATCATCGATTAACGAAAGTGCCTTAGAACTAGTACTAAAGTGCCTCAACACTAATACGGAAGTGTATTTGCACTAATACTAATGTGTCTTAGCATTTATAACAGTATATATAGATATCTTATACGTGTTTAATAGACGATCGTCATACATTCAAGTAACTTGTGTAATGCCCCAAAAATTTATTTAAGGATTAAATTGAAAAGATTTAAAAATATGAGGATTTATTAAATTAAATAATGAAAGATGAGGATGAATAGGATTCATAGCTTAGACTAAATTGTAAGAAATGATGATTAAAAGGATATTTTGGTCATTTGGATTAAATTGAATTTAATATTCAATTAGTGGGGAATTAAGATAAGAGATAAGATGAAGAGGGGAATAGGAAGTCAACCCTTTCATCTTCTTCTCTTCTTGCCGTGAAAAGCTCTCCCATTCAGCTCAAAGGTAAGTTTTTGATTTAATGGTTATTTCCTTTTATTTTTTATGGGGATTGAAGCTTTGTATATTATGGAAGCTAAATGAAGGTTTAAATGAGATTAAAACTAAGTTATTGATGAGATATTTGAGATTAAAGATAATGGGTTTTTGAGTGACATGATGAAATATGAAGGTTTATGAATGTTTTATGGTAGATTCGACTTGTCGTCAAGTTAATTAAGAAAAATGAATTGTTAGAATTGGATTTAGAACATGTTGAAAATTGGGTATGATTATTGAATCTCATGTAGAAGATAAGATTTTGAGGTTAAGGATGTGGTAAATGTGTATAAATGAGTTTAAATGAAGGTATTTGAGTTAAGGGTATGAAAGATGTTAAAATATGGAGCATTTGAGTTTGAATGAAGTGAATTTTGTGCTTGAAATGAGATTTCTGGGCAAAGTGCATCGGTACATAGGAAGTATGTATCGATGTACTCCTAAATAAATGAGCATCGAATGTAATTAGTGCATCGATGCATAAGGAGTGCATCGATGCACCCCCTTAAGATAAAAATATCGAATGGGATTTGTGTACCGATGCATAGATAGTGCATCAATGTATACGTTAAGGGATGCATCGATAAACTGTAGAATGCATCGATACATACCTTCATTAAGAGATAAAAATAACCTTTCTTTTAGTTTAAGAAATGAAAGATTTCAATATACTAATAAATGATATTGAATGTGTCTTTAATGGATGCTTGAATAGATCAAAATCAAGCTCCTGAGTCTAGCAAAATGAAAGGCAAAGACAAAGTAGCTGAGTAATCGAAATTGCGTATTGGAAATAATAGCAAGGCGAACCAGGTGAATGCATTTAATTACGTACGTACATGTGATAATAGTTAAAATAGCATGATCTATTTATGTATGTATAGTAATTACCGAATGGCATTTTGTGTGCTAAAATGATAAGGAAATCATACTGAGTGTATGGATTTCCATATGGAGCACTAAGTGTGCTAAATGATAATGAAATCATATTGAAATTATGGATTTTCAGATAGGGCATATTATGTGCTAAAATGGTAAGGGAATCATACTGAGTGTATAGGTTTCCAGATAAAGCACTAAAGGTACTAAATGATAAGGAAATCATATTGAAAATATGGATTTCCATATAGGGCATATTATGTGCTAAAATGATAACAAAATCATACTAATTGTATGGATTTTTGAATAGGGCACTTTGTGTGCTAAAATGAAAAGGGAAGCATACTAAGTGTATGATTTTCCAGATAGAGCACTGATAGTGCTAATATTAAAAAGAAATTACATGAATTGTATGAATTTCCTATAGAATGTATGGATTCCAATAATGATTGATAAATGAGTTATTGGCATCAGTAATGCAGATTATAGTATATTCATTGGAATTAAAGATTCCTTGGAGAGGAAATATCATAAGATAATTTGTATGTAGAAATGTTATTCGTGATTATTTATGCCTCACTAAGTAATACTTAACGTGTGTTTATTTCACGTGTAGGTTGAATACAGCTTGTAAGGAGATATTGGATATTCAATCAAGGTCGCATAATCAGTAACCGTATGACATAATGAGTTGTTTTAGTTATATTTTAGTCGGCATGTAATAGATTTTAATAAAAATGTTTCAAATGAATTTAAACGTATTTATGTAAATGGTAGTTGTATAGTGATGCACGGTTAAATTTTTATGAGTTTTATGCATGTTTGCAGAAATTACTGTAGCAGTATACAGTGCATCGATACACATTTTTTATTCAAAATTTTGGTGTATCGATACACTGTTCACGGTACTGTAGCAATGCATCGGTACAGTCACTGTTCACTGTACACTATTCATTTAAAAATATTTAATTTTAAATTTGTTATAACGAAGCATAATGCATATGATATGATATTATCATAATATCATTTACCATTTTAAAGAAAATAAATTCTAAATCATTTTTGAAGTGGAGATGGTTTTAGAAATTCAGGTGACATCTATAATCTGCATAGGTATAATTATACGGATTATGAGTGTTACAACTTGGGTGTTCTTATCTTTTTCTGAGTATCAAACAAATGCATAAATTATATGCATTATTCTTTTATAATGTTCTCATGTTTATCACACAATATTTAGGGTTTTCACTTTCAAGTTTATTAGAGTAATTTTGATGGTTCTAAGCCTCTTTTCAAGCTCTTAAATAAAAATTGGGCCTTCAGCCCAATTCAGTATGATGGTATTGATACCAACCCTTTCAGTATCGTTACCCACTTTTAGTACCAATCCTTTCAGTATCGTTACCCACTCTTGGTACCAATATCAAAATTGGTTACTATAATCTAAAGTGTTCTTAGAGTATCGATACTCTTAGAGATTGTTGATAATACCTTATTAGGGTACCGATACCATCCTCGGTATCAATACCAAAATTGGTTACTGAAATTTGTAACTTCATGATGGTATTAATACTATGTCATCAGTATTGATACTCTAAAAATAGTGTATCGATACTATTGACCAAAATCCCTTGACTTTGTCATTCCAAACGAGCAATATCGGTATTGATCATCCAGTATCGATACCCCAAGCCCATAAAACTTTGTTTTCTCATGAATGAAGTCCTTTTCCCTTACCAAAAGCCTTCCTAAGGCTCTCAAATGTTATCTAAATCTTATGTGAGTTTAAGGGGATCATAATATGTCATCTTAGATCATAATAAACATAAAAAATACCCTATTTCCCTCATAAATAATAATAACTCCTTTTTGCACTCATATGCACTAACAAGCAAGCAAGTCACACTTAATGATATACATGTGGTGTAGGTGAGTTAAGAGTGCATTACCTTACTACTAATCGTTGGAAAAACGTCCACAAGATCACCCCAAACATCAACTTCTCCTTGAGTTTACCTTTGGAGTTTTCTTTAACTTCTCTCACTAACCAAAAGAAATGAATTATATTATTAACTTACTTAAGGACTTTTAATGAGTGGAAACATGATTTCTAAGTCTTATAAATGGATTAGGAACCATCCAAAATTCTAAAACTCAAAACCTATCGAAACCTCCACCATGGCTAAGCTTAAGTATTATAGGCTCAAAATAAAGCTCTAAGGGAAGAGATTAACGTTCTTACCTTTATAATTTTGAACTAGGACTGAGCAATAATAAGTTTATTACCTTTGATGAATTGTAATGAAGAAGAAAAGAAAGAAAGAGGAAGAGGAAAAAGACAAGATAGATTTCTTCTCCGCCAACGTGTGACCTCATCCCACTTAAAAAAATCAGTTTTATTTCAAATAAAAGGGTAAGTTGCTCCTTTAGTCCTTCTTTGTTTGTTCCCAAATCAAAAATGTCATTTTTATCATCTTTAAGGTTCAAACCAACCCCAAATCTATGCCACAATTAACTCAGTTATTTTATAAAGGCCTATTATAATCCTCAAAGCCCACACGGTTTACCCAAATTACTAACTCTATATTTGAGATATTACACAATGATGTTATGGCATACCACGTCTCCATTCTTTCAAAAAATAATGGTGGTAGACACAATTGGATCTCCGACTCATAATATGGAATCCAATTAAACTGTAAACAAATATACTACATTAACATAAATAGAAATAAATTATCTCAATTTAAAAGTTTTCCAAAAAATTTAGAATATTTATCGTATGTCTATTGATGATATCAATCATCATTCGTACATCTATTTTCGATGCACCCGGTAACTTTGTATCCTCAATTCTATCTCGTCATCTAAACAATATAATAAATAATAATTAACTAATCCATTATTAATTCATAATTTCTAAACACATTAATTAATAATATAAATTTACTAAAATATAAATTAAAAATTTATCTTGCAGCAGGAGGAAACTCAACTACTGTTGATGTAATTAGCGAAAAAAATGAAAATTGTTACTACGCCCACTATTGTAATAGGACTAGACAGCCTACTACATCCGTTTTATGGCCCCTTGTCATCATGATTGTAGCCTTGCAAAATTCAAGGTAAAAATGCCAAAATCACATAACCCGAACTATATTTATGAAACTAGCTAAAATTTTTCATAAATGGAAGATAATGAGAGTGCACCAAATTTCTAGATTTATCCGGTAATAATATCCCTCTAATCAATTAGATAAGATATGCTCGGGCTGCAAATATGATCTTTTGCTTGGTAGAATATTCATCAACTTTAAATTCACTCTCCAATCATGTTATTCATACCTGCAACCCTTTTGTGACATCTTTTGGTGGCATATTTCCTAATAATCGCTCGTAAATCGAGTCTCGACTGTAATTGTTACACTCACCAATATCATTCCATTGATAAATATATTTAGTTGGTAAGTCATATCTTCCAAAGTAATATGTTGAGTTAATCGATCGATGGAATTGGCCAAGAGGGGGTGAATTGGCAATTAAAAGTTTGGTGGAAGCTTTTGCAGAAAATTGAAAGTAATTGCACAGCGATTTAGAGTGGTTCGACTTTCTCAAACAAAATCTACGTCCACTACCTTAGCTATCCACACTAAGGATTTTCTAACAAATTCACTAATTTGTTCTTTCTTTTGAGGCCAAAGAGATAACCTTACAACTCCCTCAAGAATATACCCAAATTCTTTAGAACACTCTTTCTAAAAGAGAAGATTACAAATTTGCAAACTTAATGAAAACCCTCACAAGGCAAATGTGTTTGCACAATTCTAGAACAAAGAAAGAACACTCAAGAATAATACAATTGAGCACAATGAGTGTTCTTGAAAGAAAAAAATGAATATTAAATGAAATAGGCTTGAAAGTGCTCAAACTTGAGGTTTGATGCTTTCTCTTTGATTCCCTCTTGATTCTTGTTGATTGTTGTTTCTTGTTGTTGAACAAATGCTTCTAAGCTTATTTAAATACTCCTTCAATTGATTTTGAACGTTGGGGATGATTAGTGGAGTCAATAGAGCCGTTTAAGTGTGAAAATAATTAATAAAACTGCTTGGAGCGTGGGGGGAATCGGCACCCCCTCATAGGGAATCGGATTCTGCACTGTAAAATTCAAATATTTCGACCGTTACATAGGGGGAATCGGTACCCCCTGGGGGGAATTGGTTCCCTCTGAGCATTCTGTTATTTTCTCAGAGCCAAACCATTCAGGGGGAATCGGTACCCCCTTGGGGGGATCGGTTCCCTCTAGACAATCCGCCCATTTTGGTTTGATTTTAATTAAGAAATGATTTTTGGCTCGATTAAGGCTCGAAATATTTTGTAAATTTGTTTAAAATCTTAAAACATATTTTTACACTTTATTAAGGATTAAAATGAACTTTGAAAGACTTGGATTAATTTTTGATATTCGAATAATTATATCGAATATACTTAGAAAATCTTTTGTAAAATCTTAAAATTCATTTAACTTAATTTTGTTATATCGAAACATCAAAATATTTTCAACAATCTCCCCCTTTTTGATATAACAAAACATTTTAGTAATTTTAAGATTTTCTAATTGAAAATAAATTTTGAAATCAAGTTTTGAAATTACTCCCCCTTACTTTAACACTTGTCCCCCTTTTTGTTAAATAAAAAAAAGACTCTAAAACGTTTTTAAACATGGTTTTGAAAAACATTAGCATCTTGAATTTAGAATTTTAAAGCTTAAGTTGCTAAGATCATAATCAAGAGAAGACGTTAGCCATTAGTTTCATAATCAATATTCATAAACGAAAGTGAAATGGTAAAATTGATCATATATCTAAAATGATGTAAATGATGCACAAAATTAAACTTTAAGCAAATCCACATATATAGATAAGTTCAAATCATCCAAAAACAATATCAAACAAATTCAAACATCCAACAACCAAAGTAAAACAATCCAAAAGAATTCAAAATGTTGAAAACAATAAGGTCGAAGCTAAGCAAGAAAACAGAGCCTAATTGTCCATCGGTGGATCAGGAGGAGATAAGTGTGTCCAAATGTTGGCCACATCACGTGAAAGTGCATCGACCCCTCTCATCCAAAGTGTCGAAACGATGATTCATCATTTCGTTGGTAGCAGACAGATGTAATTCGATGGATGCAAACCTCATATCAAGATTCTCCATAAATGATCAGAAATATGGAGGCATTTGACCTTCTTGATGTGCTTGCTCCTCGTACTGCTCTGGCTCATCGTCGGATTCGTTGGCTTCGTCAGCTTCCAGAGGTTGCTCACTGGTACGAACCCATAGACACATTTCTTCATTGGCCTTCCATCCCGATTTAGTTAAAGAAAATAGATTGATTTGATTTTTGAGTGAAAAAGAGGCATCAAGGCCAACCCTAAGCTCAACTTTTGAAAACAGATTACTCAGAATGCAACCGTAAACTAGAGATAAATAGAGTTTCTTATTAGGAACAAGATTTACGGTTTTGACAATTTCAGCAAAGATAATCTGAGGTAGGTTTATTTTAAGATTATTTTGGATACAATGTATCCAAAAGAGATCCAAGGCTCGAAGAGTAGAGTATCTACCTCCGGATGGTCGAAACCACCAAGAGATCATTAGATGGAGGAAACGATCATGGAGATCTAAAACACTCGGACTATCCCTTCGTTTATACTGAGAACCTACCATTTTTTTTCATTGTCTAAGCTTGCATTATCTAATCCTAATGTGTTGGCTATGTATTCCGAGTCAATATAAAAGAATTGTCCTAGAAGATAGGATCAAATTCTTATGGTTGCGGTTTTAGCCCAGTTTTGAACGCAAATGGCATTAGAATAGAAGATTCGAACGAGTTGATGATAAACTATTGGTTCAAGTTCGAAGAGTTTTATCAAATTTCCACTCTTGAAGGGTAGGAAGATGTCGGAAATTTATGTTTAGCATAGCTTTAAGAGATGGGATTCATTCTTCCTGGATTTTGTAAGACTCAAAGTATTGAGAATGCCTAAAGAAAAGATTTTTTCTACGACCGAGATCATTGAATCATGAATTATGAATGGTCATATTAGGATCATTGGGATTAGGATTAGGAATTTGTTTGATATGAGGAGGATTTGGAGGTGAGTTTGGTGGTTGGTTAGATCGACTAGATGAAGGCCTGGAACGTTTGTGAGACATGACTTAAGAGAATCGGAATGTAAAGAGTAACCTGCAATTTTAAAACACATGTATGTAACAAATATCAATCCCAAAACTCAAATAAGTCCTTAATATTTCAAGGTTCTCTAAAACAATCTTAATGGGCAAAGTTTTAAAAACTATTGAAAAATAATGTTTGAAAGTCTTAAGACGTGTAGTTTTCATGAAAGACAATAAAATTGAATAAAAAACAACAATAATTTTTGAAAAATAATTTTTATTATTATTTCAAAATTCAAAGAAAATTTTGAAAAATTGTTCGTTTTTGATGAAATGTGTTGTAAAATCTAGTTTCTAAACACTAAACAATCAATGCCCGATATAATGTTCAACTTAGAACTAATTAAAACTAGTCCTAAAATTAAAAATTGATAAAATAGAAGTTTTAGAAAAATACCTTGAATATTTTTCGGATTTGAGTGAGATTGGATGAAGTTTGCACGATTTTAATGATTCTAGTAGGTTTAGGAGTTGAAATACGAAGTGATTCCGACTAGAAATCGATGTTTTGAAGCAATGTAAAGATTTAGAGAGATGGAGAGATTGAACAACACCAAAGAGAGAAGAAAGAGTTTGAGGCAAAAAAAGGTTTATTTTGGCATATATTAACAGACCCCCGTGGGGGGAATCGATTCCCCTTTAAAGGGGTATCGATTCCTCATGCACCAAAATGCTAAAAAATGGATTTTAAACACATAGAATGTTAAATTAAATAGCTCTAGTGGTATTAGCAACTCATATGTTGAAAATTAATCATGTTCAATTAATCAATTTTATCCTTAAACTACATTTGAACATAAAATTAATTTTCACTAAGAATCATAAACTCCCCCTAACTAATAGCAAAAAATGTAATCAAAATTATTATTAGTATAAGCATTTTTCATTTATTCTTAAAAGTGCTAAAATTAATTTAAAACTAAGTGAAGATAGGTCAGTTAAACCTAATTCTCTCCTAAGTGTCCAAAATCTTTCTTTGTCTAAAGGTTTTGTAAAGATATCCGCTAATTGGTGCAAAGTATCAACAAATTCTAGAACTACATCTTCCTTAGTGACATGGTCTCTAATGAAGTGATGTCTAATTTCAATATGCCGAGTTCTAGAGTGTTGGATGGGATTTTTAGTGAGACAAATAACACTAGTATTGTCACACTTGATAGGAATGATACCTACTTCAATTCCATAATCAAAAAGTTGTTGTTTCATCCATAAAACTTGTGCACAACAACTACCGGCTGAAATGTATTTCGCTTCAGTGGTAGATAATGCAACACAATTATGTTTCTTTGAAAACCAAGAAATCAGTATATTTCCAAGGAATTGGCAAGTACCGGAGGTGTTTTTCCTATCTAATTTACGTCCTCCATAATCCGCATCAGAGAAGGCATGAAAGCTAAAGCTAAAGTCTCTAGGATACCAAAGTCCTAAACTAGGAGTGTCCTTAAGGTATCAAAAGATTCTCTTAACAGCTAGTAAATGTGATTCCTTAGGACATGATTGAAATCTAGCACATAATCAAACACTAAACATAATGTTCGGTCTACTTGCAGTTAGATAAAGCAAAGAGTCAATCATTGACCTATATAATTTAACATCCACATATTTACCTCCTTTATCTTTGTCAAGCTTTGTTGATGAGCTCATTGGAGTGCCGTGAGGTTTCCCATTTTCCAGTCCAAACTTCTTGAGCATGTCCTTGACGTACTTAGGTTGATTGATGAAGATGCCATCTTTTCTTTGCTTGATTTGGAGTCACAAGAAATATGAGAGCTCCCCCATCATGCTCATCTTGAATTCACTTTGCATTAGCTTAGAAAATTCTTGGCAAAGAACATCATTAGTAGAACCAAATATTATATCATCAACATAAATTTGAACTACTAATAAATCTTTACCTTTATGATTTAAAAACAATGTAGTGTCAACCTTCCCTTTAGAAAAATCTTTTTCAATTAAAAAGTTTGACTTTCATACCAAGCTCTAGGAGCTTGTTTTAAACCATAAAGAGCTTTTGTCAATTTTAAAACATGATATGGAAATTTTGAATCTTCAAAACCAGGAGGTTGTTCCACATACACTTCTTCTTTTATAAAACCATTTAAAAATGCACTTTTAACATCCATTTGATATAATTTAAATTCATTGAAACATACAAATGCTAATAAAATTCTAATTGCTTCCATCCTAGCAACGGGAGCATATGTTTCATCATAGTCTATGCCTTCTTCTTGAGTATAGCCTTGAGCAACAAGTCTAGCCTTGTTTCTCACTATATTACCACTTTCATCAAGCTTATTCCTAAATACCCATCTAGTACCTACAGTAGATTTATTACTAGGCCTTTCAACTAATGTACATACTTTACTTCTCTCAAATTGATTTAACTCTTCTTCCATAGCCATAATCCAATGTTCATCATTTAATGCTTATTTAATATTCTTAGGCTCTATGCATGAGATAAATGCAACATAATTACAAATATTTCTAAGAGAAGATCGAGTTGTTACCCCTTTGGATGGATCACCTATTATTTCACCATCCTTGACATAGTTGTATTCCCTTGGGTAAGAGACTTCCCTTTCTTCAATGGTTAGATTCTCGAGAGGATCTTGAGTTTCCTCATCTTTCGTTTCTTCCTTTGATGATGGTTCTCCAACGTCATGTCCAATGTCATTTATGTTTATAATACCTACATCATCATTCACACGAGAATCCTTCCTCGGAAGGGTATTATCATCGAAAACAACATGTATAGACTCTTCTACAACTAAAGTTCTTTTATTAAATACTCGATAAGCTTTAGAATTTAAGGAATAACCCATAAAAATTCCTTCATCGCTTTTAGCATCAAATTTTCCAAGATTGTCTTTACCGTTGTTTAAAATAAAACATTTACATCCAAAAGAATGAAAATAGCTAATGTTAGGCTTTTTATTTTTAAAAAGTTCATATGGAGTTTTCTTCAAAATAGGCCTAATCATTACTCGATTAATAACATAACAAGTGGTATTTGTGGCTTTCGTCCAAAAATATTTTGGCAAATTATTTTCACAAAGCATGATTCTAGTCATTTCTTCTAAAGTTTGATTTTTCCTCTCAACAACTCCATTTTGCTGAGGGGTTCTAGGTGCTGAAAAATTATGGCTAATACCATTAGAATCACAAAATTCAGTAAATCCAAGATTTTCAAATTCAGTTCCATGATCACTCCTAACACTAGTTATAGAGTAACCTTTTTCGTTTTGGATTACTTTTGAAAACGTGATGAATTTTTCTATTGCTTCATCTTTAGTACTTAAGAATAGAACCCAAGTATATCTAGAATAGTCATCTACCAATACAAATGCATATTGTTTTCCACCCAAGCTAGTAGTTCTAGATGGCCCAAAAAGATTTAAATGGATCAATTGTAATACTCTACTAGTGGATACGTCATTAATGGATTTAAAAGAAACTCGCTTTTGTTTTCCTTTAGCACAAGCATCACATATTTTATCATTTTCAAATTTTATCTTTGGCAACCCTCTAACTAAGTCTCCTTGAATTAGTCGTTGCAAAACACTCATACTAGCATGTTCTAGTCTCCTATGTCATAACCAACTATCATGCTCATCTTTAGCAACTAGGCATAAATTAGTCATATTTATAGAATCTAAATGCACCATGTAGATGTTTCCTATTCTATGACCAACAAGCATAATCCGATTAGATACAATGTCAATGACTTTACAACCATTAATATCAACCATAACATTGAATCCCTTATCGCACAATTGACTAATACTCAATAGATTATGCTTTAATCCATTCACATATAAAACATTATTAATTTGTATGGAAGAGGTATTACCTATAATGCCTATACCTTCAATGTGACCTTTTGAGTTATCACCAAAAGTCACATCTCCTTCATTTTTGGCGTTTAGCTCTATGAATCGACTTTTGTCTCCGGTCATGTATCTTGAGCATCCACTACCAAGGTACCATCAGTTTGAATTCATTTCTCATGCCTTGTAGTAATGCTCATTTTTCTACAAACATAGATTAATTTTTTATTTTTGGTACCCAAATTCTCTTGGGTCCATATTCATTAGTCTCTAAAATCCTAGTCCCCTTAGGTATCCATTTGTGTAGGATATCCTTATCTTTAGTAGTAATGAGTTCTTTAGGAACCCATATACTTCTAACGATTTTTTCATTAGAGGTTCTTTGGGGACCTCTATGATTGTAGTTTTTAAAACTTTTTCTAACAAAGTTGGATTTTGAATTTTCTCCATTTTCAAAACGTTTGGTTCTAACTTTATCAAAAGAAGTTTTAAGATCATCAATTTTCTTTTGATGATCATCATTGACCTTTGAAAGTAAATTTTGCAAATCAAATTTTTTCTTTTCAAACTCTTCTAGTTTGATTTGCAAATTTTTTATTTTACTTTCAAGATCATTGTCGGTTTTAGACATAAGACTATTTGCACTCTTTAATTTTGAAATATCATTTTTGTAGTTTGAAAATAAAGTCTTATAATCTGAAGCCAACCCATTATAATCCTCTAATAACTCATCATAAGATAATTCATCCGAATCGAATGAGTTAGAGGTTACCTTAGAATCTTCCCCGAATGCCATCAAGCACAAGTTTGCTACTTCTTATTCCTCTTCATCGGAGCCTTCTTCATCGCTCCATGTAGCCATATGAGCCTTGTGCTTCTTCTTGGATTGACCATTTTTCTTCAATTGAGGGCAATCGTATTTGACATGCCCCGACTTTTTGCATTTGTAGCAAATGATCGAGTTCTTCTCCTTTGCTTCAGTTTTGAAGCCTTCATTTCGTTTAAATTTTCTTCATCGGTTGGGCCTCATTAATTTTCGAAACCGTTTGGCAAATAATGTCATTTCCTCGTCATCTTCATCCGAATCACTCTCATCTTTTGTGGATTTGAGAGCAACTCCAACGTTCTTCTTTTTCTCCTTCTCCTTTGGTGTCTCATCAATCTTATCGAGGTCTACCTCATCTTGAAGCATCATTTCATGAGAGATGAGTGAACCGATTAGTTCTTCAAGAGTTAAGGACTTTAAGTTCTTATCCTCGATTTGTCGTCTTCTTTGATTACCACGATTTTGGAAGTGAGTAAACCAACTTCCTCACAAGCTTTTCATTTGGAATGATCTATCCATATGATTTGAGACCATTTACAATCGTAGAAAATATATCTGTCATAGCTTTGATGTCTTCATCCGGTTTTATCCTGAAATTTTCATAGCTATGAGTTAGAAGACTAATTTTAGATTCTTTTACCTCGTCGGTGCCTTCATGAGTGACTTGTAGTTTGTCCCATATCTCCTTGGCAGTTTTACAAGATGAAACTCTCCCTTATTCATCCGGTCCAAGAGCACAAAAGATAATATGGATCGCTTTGGAGTTGAGCTATAACATTCTTGTTTCTCCTTCACTCCACAATCTTGGATGAGTAGAAAGTTTGATGTATCTGTCTTCTATAATATTTCATGCTCCCATGTCACTTACTTGAATGAAATACATCATCTTATTCTTCCAATAAGCATAATTAGCTCCATTAAAGAAAGGAGGCTTGTTAACGGGCAATGAATCAAGACCGAAGTTGGAGTTTGAAGTGGAGGCCATTGATGACTTGATTATCGATGTAACTCTTCCCAGATCTACTCAAGAGGCGATTAAACTTGTAATTGAGTCAAGCTATGATGCCAATTGTTGAGTTAATCGATCGATGGAATTGGCCAAGAGGGGGTGAATTGGCAATTAAAAGTTTGGTGGAAGCTTTTGCATAAAATTGAAAGTAATTGCACAACGATTTAGAGTTGTTCGACTTTCTCAAACAAAGTCTACGTCCACTACCTTAGCCATCCATACTAAGGATTTTCCAAGAAATTCACTAATTTGTTCTTTCTTTTGAGGTCAAAGAGATAACCTTACAACTCCCTCAAGAATATACCCCAATTCTTGAGAACACTCTTTCTCAAAGAGAAGATTACAAATTTGTAAACTTAATGAAAAACCTCACAAGGTAAATGTGTTTGCACAATTCTAGAACAAAGAAAAAACACTCAAGAAAAATACAATTAAGCACAATGAGTGTTCTTGAAAGAAAAAATGAATATTGAATGAAATAGGCTTGAAAGTGCTCAAACTTGAGGTTTAATGTTTTCTCTTTGATTATCTCTTGATTCTTGTTGATTGTTGTTTCTTGTTGTTGATCAATGGCTTCTAATCTTGTTTAAATACTCCTTCAATTGATTCTGAACGTTGGGGATGATTAGTGGAGTCAATAGAGCCGTTTAAGTGTGAAAATAAATAATAAAATTGCTTGGAGCGTGGGGGAATCGGTACCCCCTCATAGGGAATCAGTTCCTGCAGTGTAAAATTCAAATATTTTAACCGTTACACAGGGGGAATCAGTACCCCCTGGGGGAATCGGTTCCCTCAGAGCATTCTGTTATTTTCTCAGAGCCAAACCATTCAGGGGGGAATCAGTATCTCC
The DNA here is from genome assembly GCF_006381635.1 of Hibiscus syriacus. Taxonomy (NCBI): domain Eukaryota; kingdom Viridiplantae; phylum Streptophyta; class Magnoliopsida; order Malvales; family Malvaceae; genus Hibiscus; species Hibiscus syriacus. The sequence continues at coordinate 2,019,711 of NW_024061774.1, forward strand.
TTGGGGGGGAATCGATTCCCTCTGGGCAATCTGCCCATTTTGGTTTGATTTTAATTAAGAAATTATTTTTGGCTCGATTAAGGCTCGAAATATTTTGTAAATTTGTTTAAAATATTAAAACATATTTTAACACTTTAGTAAGGATTAAAATGAACTTTGAAAGGCTTGGAGTAATTTTTTATATTCGAATAATTATATCGAATATACTTAGAAAATCTTTTGTAAAATCTTAAAATTCATTTAACTTAATTTGTTATATCAAAACATCAAAATGTTTTCAACATAATAGTCGCTTCACCCTTAGGAAAATGAAACGTATGAGTTTTTCGCCTCCAATGTTCAAACAACCTCGAAATTAGTGCAGACATCACCCTAAAATCTTGAAGAAATACCATAAGATACAATTAAAATTGTTATATGTAAATAACAATTTGATTATGTGGCTCTTCTCTTTTTATTCTTTGGTGACGAATGGTTTGTTCTTCTACCTACAATTTAAATTTCAAATAATTAATAAAATTTTCAAAACAACAACATTAATATAATAATTTCAACTTTTATAAACGGGAAGAAAATAAATTTTTCAAACTGAGTTCAAGCGAGAAAATATAGACATCATCAAGACGTAACATTTCTTTTCGAGTAGAAATTTTACAACAAACTATTCAAAAAAAATACAATTTTTGTCTCAATCTAATTTTTTCTTCTCAACAAATAATAATACAAACCTTAAACCCCTATTTGTACAACTAATCTAATGGTCATTAACGGTTAATCAACTGGAACTTGTCACCGATTGAAATATGCTCGTTGTCCAACGTTCAATAACGACTACTCTTTTTAAACTTGTCACAAGTTTCACTTTTTTATATATTTAAAATATATTAGTTTAATTAATTCAAAAAATAATATATTTTAATTAAACTCGTAACGTGGGCGCAATGAATTCATAGGAAATTAATAAACAATTTGATCCCATGGAGTCCACAGACCTGGTTCTATTAATTAATAATATCAGGGTAAACTCGTCACGTGATAGTGTCGAGTTCGCCCTATACTGCAGAAAATATCGTGGAATACAAAATAATGTTAGGTTGTCTATTGGGTCAAATAATCAATTCGTTTGGATTGACCTAATTTTACCCTTGAATTTGGTTTAATCTATTTTTTTCTATGTTTTATAATAAAATTTATTTTTATATTAATATTTATATGTTTTATTGTTTAAAAAAATATTAATTGATTGTAATTTAAATTTTAAGAACTTTATAGAGAAGATTTTAAGTCGTTTTTGTTGGAGGTTAGATTATTTTTCATAAAAGGCCAATTGATAAAATAGGATGAATATTCAATCAGATTAAATTGAGTCAAAAATTTTAAGTTAGTTAAATTGATGAGTCTTATTTTATAGAATAAATCAAATGCTTAATATATCAACTATCACTTTTATTTTATTTTGGTCTCCAAATATTTTTTTCAAAATCATACCTAATGTTTAGTTTTAGTTTCATTTTGGTCACCTAACGTTAAAAAATTAATAGAACTACTGACATGACATTGTTTTAATTTTTCAATGATAATGTGACATTATCTTATGGTGACACATCAACATCACTGTTAATTTTTTAATGATGGATAACCAAAATGAAACTAAAACTAAACTTTAGGTATAATTTTGAAGAAAAAAAATTAGTTGGATGACCAAACCAAAATAAAAATGATAGTCGGGATACTAAACGTGTAGTTTACCCTATTTTATAACCCAACTTTTATTTAAAAAAATTGAGTCACATCAAGTCGAGTTGCTTGAATATTTGTTCAAATTTAATTGTAGATATTTATAATGTTATGCTACTAATTGATTCTAATTTAAATTATTTTATATAATCATATGCAATATGCATGTATATTAGAGATAGCAAATGGGTATAATTTCGTGGATTCCACACCGCACCCGCTCCAATTGTGCTGGAGATGGATATAAGTTTAGTGGGTAATGGACGGGTGTGTATGTAAAAGTTCATACTCGTCGTTGGTAGTGGGTATGTGATGGGTTTGAGACCTTACCCTCCCTGTATCTGCCCGCCCCGCATCTGCTCGCTCACTAATTATCATTGTATAAATTTTAGACTATTATGAATTGTGTTAATTACCCCATTCATACATGAAATATATCAAATTCTTAGTTTCATATATAATGTTTTAAAATTTTCGATTTCATACATGATGTTTTCTGTCATTAACGGGTTTACCCACTTCTGTTATGGAAAGCGACATGAAATCATGTGACCACTGACAAAATGACACGTGCCATTTTATAAAATTTTTTTTTTAATTTTATTTAAAAAACAAAACCCATTTCCTCCTTGTTTTGATAAAAAAACATATAGTAACACATGCTTACATTGGCATGTGTTATATGTTTTTATCAAAATAATGAGAAATGAATTTTATTTTTTAAAATTAAAATAATATTTTTAGAGTGTCACGTGTCATTTTGTTAGTGGTCACATGGTTTCACGTGGGTGAGTGTAGATTTGAGAATGTATCCGCATGGACGGATGTGGATTTAAAAGATTTACTCGTCGTAGGTGATGGGTAGGTGGTGAATATAAAAATATTAGATGAGAATGGGAATGGAAATAGGGGAAGGGGTCCGCACTCGCTCTTCCCGTTTGTCATTCCTAATGTATATTTCTTGTAATTTTTTCATATACGATAAACATATATCATAAAGACTTGATGGACTCAAATCAGACTTGATGGACTCAAATTAAACTTGGAAATCAAACATCTAATTACTAAAATATAGTTATTCGAGTATTTGAGTCTTATTTTATAACTTAAATTTTATTTAAATTTTTTAATTCGAGTCGAGTCAAGTTTATGAAACTATAAAATCGAATTAATTTTTTTAACGTTGAATCTAATTAAAAAGATCAATTTTTTAAATCCAATTTTACTCACCACTATATAAAAAAAACATAAACCACATCGTTTCACGTTTAAATGTGTTAGATTAAAGGACTCCCAAAAACTCGAAAAAAGAAAAAAGTACAAAGACTCTCCTTCAAACGTGTAATTCAGTTCATACATTTATTAAAAAAACAGAAAGTAATTAGGCTCATACATTATTATAAAATTAAGTAGTTTTTTATATGTAATTTAAATAAATAATATTAATGAAAATGTTTAAATATATATATATTATTTTTTTACTAATCTAGAATGATCCTAAACCCTGTGTCTAAAAAAGTTTGAAATTTTTATATTAAATCCTTTTAAAACTTAAAATATTAATTAAGTCTGTTTAACTTTTTAAAAATTCATATTCAACGCCAAAGTTTTAGTACTATTTTTAATTAGATCCCACAATATTTTTTAAAAATCTCGTTAAGCCTCACAATGCTTTGAAAACTTTGGATTAGACCATTTTTTTTTTTAAATATCACTAATCCCCTTAAAGTTTTAAAAAAATTAATTAAACTTTAAAATGTTTCGTCAAAATTCACCGGTGGATGATAGCATGTTTTCCTTGAAAAACTAGGAAATAAAGACTTAATTATACAATTAGAAAAAAATTATAATCATTCATATGTTTAGTTGAATTTAAAAAACCTTTAAAAATTTAAAAAGTAAAAAATGTTAAAAATTCCTAAAGATAAAAATAATATAAAAATATTTAAAATTTTAAATATATTTTTTAAATATTTAGATCTAAATTGGTGTACACACACAAATTACGCTGCTTGAACTCGAGTCACTAAGAAAGGATAAAACTTCATTACCACTAGAAACAAAATAATAAATAATTTTAAACAATCATAAAATTATAAAAAAAATTAACAAAGTTCACAAAATATCTAAAAATGATTTTTTATTGGATAACATTAAAACAATTAGAAGATGTGGTATTTAAATGTTTTTACGTGAAAGTGTATAACTTTAACAATTTAACATTGTAATTGCTATACCCTGTTGGTTTGTACTTGCAATACAAGCTTCTTGTTGATGGTGAACGGCAACCTCACAAGAATGGTGAATGTGGAATAGTTAATACTTTTGAAGCTCAACCTGTACCTGCACAGGTCTCTCAGGTGCAACCTCGTTTGGATGTGGATATTGGTCGAATTACTTATATTCCATAGTTTTATGCATTACTATTTCCTGAAATTATTTTTAGTCTAAGCCCTAGTTTAGTTCTTTGATTGAGTTTAAAAATTGGTATCAAAAGTTGGTCGCACGTAGGAACTCATCTTTTGTGATTGCTAACAATTCATTTCTATCGAGATTCTTGTTTTACCAAAATTTTAACCTTGCATTTGCAGTTCCAACGTCAATGTCTCTAATGACTTGGATTCTTTGTACATTAGTTTAAGTTGTCACAACTCTAGTTATGTTTGCAAGTTCTGTGGTCTGCATATGATTGGTGCTTGCTGCATTTAAATTCTTAACGCATGCTCATATTGTACCTTTCATATTTTTCATTCATTAATTCCTTTTATTTTCTTGTGTAAGTAAATTTTGATGCCTTTCTGCAATGCGGCATCGAGTCTCTGCTGTAACACTGAACCAAGCAATGCCGAGGATTTCAGAAGAGGATGTACAGGTCTGCTGCCATCGCTTCTCTGTATTATTGGCAGCTCTTACTGCTTATGAGTCAGGCAAGGCTTGGATGCATTTCTATTGACCCTTCTCAAATTTCTCTGCATATTTGACTATGATGGGTGCATGTTAATCCACTTTGCTAATTTAGACAGATTTGCCTTACAGGTTATTTCCTTGGATGTTGATTTGCCTGTAAAGCAAGCATTTCAAATTATGTCAGAGCGGGTATCTGTTTAGTTCATTCAGAGGAATAGGATTCAGTGATGGGAATAAAGTTATTCTCGTGTAACACTTCTTGAGTTGTTGGATGTTCTGCCTAGCCACATATGAAAAAAAATAAAAGAAATAAGTGGTCGTCTCTCTGATTTTTATTGTTAATGCTTCATAGAGCTTTTTCTAGCTGTATATGTAACTAGTTTCTCCATGGACATTATGTACGTTCCATAACATTCATGCTTATTTACTTATTGCTGATAAAGAGTTGGATACATATCTTTTCTGAGTCTAGTCGTTTTCAGAGTATTGCATCGGCTCCGCTTTGGGACTTTTCCAAGGGGAAGTTTGTTGGAGTTCTCAGTGCTTTGGATTTTATATTGATTTTGAGAGAGGTATGTTCGCAATACGTAATCTTTTTTTGAACTAGTAACTCTTCTAAGTTCTAACGTTTACCAAGAAAATTAGTGTTCTATTTCCAAATAACTAGAAAGTTTCAAGATATTTACACCAGATATCTTGTATATGAATCTTCCATTCTGTGTATTTCTCTTAATGCTTACACTTTTCTTTATGCAGCTTGGAAATCATGGATCAACTCTGACAGCTTGAAACACACTATTTCTGCTTGGAAAGAGGGAAAGGAATACATGAACCGGCAAGTTGGTGGGCGTGGGAGATCAATTCCAAAACATCTCTTCTATGTTGGTGCTTTGTCTAGTGGCTTGCCTTGGATGATAAATTACAAAAGATGTTATTTTCATGCAAGTGCACATGCACATGCATTTCCTGTTTCTCCATCTGTATGCTTATGTTTTAGTATAGACATGCATACATCATCTAGGTGTAGTGTTAGGTATGGACGGTGACCAGGGTAACTAGATGGTTGTTCTGCTATATTGTCTTGCCAAATTCTTGTTTTGACTCAACTTCCAATGTGGTTGTACTGCATTTTAAGAATTATATTAAGTGACAAAACAAGTTCATATCATATTCATAGACTAGGTATTATATAGCTGCAAGAATGTTACTGTTGGGGAAAGCACATCTCATTATGAGTTATAGTCTGGCCAAAAACAACTAAAATGTGTTCCTTAGAATGCTATCTAGTAATCTTGTCACAAAGAATGCCAAGGTTGGAGTAATTCCATGCAGCTATGCTCCTCTTGAGGCGAACCTTGTTTTATGTAATGATATCAGAGAATCAATAACCATTTGAGTAACGATGACAATGATTCGTTATAGTCAGAGATTAGGTTTCATTCTCCATTGATCATCTTTCTAGCAAGCAGAACTTAGCATCTGCTCGGGCTGGTGGTGGTCATTGTTCTATTCACTTTTGCTATTTCTTTTAGTTTTCTGTTTGTATTTCATTGCAAGGGTATTATTAGATTTGTCAATGGTTCTCGTCAATGGGTTTAAGGGCCTTACAAAGCTTCAGGTAGCAGTTTAAGGGCCTGACGTTCGGTTATGTTCTCTTGAGAATACCCTCAATGATCAGTTCACGCAATTTGAGAAGACATTGATGGAAAACCTCCATTTTGATTTCACGAAGTTGGACGACCTTAGCTAAGTTTCAGAAGATCTTCGACGATCTTTTGGGTCAAGCAAAACCGGTGGGTATCAATGATGGGTTGACAGAGGATGTGAGTTTTTTAATAGGCCTACCTCTTCCATCGATGTCTCATCCGACCATGGAGGAAAAGTTAAGTGTTATTGGATTACTGGATCCAAATGGATTTGCATGTGGTTGTTCAATATATGGGATTGGATGGGAAAGCACCGATGTTCTTGCCTGTGACACGAAAGCACTAGGTTTTGGACATGGTCCATAGTTAAGTATTTCGTTAGTTCAAGGTCGACTAGATGAACTAGTTCTTCCTTTGCCTAACCATTCCGTTCGACACAATACTAGACAGTCACTTTAGATCGGTCAAATCAAAACGGGTTTGAACAGAATAGGTAACCCAGCCTAAGGTATTTTTTTTCTCTAATTTCATATAATAATTCTCCTTCAACATATGGAACTAATGTGCATTCCGGTATGAATTTTTCATAGCAAAGAAGTCTTTGTCCACCTACCAGATTAGTCTGAGGATGATGAGCTGCCTTCTCTTCGACAGCGAGTTTTGTGAAACCACAACCCTACCTTTTGATATAGTGATTCTGTTGCTGCCACCAACATCTAGCCAAGAGGTGTTGAGATGTCTCACCCCACAAAATCACGTTCTAGAACCAGTTGAAAGAGCTTAAAGCCTCCACCTTAATAGAGTGTCAAGATGAGGACATCATACCCTTTATCCTCTAAACGAACCTATGTCTCCAAAACTATCTTATCCTTCACTTCTACAAGAGTTGTTCTTACCTATTTACCGACGCCAAGACACCTCTAAATTCTCCGAAGTATGTTCAAGAGAGAATCCAAATGTGTATGTCTCAGTAGTAGGATATTATCTTTTACCCCTATACGACGGTGAGAGGTAGACATCGACCCACTTAAGGCTATTATCCTTTGTTTAAGCATAAGTATTGTGATTCAATTGCCAAACACAGATATGATTCCACCTATCAATCAGGCCCACATAAAAAAAAATGAGTTGCCTTTATCTTGAAAATAACAATATGATAAGACACCTCTGCTATTGAACTAAATTGAGAGATGTATGTTGTATTTTCTACCATAAGATAAGTCTTAGATCAAACTATATTATGGCATCCTTCGATTATTGAACCAAATTGAGAGATGTATGTTGTATTTTCTACCATAAGGCTTAGAATAAACTATATTATGGCATCCTTCGATTAAGGGAGAACAATTTAATTTTAGAGAAAACCTTTAAAAACTGCTAGTTCTATGCAAGTCAAGGCCTTACAGACCTCTTCGCTTTCCAAAGCCTTCAAAAAGCTTACATTCTTTGGGTACAAGCCCACAATTATTGCGTCTAGATAAGATCTCTGAAAGACTCATGTGATCTATCAAAACGAAATCCAAAATCTGGTGACTATATCTAATTATCCTACTGACCTAAAAATAGCCATAATTACATTACTTTTGACTTCACTAGCTAAAGGTCACCATAAATACCCCTCAACCACGATCAAGAGATGCGAGAAACCTTCTACAAGCTAAACACAATCTCTCTTTCTTCTTCCTCATGATCAACCCCCCTCATTAAAAAAACACCAGCCAACGGTCGTTTCCTCATCGATGACAACTTTTTCCAAACTAACAACCAACGACCAATGAGATAAATTTGTCACCGTCAACTAAGGGTTACTATAAATACCCCTCGACTACAATTGAGAGAGGGGATTAAACCTTCTACAATCTAGACATGATCTCTCATTCTTCTTCCTTATGATCAACTTTCTCTCACATAGAATATCGAATAATGGTCGTTCACTCACCGATTACGACTCTTTATCCAATATAGAATGAGTGAATCGTCGATGATCGACGAGATAAACTTGTTCTTATTACTAAATTTATAATTCAACTTTGAACGTATGCAACTTCAATGTTATGCGTTTTAATTTAATTAAAAACTATAGAAAAAATAAAATATTTTATTTTTGAACAAATAAAAAGTAAATTTTTAAAATAAGTTTTTTTAATTTCATTTTTTATTGTTTGATTTTTTTTATCAATTACTCCCTTCCTCATTAAATTTCTCTCTTTTGTGTTTTAAGATTATTCCATTTATTTTGTCCATTTAAATTGTCCCTTTAAAAAATCATTAACTTTTATTAGACACATTTTCCTTTCTATCTTTTGTTAGTTTCCCAACAAAGAAAAATTCAATTTTCTCGGTATAAATTGTCATATTAATTTTTTACAACACGTCTCTTACACATTTTTTTCTTTTTAAAACTACTTGAAAAGCCAACAATGGACGATATAAAAATAACATATGGAATATTTTTTTACATGCTATTAAAAAATATTTTTAATTCATTTTTATAATTTGAAATTTTAGTCAATTAATTTATATATTATATTTTGAAAATAGAATGATAGTTGATAGATTTCACTAGTCACAAGCAATGGGCATGGGAATTGGACAACTTTAATGCAAGCCCATTTATTTATGAATAATTGATAATAAATGGGATCTTTGAAGATTTTAGTAGGGGCCCATCATCCCTTATATTTATGCCCATATACCCAGATCCGTACAAAAAAATATTTAGCATCTTTTGCTTATTATGAAAAGAGATAGGTCTTCGTCTAACATTATAAAAACAATTATTAAATGCAGTAACGATGACATATTTAATGATTGATTATTCGTTTAATTTTTATTTATTAATGTGTAAAACTAGATTGCCATTTTATTTTATTTTTCTCTCTTCATGTTTGATTTTAACATAATTTAAAAGTTTGAATTATTGAAATAAGTTATTTGACTTGGTGACTAATAAGAGTTCATTCTTTTTATTTAGATCGAGCGTTTGAAAATGTGGTGTGTGAGTTTGTATATAAAAAATGTTTTGAGTTATTATTTATTATAATTTTTACTTTGACATATAAAAATGGATATGAAGGATTATAAATATGTATTATATATGACTAGAGAAAGTCGTTCAAATTGGAATCAATCAGTACCATAATATTATAAATAATTTTAAATAAAAATTAGAGTAAATATATTTGACTCGACTTAAATTTTATAAAATCAAATTGAGAAAATTCAAATATAGTTTGAACGATATAATAATACTTGTCAATTCAATCAACTCAAAATTTTTATTTTATTTTATTCGATCTAATAGAATACTCACCTCTAATTGAGATCATATTATCAACAAGTTACTATAAAATTTATGTATGGTTGCAATTCTTTTATATGCAAATGAAATGAAATTAAATTAAAATAAAAGTTAATAACGAAATCCAAACATCAAACATCAATTTGTTTTAAAATACCAAATGAACTTATGGTGAGACCGTGAGACTCCCAACCTTAAAAGATCATATTTATTTTTGTGCATATATTTAAAATGTTTAATATGGTATTTATACATTGTTAAAATGCTAAATGTGATATTTAAATTATCATTATTATAATATGTAAGTAAATAATGTTAGTAAGTATCAAATCACTTTGATAAAATTTTATAGATACTAAATATAAATATTATCCCAACTTTAAACCTTCCTACAACCTACTTAACCAACTCTATTATTAATTTTTTTGTTTTAATTTTTTTTCTTCGTAATCAAAGGTTAATTACAAGGTAATATATGTTCATAATTTTCTTCAATTCTATTGAAAATACGCATACATATTGCAAATGCAATTATTCTAACCTAAGTCTTACTGTTTACAAGTTAGGAGGTCAAGCTAGTGTAATTTTCAACTGATCAACTGGCTTTACCATATCCTAAATTCCATTCTGAACAACCTCAATACACAATTCATAGTTGCCCCCTTCGATCCATTTCTGATGTACAACCCTGTTTTCAAGAGTCGAATGAGAAGTTTTTTCAGTTGACGATTATGATGGGTGGGGAATGTTCAAATAAATCAATAATTTCATCATTCATGTATCTGGAGATATGAGACTTGAAGAAACTTGCTCAGTTACTACAAGCAGGAAAATACAGAGTTCTATGTAGGAAGATTGTATCAGGTAACATCTCATCACTGTGATGCTCCCCTTCTTCACTTCCATTTTTTCAAGATAGGTCCAAACCGTGACAGTCAAAATTAAACTTTAAGAATATATGAAGAGTTCTTTACCTGAAAAAAGAATGAATATCTGCCATTGTGAGGAATCCTCTACCATTATGATCGAGACAGCAGAAAAAACAAATATGTAAATCCTTCTGGGGTGTCTTTGTTCCTAAGGGCCAGAACAAAGTCAAGAAAACTTTCGAAATCCATCTCTTGATTATTTCCAGCACTAGTTTTGCCACGACGGGCATGCTCATCAAATACTATTGAATGCATGAAAAATCCAAAAATTAATGAGTAGAAAACCCAAAATGAAATCCACACACAATAGCAGAAAGAAAACTACTTTCTAAGCAGAGGAAGAGGATATATGAGAGGTTGGTTTACTAACATTCCAAAGTTTAATTCATTTTGCTTTGAAGGACAGGTGTTTAATTAACAACCAGGCTTAAGGATAAAACATGAGAAAGCGAGGTATACTCCGGAAAAAGAAATGTTGTATCCTACCATTTTTGATCAAACATAAGCAGTTCCCGAAAATCAAGGGCAAGAAACATATCTAGGAGAAGAATCAGAGTGTAATTAGTACATCGTATTTCCCTCATACATTATTTACATAAGCAGTTTCCAAAAATCAAGATAAAGAATGGGAAGCCATCCAGATCATCGGCATTTAGCAAAAGATCAGATTGTTTCTGCCTTTTAAGAGGTGGGGATACCTGATGTTAAAGTCTTTATTTGTTATTCTTTTTCTATTTTTCTCCTGTGATAGCAGTAAAGTTCTTTTAACTTGCAGAATTTGGGTGTAGACAAGCCTGCTCCAAGGGATTTACGTTATTTCTTATTGCCTTTCTCTGCAGGAATTCAAACAACACACAAAGTAACATACAATATAATTTAAACTCAAAATTCATAGCATGTACATCAAACTAAAAGTCAACATATCAAAATATGAAAACACCATCTTGCAAATCCTCATTTCCACTATCAACGTATTTGACATATTAGATTTGGACATTGGCCAACAAATCTTATCTCAAGTACCACATCACCTTATGATATGGCAAGTGGACTTAAATTAACAAGAATATAGATCCAATTAGCAGAGGGTTACAAAACATGCAACGAGGACAACATACCATATAAAGAAATATAAAATTTGAAGGTGCTCAACACATGAACCAAAAACAAAATCAGGGAATTCCGTGCTGAGCAAACTCGTACCACATTCAAAAAGATGACCAACATGACTGACAAAACCACCCTTAAACCCAAAAAAAAATCAGAAACAAACTCATAAAAATTACCTCAATGCTAAGACAATAGAAGTACATCCCCAAGACAGACCACCACCGATGGACCCTACCTGGATGATCACCAATAGAAAACAATTTGCTACTCAGGTTACAATCCAAATCAAATCCATCACAAGCCAGACAATGAAGACTCCAAATATCACCATAGAAACAACAAGAATTCCCTCAGACCATTGAACCTGATCTAGTGCAAATCATCAGTCAAACCTTCCATGAGCATATCATGTTGAAAAGGTTCTTCCCAAAACATCAATCATTTAATGAATTCTCAGAGATGAGAAACCAACAGTTAAGCTTATGGGATATTTCATTGGCATATTTTTAATCTGTGATTTATCTCTTCTTCTTTTTCTGGATATTGTAGAAATCATAGTAATTATCTGTATTTTCATATTATTTTCAATAGGACAGATTACATATTTATATACAAATTATCTCTCTAAAGTAGGAAATACTTAAGAAAGGAAAAATACTAATCCTAGGATGTGATCCCTTAAAATAGGAGATTGTATAAATATATATACAAAATCCCTTAATTAAAGGAATGATATCAAATCATAACAAATCATATCTCTATAATTCCTACACTCCCCCTCAAACTGGAGAATATACATTGGATAATCCCAGCTTGAATAGGAATTTATTGAAAACAGGCTTTGGCAAAGTCTTAGTAAGAATGTCTGCAACTTGTTCTTCTGAAGGAATGTATGAAAGTGTGACTGTCTTTTTGTTAACTTGATCAGCTATAAAATGCCTATCAATCTCAACATGCTTTGTCCGATCATGTTGAACTGGGTTCTTGGCAATTTGAATAACAGATTGATTATCATACAAGACTTCAAAGTGATTCTCTTGATTAGTGCCAAGTTCTTTCAGTAGTTTAAGTAGCCAAATTCCTTCGCATAATCCCAATGCTAGTGCCTGAATTCAGCTTCAACACTACTTCTTGAAACGACAGATTGTTTCTTACTTCTCCAAGTTGTAAGGTTACCCCAAACAAATGTGCAGTAGCCACTAGTGGATCTCCTTTCAGTAAGGTCTCCGGCCCAACTAGAGTCTGTAAAAATTTTAACAGTTCTGTCTTGTGTCTTCTTAAACATTAAGCCGTGTCCTGGAGTTTTCTTCAAGTACTTGAGAATTCTATTTGCTGCTGCCATATGCTCTTCAGTAGGATTAGTCATGTGTTGACTTACCACATTTACGAGAAAGGTTATATCTGGCCTTGTCAAGGATAAATAAATTAGTTTCCCAACTAATCTTTGAAATTTCTCTTTGTCTACTAAGGACTCATCTTCTTTACTAAATTTCAAGTTTGTCTCTATTGGTGTATCAATCGGCTTACAACCAAGAAAATCAGTTTCTTTGAGTAAATCAAGTACATATTTTCTTTGGTTGATTACAAGTCTTTCTTTTGACCTTGCCACCTCTATTCCTAGGAAATACCTTAGCTTTCCCAATTCCTTGGTTTCGAATTCCTCATTTAACAACTTCAAATTGCAAATCTCTTCTTCATCATCTCCGGTAAGAATTATGTCGTACACGTACACAATAAGGATAGCTTTCTTATTTGTAAAAGTTACCTTGATGAAAAGAGTATGATCGACGAGGGACTGCTTGTAACCGTTTTTCATAATGAATTTAGTGAACCTCTCGAACCAAGCTCTGGATGATTGTTTTACTCCGTATAGAGACTTGTTGAGCTTGCACACCTTGTTACTTCCTTCAACAAACTTTAAGCCAGGTGGCAACTTCATATAGACTTCTTTTAGCTTGTCATTAAGAAAAACGTTTTTTACATCAAGTTGGTGTAATTTCCAATCGCAATTTACAACCAAACTTAGGAGTACTCGAACAGTATTCAGCTTCACCGCAGGTGCAAAAGTTTCTGTGAATTCTATCCCATATGTTTGTGTAAAGCCTCTGGCCACTAGTCTAGTTTTGTATCGTTGAATACTACCATTAGAGTTATACTTTACAGCAAAGATCCATTTACAGCCAACAGCCTTTTTTCCTTGAGAAGGTCCTTAACATCCATGTAGCATTTTTCTCTAGTGCACAAATTTCCTCTTCAACAGCCCTTCTCCATTTTGAATCCTTTAGAGCTTCAGCTATGCTTCTGGGAACTTGTTCTTTATCCAAGTTTGCTGTAAATGCTTAAAAAGACGGCATCAATGAATTATAACCAGGAAATTTTTCAATTAGATGTTTGGTGCACTGTCTAACCCCTTTTCTAATAGCAATAGGGAAATCTCTAGAGTAGGGAAAGTGGACTTACTGATTTATTCTTCTATTTCAACAGCTGGACCCAAATCCAATTCTCGGCAAGCATCAAATTGCAAAACAACCTCAGGAATATGTTTTCTTTTCCTTGTATAGACACGAAGTTGTTTGATTGGTGATGTTTGTAGAAGATTTTGAATGGGAATAGGTGTTTTTTCAGGAAGGGCGTTTAAAGTATGTGTGGGTGAAGTAGTGATATGTAATACAAATGAATCAATGGGAGTAGTTACAGGTGACAAATCTATAGGTAAAGACAAAATCGGTGGCAATTCTGAAGGTTGAGAATGAAGAGTAGGAGAAGATACTTGATGTGGCTGAAAATCATTCTATGTCTCTCCCTGAATTTCAGCCCGAGTGAAATAGAGATCCTGCTCATAAAATGTTATATCCATAGTGGTAAAAAATCATTTAGAAGGAGAATGATAGCATTTATAACTCTTCTTAAGTGAATAATACCCAACCAGTACACACTTTAATGATTTAGGATCTAACTTGGACTTATTAGGAGCAATGTTTTGGATGAAAATAGTACAATCAAATATTTTAAGTGGAAGAATGGAGGAGATAGGTTTAAAATGGGGAAAATATTGCAAAAATATAGATTGAGGTGTTTGAAATTGTAAAACCTTATTAGGCATTCGATTGATTAAATATGTGGCAGTTAATAAGGCTTTCCCCCACAAATATTTTAGAACATTAGTGGTAAATAGAAGAGAACGGGTAACTTCAAGGAGGTGTCTATTTTTTCTTTCGGCAATACTGTTTTGTTGTGGGGTGTCAACACAAGAACTAATCTGAACTATGTCATTTTCCCTGAAAAACGCACCCAAAGACTTAGCAAAAAATTCACTGCCATTATTAGATTTAAATAGCTGAATTTTAGACCCAAATTGAGTGAGAACCATGTTATAAAATTGGGTTAAAACACCAACAGTTTCAGATTTATCTTTTAGCAAATAAGTCCAAGTTATCCTACTATGATCATCAATGAAAGTGATAAACCACTTACAATTATCAGCATTCTTCACCCGAGAAGGGCCCCAAATATCACTGTGGATCAAAGCAAAAGGGTGAGAAGGCTTATATGTAGAAGGAGAATAAGTTGATTTAGTATGTTTGACAAGAGAGCAAACTTTGCAAGAAAAAGAATTTGACCTTTTATGAATGAATAGAGCAGGAAAACTTTTGCAAGATAGTGAAAACTAGGATGACCTAAACGATAATGCCATAACATAACATTATCAACTTTTTCTAAAGCGGTGAAAGATTTCGAGATTTCAGTTTTAGTAGAGACAGGAAGAATATAGAGACCATTCTGCAAGCTGACCTTACCAATCATCTTCTTCGAGTTCAGTGCCTGCAAAGTACAATCAATATCATTAAAGATTGCAGAGCAGTGCAAGTCGGTGGAAAATTTACTAACGGAAACGAGATTGCAAGCCAGAATTGGTACGAAGAGGACATTTTTAAGTACAATCTGGTCATTGAGAATAATAGTGTTGTGTCCTTCTATTTTGCACAAAGAACCATCAGTCGTTTTGACAGCTTTACCAAAATTTGGAAAAAAATTACAAAACAAATCCTTATTACCAGTTATATGATCCGTAGCACCAGAATCAAGGATCCAATTAGGGGTCGACTGGGAGGAGAAAAAAACTGTAGCATGAGATTTACCTTCTGGTTCTTTCATGACCAGATTACCTTCTGATTGAGCAGTAGAACTAGAAAAATTTTCTGGATTCGAAGTGATCTCCAGAGTAGGAGAAGAAGTTGTGGACATCGTCTAGGTTGGAAAGAGATCGTGACCTAATCTGATACCATGTAGAAATCAGAGTAATTCTCTGTATTTTCATATTATTTTCAATAGGATAGATTACATATTTATATACAAATTATCTCTCTAAAGTAAGAAACACTTAAGAAAGGAAAAATATTAATCTTAGGATGTGATCCCTTAAAATAAGGGATTGTATAAATATATGTACAAAATCCCTTAATTAAAGGAATGGTATCAAATCATAACAAATCATATCTCTATAATTCCAACAGATATGATACAAAATTCACGAATCTTTCATGTCAAGATTAGATAAGACTTCCTTCCAAACAATCAAATAAACAGTAGCCATTCTTACACGGTGCCAAATTCCTGAATAACAGCAGCTAAATTAAAGGCCCAACATCAGGTTATAATTCAAAGTGGAAAAATTCAAACTTGCAGAATCTATGTAGACAGCCTGCTCCAGGGGATTTAGGTTATTTCTTATGACCCTTCATTGCAGGTATTCAAACATCACATAAAGCAAGGCACAATATAAATTAAACTGAAACATGACTTATCCCAGCAGTATGAACAAAGTGCTTCACATTCACAACCGACTATCTTTACACTCTGGAAACATTCATATTAGCGTCCATCTGCCAAATCGTAAGATGAGATCCACAAATAAGGTGGCAGTCCATAGATCTACAGAAAAACCCTTACTGACCATTTCAGTTAGAAGGTGTGTTGCCTTTGAGGTGTAGTTGTTTTGAAGAAACAGCCGGATCATCACATTATAACATCAGCTATTAGGCAAACCATCATTATCTCCCATGCTCAACAACTGGTATGCTGCATCTGGCAATCCCTCTTTACAGAAACCATTAATTATTATAACATATGTGCAAACATCAGGTTTAAAACCATTGAATGAGAGTTCAAGAAATAATTCCTTTGCAGCTTCGATACGGCCAGCTTTGCACAAGCCGTCAATTAGGATATTATAACAGACAATTTTGAGTTCCAACCCACTGTTCTGCATTCCTCCAAAAAATTTCAAAGCCTCTTCAAGTCTATCATTTTTGAAGCAACCATCTAGCAGAATCGAATGAGTCACTAGGTCTGGAAATGGTCCAAAAGTCATTCTCCAAATTTCACATGCCATAGAAACTCTCCCTAATTGATACATGCCTTGCATAATCTCCAAATTTCACATGCCATAGAAACTCTCCCTAATTGATACATGCCTTGCATAAGAGCGCTGCATGTGACAATATTAGGCTCAATGCCTCAATTTATCATTGTGTGAACAATAACTTTAGCTTTATAAATCGATCCCTCCTTGCAATGGCCATCCACTAGTATAGCATATGTTAGAACATTAGGCTCAATACCTTGCTTTCCCATTGTGTCAAAGACATCTTCAGCTTTGGAAACCATCCCCTTCTTGCAAAGTGCATCAATCAATATGCTATACAAGACAACATCAAGCTTAATGCCTTGCTTTCTCATTGTGTCAACGATATATTCAGCTTTGGAAACCATCCCCTTCTTACACATAGCATGAATTAAGCAGCTGTAAGTAACAGTATTTGGTCTAATATCCTTAACCTCCATTTCAAAGAAGAAATTGAGAGCCTCCTCTAGCAAGCCATTCTTACAAAGAAGGTCAATGACAGTGTTATATGCTACAATATTAGGTTCTAAACCTCTTTCAAGCATTTTATAAAGCAAACACACAGCTTGAGAAATCTTTATTTGCTTACAAAGTCCTTTAATCAAAGTGTTAAAAGTCACAACATCAGGTTCAAAACCTAACTTGAACATTTTCCCCAAAACAGAAAACCCGAAATCAATTTTACCTAATTGACAAAAGCAATTAATGAAGACGTTGAAAGAATAAACATCAGGGGGAACTCCTAATAATTCCACCAAGCGATACAGAGAAACAACTGTGGCATACCGTTTCATTCTAACAACGGCTCCTAATAATTTGTTGAATTCAACAATGGAAGGCTTTGGATACTTGTGAATCGCCTTATGAAACAAAGTGAAAGCTTTGTCAACATTATCGAAGTAGTCATACCTTTGTAGCTTTTTCTTTACAAACATGGAATTCTTGCTTGAAGCTTCAATGAGGGTAGTAATGGTTTTGAAATAACGTGAAAAGCAAGGGTGGGAAATAGAAAGATTAAGCAATGAAGGAAGAAGAAATAAAGAAAAAAGCTTACCCATATCTTGAAGTTAAGCAGAATATTGGCTTGCTCTGTTCTTAGACTCTGCTCTGTGTTTAGGGTTTTTCTTTGTAGCGGTAGACCGATAAGTTGTTTTAACCGGGAAGAAATATGGGCATTTTTACTTTTCATCCTTTTAATTTTTGTTTCTGACACTTTGGGCTACAAACGATTTTTGAAATGTCCAATACAGTCCCTTTTATTTCTAATTATTGACTTCTTCACCCAATAAACGAACGCTTAATTATAAACTAAACGGAAATGCCTAAAAATTGAGCTTAAAGAAATCAGATTATCCAAACTAAATCCTTCCCTTTTAACTTGGAGTCGCTCACCTTGGTCTTCTAGAATTTTAACAGGTTTAGATTTCTGAAGAATCAGATATTATATATTTATATATATATATTTAAAAAATTTATTCTTTTTGTATTCGAACATGCAATAGATAATAATATTTTATTTAAATTCAAATGGAAATAGTATGATAGGCTAAATTATTGAGATAATGCAGATATCTTACAGATAAATAATAGATACAAATATTTTAAAAAAATATGAATTCTTTTGGGAAATCAGTACACCTAACATAAATTTCCAATGTCTTCTTTTTAAGAAGTTTCTTTAAAAGTTCGTTCTCATGAATAGATTTTCAGTGAGAACTTTAAAACGAGAAAATAGACAGAAAGGTTCACACCCATAAATACATGTAACTTTCAATAACATATGAATACACCTAATTAAATATTATTATGGGCGTAAATGAGTTTGAATGAATAAAGGCGTGTTTATGTTTGTTTGTTTATTTTTTTTAAATATATTTTTGTTTCATCCGAGTTCATTTATTTAATTTTGAATGAGTTCATGTTCGTTTATTTATTGTTCACGAACATGTTCGTTTAGTGTACATTTTAATGTTCGTTTAATGTTCCTTTATATGTTCAATTTTTAATTTTTACATTTTTGTTTTTCAGCCACTAGTGGTTAAAACTCCTTAAAATTTAGTTTAAACTTAAAAATTCACAATGTGTTCAATTAGTTCCCAGCTCCACCAATATTTAAAATGTAAAAAGAATGAAAATGAGAACTATGTAAATGAGCTTCTAAATGAGATGTTCACGAATATAAATGAACGAGTCAATAAACGAACTTATAAACGAGATTGTTCATGAACATAAACGAACCAAACACACCCTTTGTTCGTTTTCGTTCGTTTATTAAATAAACATCAAATGATTGTTCATACTAATTTATTTAGCATAACAAACGATCAAACTTTTAGTTAACACCAGTTTTTTTTTTAATGAAGTGATAGAAAAAAAATAATTAACTTAACATTTTAATAAAGATAAAATAATTGAAATCAACTTAACAATTCGAATAAAAATTTCGAAGATCAAAAGAGATATAATACAAGTTTAAAGGTCAAAATGAGAACATTTGTAAAGTTGGAGAGTGGAAAAGGTTAAACCGCCTTTATCATTTCAGGGGCAAAAGCGGGGTTTACAAATTCAAAAGACCGCGGGGGCTTGTTTCGGGCTAAATTTCAATTTAATACCTGAAAGATTTCATTTTGACATTTCAAAAAGAAAAAGAGAAGAAAACTCCCCAAACAGCAAAAACAAGAAGCCTTACTGCGTGTGCTGCTCTCAAAAAATGGACCTTCCAAAGGACCAAATCACTGCTCTTCTTGATAATGCTCTCTTTAATTCTGCTCAGCTTCTCGTAATCTTTTGTTTTTAATTTGTTAATTGTTTATGATTATAATTAACCTAACTTAAATTTTCTCGCATTGATTTTTGTTATTATTATTATTTTTGTTTGGTTGCGATAGGGTTCTTTTCTTGTTTCATCATCTACCGTCAATGCTGAAACTAGTCCACATCTCAAGGCTGAAAATCTGGTCGCGATTTTATTCTTATTTTTGCTTTTTTTTAAAACGGATTTCCAAATGTTATCTGGATTCTTTTCATAATATTTTTTTATGTTTATTTCTGCAGATACTTCTTGGCGAAGCTTTGTTTCGAGAGAGAGAGTACCGTAGGGCAATCGTAAGTTTATATTTTTGGGACAACTTTTTTCTTGTGATTTATAGCAAAAAAAAAAGGAACATAAATGGCACTCTTTTTGAGTATTGAGTACTTAATTTGTTAATTGTATTGTTAGAATTTCATAATTTCTTCTCCATAGTTGAAAAAATAGTATGAAATATAAATGTTCTGCTGGGTTTTTACAGATTAATTTTTAAGTTTTTAATAGTTTCATTTAATTTATCCTGATATCTATGCTATTGATTACACTTTTTCCTTTCTAAAATGGAATTTTGAGCTTTGTATATAGTTTTCTAATGGAAGAGTATTGGATTTCTCAAGTTCCATTTAGTTATCCTGTAAAGTTTATTGAAACTGTTATGCGATTTTTATTTTAAATGGATTTTATTTAGAGAATGTGATTTATGGGATGAAATGATTTGATTTTGGGAGCCTAATAGATTAGGGAAAATTAACTTGCTTTATTGCTTTTTTCCTATATGCTGTCAGCATACATACAAGCAATCCTTGCAGTATTACAAGATTATTCCCAAGCAAAATTCAACATCTTCTAGAAGTTCATTGACTGCCTCAAACAGGTCTTCATCTCCAAATTCTTTTAACATTTCAGCAATAAATGAAATGAGGTATTTTCTCCTTCCAATCAACTTTGAGGTCTTCTCTTTTTCTTGCAAGCTGAAATGCTTATTGGAGATTTGTTTGGTTCAACATGACAGGTGAAGTTCAAAATTGCCTCTTGTCATTTTGCTCTAAGTGAAACCGAAGTGGCCCTTGTCGAGGTTTTATTTATTTATAATTTACTTCATCTCCCTGTTTGATTATTTTTGTTAACTTGTTTTGGTGATTGTAATTTGAGTTATAAATATTTGTTATTTAACATTGATATGGAATCTATTTTTTTGTGGACGCTTCTTTTTTTCATTACTTTGAACTTGCAGATGGAGGGAATTCCTAGCAAAGCAAGAAATTTGCAGATGAGCTTATTAATGGCAAAGCTTTATCGGAATACTAAACGTACCCGTGGTGCAGTTACTTGTTACAGGGAATGTTTAAGGTCTGTTCCATTTGTCATTCCTATTTTCTTGATGCTTTCTTTACACTTTGTGGATGCTGTGTGTAACAGTTATTGCTTTTCTCTATTTTTTTTACTGTTAATTCATTAAAATTTGTTGTGCTAACTTTCTGATAGCTTTTGTCTTTTGGTTTATTCTTTGCAGGCAATGCCCTTACGTCATTGAGGCCATCATAGCCTTGGCTGAATTAGGGGCCAGTGCCAAGGACATAATTTCATTGTTTCCTCAGGTTTGTCAGATTTAAGTTCTATGCCTTCCTTGTCCTTATTTTTGGTCTGCTAAACAAGCATGAAAGATGTGTTTTTTCTTTGATGTTGGATGCCTTTGAATTCGCTTAAAACTCTTATTGTGAGATGGTATTCAATTTTCATTCTACTCCATCTAGACATGTTCAAAAGTTTAAAATGGGGCAGTATTTTTATGGATTTGTCATTCTCATGCAAGCTGTTGTTAGTCTTACTTGTAAACTTCAAGTTTTTCACATTTGATATATTGGTCAAGTTGCATGGATAGTCATTGAGTCAATTCTTTTCTCATTTATAAAGAAAGGTTAAGATATATTTGTAGTGCAGTCTAGTTTGTTGCCCCCTTTATCCCAATTAAATGTCATAGTTTACCTTTTTGACCATCGAAAGTCAATGTAACAACTTTACTGGGATGGAGGACGTATTCAACTTTGAGAGCTGCAAGGTTTAGTGCACTAAACAACTTGGACAGAAGGTTTCCTTTTGTCTTGAATCCTTTTTATATCCCTTTGGTTATAAGCTTCAATTTGTTTACTATAGCATTCTTTTTTGGTATGGTTTCTTTTCTGGGATGATATATATCTTTGTTATCTGACATGGTCGTTTTCCATTTGTATTAATCCAGACTCCCAATCGAGGTGGAAGGGCTCATTTTGATCATAGTGACTCAAGCCGTTGGCTGCAAGTAAGAACAAATGAAATGGAGGACACTCTTCCCCATAATGATCTACTGATCATCTTTATGATTCTTGATGAATAATATAAACATTTTGGGAACTTTGATCATGGGCTTCCTAGAAAATAATTATCCACTCAGTTCATTCGCTGTTATCTCTTTCTTTATTGTTTTTGTTTCATTGCTTAAGTCAGTGCTAATTTCTACTTTGATAGCCATTCTTAGTAAATTGTTGAATTTGTGCAGCGGTATGTTGAGGCACAATGTTGCATTGCTTCAAATGATTACAAAGGTAAGTTAATTTTCTTTTTAAATTTTAAAGTTTCATAATTCAAATCATAATCTCTTTATAGGTGTTCCTTTGCTGAAGATTTTTATTGTAATATATCTTGTTAACTTATCTGCTTTATCAATATCTTTCAACAAAGATTCTTGTTTCCATTAAATCTTTTTGCAGGTGGTTTGGAACACTTTGCAGAACTTTTGCAACGGTTCCCTAATAACACTCACATATTACTTGAAACGGCAAAGGTCTGTGGTGGTTGCATTCTGACGAATGTAACTTGCTTTTTTGCTCCTTTGTCTGCTTAGTAGGAAAGAAAACTAATGAGATGACTTTAGAGTATATATGAATCTTAAAATCTTGTGAGTCGTAGGTTGTTTGAAGCATATAGACCATTCGATTTTTAATTATCTTACTTGTTTGTATGCGCAGGTTGAAGCCATCATTGGAAAAACTGATGAGGCAATAATGAATTTTGAGAAGGTGTTTATAGTATTGAGAACTTGTTATATCCATGAATTATTGCTAATTCTTTTTCTGCCAATGCATACTTACACTTCTATCATGAATCTTAACAAATTCCAAGTTTGTTGTCCTTGCAGGTTCGCTCAATTGATCCTTACATTGTGACTTACATGGATGAGTATGCCATGCTTCTAAAGCTGAAGTCTGATTATTCAAAGTTAAACAAGTTAGTGCATGATTTGCTGAGCATTGATCTTACAAGACCGGAAGTTTTCGTGGCTTTATCGGTTTTGTGGCAAAAGAAAGATGAGAGAAATGCTCTATCTTATGCTGAAAAGGTTAGCTTGTTTTTCTTCTGTAGTCTGTAACCTTCCATTAAGTATTTATATATGACATTTCCATTCACTCTTTACAACCAGAGCATCAAAATTGATGATAGGCACATTCCCGGCTACATAATGAAGGTATTGAAATATTTTCCATCCAACTGAATGGGTGATTAACTATTATCCTCGTTATAGCTTTTCCACTGGTTTTCTTTTTCCGGGAAAATATAATTCATTTTTGTCATTTGCTACAATTTTCTGAATGCTGTTAGGGAAACTTGCTCTTGTCATTGAAGAGGCCAGAAGCTGCTGTAATGGCCTTCAGGGGAGCTCAAGAATTGAGAGCTGATCTCCGTTCTTATCAAGGTTTGAGTTTTATGGAGAAAAAAGAATGTGCAAATTCACTATTCAGCTGCATAAGCTTCATCTTTCACTGTTCTAATTTTTTATGTAGTTATATAGTAAGAAAGAATGAATCTCGAGTTTATGGGGCATTGCAAACCTTTTGACTTTTATAATTTCAGGTTTAGTTCAGTCCTATCTGGCATTTTCTAAAGTCAAGGAGGCCCTCTATGCTGCTAGAGAGGCGATGAAGGCCATGCCTCAGTCTGCAAAGGCTCTGAAATTAGTTGGTGATGTTCATGCCAGCAATTCCGGTGGTAGGGAGAAGGTAGGACTGAGCCAAAAAGTTGCAAAAACAGATTTGAACCGTACTGTTTAGTTTGGTTTTATTAAACTCGGTCAATTCGTGCTTAAATATATTCGGTTTTTAGTTCACAAGTTAAAAATCACAATTATTCAAATTGAATTCTATCTTTTATTTAATTTAGAAATAGTTTTTTGGTTTTTTATATTATATAATAAATATTAATATTCAAAATTGATGAAAATAACTTAAAAATTTGATTAACTAAACCGATCTGAACCAGTAGAATTCGGCTCGGTATTTTGAAAGTCAGTTTTGACAAGTTTTACTTTAATCCAATCTTGTTACAGGCAAAAAAATTCTATGAATCAGCCCTTAGGCTTGAACCTGGTTACCTTGGAGCTGCATTAGCTTTAGCCGAGCTCCATGTTCTTGAGGGCCGGAATGGAGATGCTGTATCTCTTCTCGAGCGTTGTCTCAAAGATTGGGTTGATGACTCTCTTCATGTCAAATTGGCTCAAGTATTTGCTGATACAAATATGTTTCCAGACTCTTTGTCACATTATCAATCTGCATTGAGGTCAGTTTATATTCTCGGATTTTCGTTTTGAATGATCATTAAAGAAGCTTTTTGTGTCGAAATACCGTGACTGAGAAGACCGGTATTCCCTCTTCAATGGATCCGATTAATGTATTTCCATTTTCCAGAATAAATCCTCAGAATGAAGCTGCAAAAAAGGGTCTAGAACGCCTGGAAAAACAGATGAAGGTCCGTCTTGTTCTTCTGCTTTCCAATGTTCTCTTTCCTTTGATCTTCTATATGCAAAACACTAACTAGTGATTTCTTGTAGGGGGTGGATCCCGATGCACCTGAAGAAGAGGAAGAAAATGAGGTTGAAGATGCAGATGCAGAACAAGAAGAGACCGAGCTTTTATAGAATTTGTAACCAATGTCTTCAATGGTTATCAAACCACTTGAGCATTATCGATATTTTCGAGAATAAAACCCGATGATGAACCAAGGTGAGGCTCCCGGCTCCATACTCTGCACCAGCAAATTTAGAATGAGGATACTGGATACCAGAAATCAACGTGCGGTTGAAATTTGAACAGAAGTTTGAAATCATTGTTCGGTAGTTGGCTTGTATATTGAATCAAATTCATTGTTACGATAAGAGTTCCTATAATTTTGCTTCCCTCGTTAATTGATATGATTGAATTTGAATTGTTAATAGGAGCAAGTGATTACATGCTTAGTTCAGTGGAAAAAGGCTCGGTTCCAGGTGGATTCAACTATTTATCGTATGGAGGATCATGTACCGGATCATGTTCTTCCGCGTTACGAAATTGCTTAGGTAGTCAGACGTTTTTGGAAATAATATTTTGATCCAAAATTGTCGACTCTGACAATGATTTCCTACCAGAACGGTGTTTGATTATAGAGGCTAAATTTTGTTTAACAGCAGAATCATTGGAACATTGGGAAGAACCGTTAATCATATGGTTGGCTGGCCATGCTGATGATGAATGCTTCGCAAACTGCATTTGTGCTGCAGATTTACTGAGTAGATCATCGTCCAGTGGAGGATTCATTCTTCTCAATGATCAGTACTTCAACCTGATTTGATGGATCCTTTTTAATCCACCAAATGCGACAAGAAAATCCTTATCCGTGTTCTGCACGAGTACTAGGCTAAATCCCTGCAAGAACATCCATCTTATGACCACTTGGTCTTTGAGAATCATGCAGTATGAGGGTATTAAAATTATGTTCACCTTGTTAGTGGTGATTGACGACGGAAGTACCGCAATGGCCGGGGACCACTCGGACTTTAGCACTTCATAGACAAAAGTCTGTTTCCTGCAAACATTTCAGCATCAAATACTTAAATAAATCTGAAGTTTTACTCGCCGTTTCGAAGTCAAGCGAGTACAAGTCATTCAATGCTCCACCAAAGACGAAAAGAGTTTTATCCTCGTATGGATCTGCTACATGATTGGGTCTTGGCGATGGTCTTGTTCCCCGATACAGTTCCGCAGAACGATTCATTTATCAGAAGCTTCTTGCATAAGAAATTAGTCTTGTGCTGCACTGCTATATATGTTACTTTCGACTCAGGTGTGGGCGTCGGACCGGGCACATTAAACTTCTTTTCAAGACTTTGCATTTGAAAAGTCATCGGAAGATCACATTCCCACACCCTTATCATTGAAAACAGGTACTTCAAGAAAAACAAAAATGTTGGAGACCATAAATGCGTAAGTAAGCCAGATTTCTCTCAGTAAAGTGACATAAAGTGAAGCAAAAGGCTTCTTCTAGTTTGTATGATATACGAGGAAAGCATTTCATCTACTTACCTTTCTATTTATATTTTCTGGTGGTAGGGCCTTCTATACCAACTTAAGTTTATTGTTTCTATTTAAAAAAAAAAGTTTATTGCTTCTGCTCTTGATTTTAGTGTGATAGCATGGTCATGTTTTCTTTTCATGGGCATTCCTTTTGGTTCTTCAAAAAGCATGGGATAATTTAGCATCACCCTTTGTATATTCTTAGGTATCACTGCTTTACACACTTTGCCACTTAACATGTAAAATTTCTCCCAATAGCTCATGATCCTTTTCCATTATCTTCTAGATTCTATTACCTGATATGAACTTCAATATAGGTAAATTTTATCCCTTTTAAGGTCATCTCTTGACCTCGTTAAAACTTAGGGTCATACCATTGAAATCCATTACCAATGGATTATATTTTTTTCATCCACTTCACTCCTAAGAAATATCACCACCTCCCATGGGTAAACATACACAAATTAGAAACCTTACATAGCCCACTTAGTTTGTTTACTCTCTGTCATACTGTAAAGCTTCTCTCATTGGTCTGTGATGGTTAAAGGAGTAGTATGTTCCAATTCTACAGTGATAAAATTATGAGTACCAACACTGTCAATCAGGATAGTCAAGGGGTTTCCTTTTAATAGAACCTTTTCCTTACTAAACCCAATATTGCATGTCAAAGAAATCTCCAACCCTCATTCAGCAGGTAATGTTTAATCTTTTTTCACATTGTTCCTCTTCTGCTTCTTCAACTTCTTCTTTTTCTTATATTTTCTCCATGGCATTTAATTGTTTATGCTTGCATATATTCCATCAAATTCTGCCTACTTTGGGGTGAATTACGACTCCCTTTCAGGATTGTAGCAGGAGCCTTGAAGGAAAGGTTTTGACATATTGTCATAGTGGTTCTAGGTTGATGTCTGAAGCTTTTGTTTTCCATTTACCAATTTAATTCATAGAGTTTGGCAAGCCTATAAACAACAGTCAAGGATTGTGGTTCATGCACCTTGACCTTATGCTTAATTTCTTCTTTCAGACCACTCGTAAAGTTGGAAACAAAATAACCCTCTTCGAAGTAAAGATTATATTGTAACATATAGTGTACGTTTGGTTCATAGAATGTAGCATTACTTCTGGGAATAGGATTCGGAATGTAACATTACCTGACACATTAATGGGAATGTTGCATTGTTGTGCTTGGTTTGTATAGCAAGAATATAAGATTACAGTATTTGGTTAAAGGAATAAAATATTACTGGAATATATATTTTGTCAAATTGTCCTTGTTATATATTTGTTTTTAACAAGTTGAATTCTAAATATTCAAATGAAAATATTTGTATAAAAGATCATAAAAAATATATAATTTTATTATTTTTAATTTATATATTTTCTTTATAAAAATTTAAATTTATAAATTTTAAAAGATAATTGGGTTTAATGAAAGGATTTAATTTTATTTTAATCCCTGAGTTTCATATAAAATTCTAATTGTTGGATTTTTTTGTAAGTTTAAAACAGTTTAAGGATAAATATGTAATTTACCCTTCATAGAAAATATTTTTTATTCAACGATAGGAGAAGGATATTTTCGAAAAAAAATTGTTTTAAGGACATTTTAGTCCACAACCATGAGAAATGACAAATACCTAGGTAATTGGGGGAATGCCATTCTCAATAAAACACCCCAAAATGTCACTGTTGGAAATGACTTATTATCTCGTATTGAGAATTTTTGCAATCCAAACATGGGTATTACAATCTGGAAAAAGTTTTACCCCAGGTAATCTTTTTTCCCCATCCGAACGCACCATAAGATTTAAGTTCGTTAAACTCTCATGATACTCATCTACCGAACTCTTTTGCACTAATTTGTTAAACTCTTCAATGATGTATGTGCAATTATTGTCACAGAAGTCATGGCAAAGGACTATAAACAAGCCAAGTCGAGTTTGAGTATTGCTGAGTTTGACTCGATTAGAAAACTCACGAGTTTAAAATTAAAATTAAAGTTCGAATCGACTCGAAAGCTTGTGAATTTAAAATTTTCAAGCTCAACTCGAGCTCGAAAAGCTTGAACTCAAAACATTCTCAAACTTAGCTCAATTGAAGTTCAAACTTGAGCTCGAACTTCAACCTTAAGTACATGAAAGCCGTATATTATATTTTTTTAAATAACATATAAATGTCAATATTATTAATAATTTAATTTAAAATTTTAATATATTTTTTTAGTTGCCCACTTTGACTCTTTAAGAACTCTAGCCGAGTTCATTTGATTCGACTGTTGATCAAACTTTGATCAAGTTGATCTCGAATAACTCACAATCTATCTCATCTTATTTAGTCCTAATGGTAACTATTTGCAGCAAACTTGCGCCAATGAACCTTATGTTTTTACTCAGTATAACCATCAAATCATGTCTCAACCCTTCCTGCTAAATAAATTTAGGCTAATTCCATCTTATGATTTTCAAGAATATAAAAAACGAAAAAGTACTTACGACCCTTTCTCACCCATCCCTTGCGATTTTGTCCATCCAAGTATATGATTCTGAGCATTTATATAGGTTCATTTGCCATAATGTTCTCACTAGTGCAACAAAGTTGTTTTCTATCTTAACCCTTTTGAGAATTTTGTGGTAATTGATGATCGATTTTAGGTCTAAAGGCTAATAAAATAGGTTCATCAGGATTAAAGGAATATTTTTCAGGGACATTAATTTAAAATCTAAGAATTAAATAATCAAGGTTTAATTTCAAAATTTATAAACATTTATGAAATATTTAAAAAAGGATGGAAGATAAATTTGTTCTATTTTAAAATTGACAAGAACCTAAGAAGTATTTGAATAGAAAAATGAAGGGCTAATATTTTTACTAATTTTAAATTTGATGGAGACTTAAAAGGTATTTAAATATAAAAAAATATTTAGTTGATCAAGTTTTAAATTAAAAATATTGATGTAATTAAAACCAAAAAATTGTGAGAAGGCTACCTATCCATAACTTAATTCTGATAACGAAAACATAAATTATAAAACGTACATGAACAGACAAATCAGTTCTACCTCTTTCCTATTAGCCAAGGTTCCTTTTTCTTGTTCAAAAACAAGTTTTTGTGTTGTGCAAATGCAATAGTTTGATATAAAAGATAATGTTGTTTTTAAATTCATTTCTGAAATTATTAAATCTCAACAAATTGAGATGAGTTTTTGGTTTATTTTAAATAAAAAAAGAAAATAATATAATGTATTAGTGTAATTCCAAACTTTTATTACTCAAAAACCATAATTTGTACTTCACTAGAGAAGCTTACGTGACAGTTTATATATTAAACCCTAAGGGCTCCTACTAGTTTAAGCATTGGGATTAAGGATCGATTAAGATGAAGACTCGTGATCTGGTTGGCTCCACCAACAAGTTCACCGTCAATGGAGACTGCCGGAACAGAAGGATTGCGACCAAGTCTCGAGAGAGCTTGCTCGACTTCGTGTCCTCTAGGGATCTCATACTCCGAAGTTGTAGAAAAGGGTTTTGATGGTGTGGGACATGCAACACGAACTATTGGTGAAGATCACCACCGGCTTCTCGGATGCCAACTTTGTCACTCTCTCCATGTGATAATGTGGAAATCGGATGCCGCTAGGGTTTTCCAAGTGAAAGGGTTACTATTATAGTACTTGAGGTTGTTTGTTGAGATTGTGAGGTGCTTTGATTGTGCTCACTAGGCATTGGTATATATATAGGCAAGGATGAACCGAGTGGGGCGAGAGGAGAACAATCACTCTTGAGAATTTTAAATCATCATATATTTTATATTTTTTATTGATAATATATTTTCGTTTCATATAATTTTATAAGTTTATCTCTCCTAAAATTTTATAAGTTCGTCTCTATATATGTTGAATAAACTTAAATGTAATCCTTAATGTTTTTCTTTAAATTTAGAAGTTAATGGGAAAATAAAAGGTCTATGAGTTTTAGTAGGTGAAAGGCCAAGCGGTGATATAGGAGTTAATTGTCTTTTATGAGTTTTAATAGAATTTATTTTTTGTTTTTGGAAGAGTAGTACCTAGTGCCTATATAAAGGACCTTGTTGATTTCATTTATATACAACAAAAAGAAATACAAAATCACTTGAAAATAGTATAGTAGTTGTGGGTTAATTTGTTTTCTATTTTCTCAAATTGACATCAGAGTCAATGGCAAATGTGACGGGTCAAATGTCGCTACCACGACTAACGAAGGCGAACTACGAGAACTGGAGCATTCAAATGAAAGCTCTTCTCGGATCTCAAGATGCATGGGAGGTGGTCGAAGAAGGTTTCGCAGAACCAACAACAACCACGGGATATACGGCGGCTCAAACCAAGGCGTTGAAAGAGGCGCGATTGAAGGATAAGGCGGCACTATACATGTTATTCCGAGCCGTTGACGAGTCGGGCTTTTGAGAAGATTGCTGGTGCAGCTACTTCAAAAGAAGCGTGGGACATTTTAGGAAAAGTGTTCAAAGGAGCCGACCGAGTCAAGCAAGTGCGTCTCCAAACTCTTCGTGGCGAGTTGGAAAGCATAAAGATGAAGGAGTTGGAAAGTGTATCCGACTACATCACACGTGTACAAACCGTGGTGAACCAACTCAATCGTAATGGCGAAGCGTTAACCGAGGCACGAGTTGTGGAGAAGATTTTGAGATCATTAACCGACAATTTTGAGAATGTTGTGTGTGCAATAGAAGAGTCAAAAGACCTTGTGACACTCACAGTCAACGAGCTTACTGGTTCACTCGAGGCACACGAACAACGTAAAAAGAAAAAAAAGGAGGAGACACTTGAGCAAGCACTTCAAACCAAGGCGTTAATCAAAGACGAAAAGGTATTTTTTCTCAAAATTTTCGAGGTAAAGGTCGTGGCCGTGGAGGTCGTGGATATGGTCGCGGTGGTCAAGGCGACAGTCATGAAGGGTACTATAAGGAGAATGGACAGTCAAGCCAACCAAATTGGCGTGGAGAGGACGCGGACGAGGAAGAGGCGGCCGATCAAATTATTCCAATATCGAGTGCTACAAGTGTTACAAGTATGGTCACTACGCGAAGGATTGCAACTCTGACAAATGTTATAACTGTGGTAAAGTGGGGCATTTTGCAAAAGATTGTCGAGCCGATAAAAAGGTGGAAGAAACAATCAACCTAGCCTTGGAAGATGAAGCGAATGATGCTTTCTCTTGATGGCTCAAAATGAATTCAACATCAACAATGACACTCTGTGGTACCTCGACTCGGGCGCAAGCAACCATATGTGGGTCACAAGTACCTATTCAAAGAGATGAAAAAGATTGAAGATGGTCATGTGTCTTTTGGAGATGCATCAAAAGTGGAGGTCAAAGGCCGAGGTACGATTTGTTACTTACAAAGGATGGCTTGATAGGGTCAATCCAAGATGTTTTTTATGTACCAGATCTCAAGACAAACATTTTGAGTATAGGGCAACTCACGGAGAAAGGTTACTCGACACTTTTGAAAGATCGTATACTACACTTGAAGGACAAGCAAGGGCGTATAGTTGCTCGAGTCGAGATGGGCAAAATCGGATGTACAAACTAAATTTGAGAAGCGTGCGAGAAAAATGTTTGCAAATCGACATAGAAGACAAAGCATCACTGTGGCATCTTCGCTTTGGTCACTTACATCATGGTGGTCTAAAAGAGTTAGCAAAGAAGAACATAGTGCACGGGCTGCCGGATATAGATTATGAGGGCAAATTTTGTGAAGAATGTGTGCTTGGCAAGCAATCGAGAACCTCGTTTCAAAAGAAGGCAGAATCGAGCTAAACACCTCTCGAGTTGATTCATACCGACATATGTGGACCAATCACCCCCGAATCTTTCAACAGTAAAAGGTATTTCATTTCCTTTATCGATGATTTCTCACGAAAAACTTAGGTTCATTTTTTGAAAGAAAATCCGAGGCATTTGAGGTGTTCAAAAAGTTCAAAGTGATGGTGGAGAAGGCAACTGGTAGACACATCAAAGTCGTACGATCCGATAGAGGTGGCGAGTATACTTCGACAGCTTTCATGGAGTATTGCGAGGAGCAAGGCATAAGGAGATTTCTAACTGCACCATACTCTCCTCAACAAAACGGTGTGGCCGAGAGGAAGAACCGGACCATTCTCGACATGGTTCGATCAATGCTCAAGAGCAAGAAGATGCCGAAGGAATTCTGGGCAGAAGCCGTGCAATGTGCCATCTATGTACAAAATCGATGTCCACATGTAAAGTTAGATGATCAACACACAAGGCAGGAGCGGACAAAAGCCGACAGTTTCTCATCTCAAAGTGTTCAGTAGTGTTGCTTATGCACACGTACCGGATCAACGAAGAACGAAGCTCGAAGACAAAAGTAAAAGTATATTTTATTGGGTATGATGAGAAGACAAAAGGGTACAAGCTATTCGATCCGATAAGCAAGAAGGTGATGGTGAGTCGTGATGTGCGAATAACGAAGCAAGCGAGTGGGACTGGAACAATTCGACAGAGGCTATCATCGAAGTTGGAGATCATCAATCGTTTCACCAAAAAGCATACCAACAAACTCTGAAACTACCGATGAAGATGAACCAAGATAACCCAAAATACAAAGTTTACAAGATTTGTATGATTCGACAAATGAAGTAAACCTTGTATGTCTTTTGCCAGATGCTGAAAATATCAGCTTTGAAGAGGCGTTGCGAGACAAGAAGTGGCGAACTGCCATGACGAGATTGAAGCGATTGACCGTAACAACACATGGGAGCTAACAGAATTGCCGAAAGGAAGTCAACATTGGTGTGAGTGGTGTTCAAGAAAAAGATGAATGCTCAAGGCGAGATAGAACGATACAAAGCGCGACTTGTTGCGAAAGGATACAAGCAAAAGGCAGGAATCGACTATGACGAGGTGTTTGCTCCTGTTGCAAGAATGGAGACAATTCGATTACTCATTTCACAAGCTGCTCTATTCAAATGGCCGATATTTCAAATGGATGTCAAGTCGGCATTCTTGAATGGTGTGCTTGAAGAAGATATCTACATCGAACACCACCCGGGTACGTAAAAGTCGAAGAAGATAAAAGGTGTTAAAATTGAAGAAGGCTCTTTACGGGTTGAAGCAAGCACCACGGGCATGGAATACACGTATCGATACATATTCATGGAGAACGGTTCAAGAAATGTCCCTACGAGCATGCCCTTTACGCAAAGAATAATGGAGGTAACGTGTTTTTTGCTCTTTATGTTGATGATCTCATTTTTATGGGTAACAATGATGAGATGATAGAAGAGTTTAAGGGCACAATGACACGGGAATTTGAGATGACAGATTTGGGCTTAATGAGTTTTTCTTGGTTTGGAGGTTAGACAAGTAGAGACAAGTATTTTTGTATCGCATGAGACATATGCAAAGAGATTTGAAGAATACAATATGGAAAATTGCAACCCGGTATCAACACCAATGGAACCAAGTGCAAAATTATCAAAGTTCGATGGAGGGGAACGTGTTGATGCGAGTAGATACCGGAGTTTGGTAGGAAGCCTTCGATATCTCACATGCACAAGGTCGGATCTTTCGTTAAGTGTCGGCATTGCAAGTCGGTTCATGGAGGAGCCGGTTTATTCACATTGGAAGGCATTGAAGCGAATCCTACGATACATCCAAGGAACAGTTTCACTCGGGTTGTTCTACTCGAAAGCAGAAGATTACAAATTGGTTGGGTACTCCGACAGCGATTGGTGCAGAGACATAGACGATCGGAAAAGCACATCGGGATATGTGTTTTTTATGGGAGATACTTCGTTTACTTGGCTTTCAAAGAAGCAGCCGATCGTGACGCTCTCGACGTGTGAAGCAGAATATGTGGCAGCATCTTGGTGTGTATATCATGTGATATGGCTTAGAAATTTGTTGAGCAAGATGGAGCTAAAGCAACTAGGTGTAACTGTGATTCATGTTGACAACAAATCAGCAATTGAGTTGGCAAAACCCAGTGAACCATGAAAGAAGCAAACACATCGATGTTCGTTTTCACTTTATCCGAGATCATGTGAAGGAAGGAAGTGTGGAATTGGTGCATGTGGCAAGTCAGGATCAAGTTGCGGATATCTTCACAAAACCGCTACCGAAAGTACTCTTGACAATGCAAGAAGATGATTGGCATGATGGATGGTAGAAACATTTAAGTTTAGGGGGAGTTTTGTTGAATAAACTTAAATGTAATCCTTAATGTTTTTCTTTAAATTTAGAAGTTAATGGGAAAATAAAGGTCTATGAGTTTTAGTAGGTGAAAGGCAAGCGGTGATATAGGAGTTATGTCTTTTATGAGTTTTAATAGATTTATTTTTGTTTTTGGAAGAGTAGTACCTAGTGCCTATATAAGGACCTTGTTGATTTCATTATATACACAAAAAGAAATACAAAATCACTTGAAAATAGTATAGTAGTTGTGGGTTAATTTGTTTTCTATTTTTTCAATATATAGGGTTTATGATGAATGTAAGTGGCGTTTGGTTGGCAAGAAAATAAAACTTTTATTTATTTTTTGATGGAAAATGAGAGGATGATTTAGAATTATTCTATTAGATCACAAGTGAAAGTGATCTATTGCTAAAAAAAAAAAAGAAGAAGAAGAAGAAAGAGCACCATCTCGAATCTCTCTTTGCATACGGAATTCGAGTCCTTTGTACGGTGAAACATTATTTCTAATGAGCACTTTCATCAAATTATTCCTTTAATAAATTCAAGATACATTGTTCCGATAATTTTCATCATATATCTTTAAAATATTAGTCTTCTTTATATCAATCATAATTTTTTTGTTCAAATATATCGATCATAATTTGGTTTGTTATAAACATAGAAAATTCAATACAACACGGATAAAGTTAAGATCAAATATTAAGAAGAATAAATTACATAAATTTAAAACAACGTGGACTTATTAGATACCCTATTAAATTTAAAGATTGAGAGGAAAAAGTTTAATTTTCCTAAGGTTTTTTTTTTTTTTTTTGAATTGAGAGTGGTAAAGTGGACTAGCTAACAGCTGCTGGAGGATGGGGAGGGCAGTGTGCATCGGCTACAACCAGACTTCGAATGCCAATAGAAGCAACGTCAAAGAAGGTGATATCAACTAGACTTGGAGGAGCCAGTTTGGTAAACGCATCGGCAACACAGTTATCAGACTGGGGAATCCGTCGAACACGCATCCCAAGCTTGGTTTCTCCAGGAAGCAATGGCACGAACTAGGGAGAAAAGTACCTGAAGCATCCGCATCTTCAATGAGTCGTACAGCCTGCAGGCTATCAGATTGAATTTCCAGCTTCGATACACGGCGGTCCCACGCCATTCGAAGGCCTTCGAAAATTCCCCAAAGCTCTGACTGGAGAATAGTGGAAGCACCAAGGTGTTTGCTTGTATTGTAACACCCTAATCATGAATGACACATCCTCGACTGGTTTGGACTACACGGAACCAACGAAGTGAGTAATCAACTTTTTTTATTTTCTGACGATTTAAAACGACTACTTTAAAAATTATTTCCATAAAAAAACATCTATAAAATATAAAATATAACATAATAAAACTTTACACTGAAGAGCTCCAAATAAAATATTACACTTCAAATACAAACCACTCTACTAGACAACATTGTTACAAATATACAGCCCTTTAAAATGTTGAGACGTTTTTGATCTGCACCGATCTGATCTGGACCTCGATCACTCTTCTGCTCCTCAACTATTGAATCTACTAACCTGCTCACGGAAACATCCGAAGATTGAGCTAACTAGCTCAGCGTCACACTAGCAGCTAAAACATACTAATTGTATATCACTGAAAGGCTTAAGCTATCAAGACTACTGTTCTACTCTGCTTTAGTAAGTTTACTTGTATAATTACTCTCTACTCTATGATAGACATCATGGTGCGGCTGAGGAGTTGCATCTTGGAGCTCACACACCCCTCTAGTTTATCGAGGATATGGCCCCCGGAATCTCTGCATCGGACACCATACCTTCAACTAACCTATTCCTTGCGAGTGTCAAACATCGGCCTTAGTTAGTCAGTTTAAGTGTCCGGCACTCCCAAAGGATATATCCGGACTGAATCTATATTTTCAAATATACTAACTTTCTAAAGGAGCTCACACACCCCTCTAGTTTATCGAGGATATGGCCCCCGGAATCTCTGCATCGGACACCATACCTTCAACTAACCTATTCCTTGCGAGTGTCAAACATCGGCCTTAGTTAGTCAGTTTTAAGTGTCTCGGCACTCCCAAAGGATATATCCGGACTGAATCTATATTTTCAAATATACTAACTTTCTAAAGGAATTCGAGTATTCGAAATGTTTCCCGAGCATTCAAACAAAACTAGTCCTATTTCGTCATAATTATTCTCGTTTCTATGTTTGAGTTAATCACTTCATACAATAAAAGATGAGAAGCCATTAGGAATTTTTGGCCTTTAAGCAACCTTTGTTGGAAGCAATTCAATAATTCCCCCAAACCATTTAAATTAATCAACTCCCCCGGCCCCCCGGCCCCCATGGACTCTTTCATACAATACCCTTTGTTTTCAGACCTCCAAAAATGCCTAAAACAGTGGCCGTCACGCATGCCAATCTCGCACCAAGTCGTAAAAGCACTGAATTGGGCAGCAAGACCGGCGTCGTTTTCATAGTCTTCACCGTAATCTGTGGCCTCTTTTGCTTCATCCTTTGCCTCATAGCCAAGTCACTGGTGGCTCAGGAGAAGTGGGTGGAGACTGAGGATGATGGGAAAGGCGTGAGATACCAATGTGTTTACAGTGGCAGCGGAAAGACGCCGTTGTTGTGCTCCGCCGTGGCGTTCGTGGGACTCGCGGCTGTGATGTTGGTGGAGCATATGTACATGTTGATTGCGGTGAGTAAATCGCCTGCGGCGGCGGGCCTGGTTTCTTGGGACATTGATTCTGCTCGTTTCAAGAGTCTCACATGGCAGGATGCGTTTTTCTTTGTCACCACTTGGTAAGGATCTTGAAACATAAAACTATTCTAAGCTGATCTCAATAGAAATTCACTTTTCAATTCTGGGTTTCACTGCCCCCTTCATTTGCATCACTCCAAGTTAATTTTTTCTGCCTTTTGGTCTTTGGAGGATTCTCTTTCCGAAGATGCTTATGAATTCATTAAAAAAAACCATTTTCGTGTCTTTACCGAGATGCTTTTCTACCATGGTTGTTGTTATACTCTCTTCCTTCTGAAAAAGAAGAATATTGTATGTTATCTTAAATCGGCTAGCCGCTATAAAATTATTATATCTATATTTTTTTCTCTCTTCATTTTGAAAACGAATAATATTGTCTATCATTTTAAATAAGTAATTTGTTATAAGATTATTATACTCTTTTTTCTCTTTATTTTCGAAAAAAGAAAAATAATGTCTATTTTCTTAAATAATCATCCATTATAAAATTATCGACTAATTTAAAGGAATAAATGTCTACAATCACATAACCTAAATGTCAACGGCTGTAAAATCAGAATATCAAGTAAAAGGCAAAGCAATTGAGTTTTCATTGATTTGTTTACAGGCTTTGCTTTGCAGTGGGGGAGATTTATTGTTGATAGGGCTAAGCGTGGAATCGGGACATTTGAGCAAACTGGTCGAGACCAAGAGACGGTTGTCTCATTATCAGAGAAGGTTGTTTTGTGCGGCTGGAGTGTTGACATTGATCACTGTTTTCCTGGCGGCTGGCTTATACCTAACCGCATTACACGCCCAAAAATTGTTCCAACAACACCTCGCCAACAGGTGCTTGAAACATCCGTCCTATACGGTTCACCGCCGCATCGGTTGACAACGATGGCGAGAGAGAACCCAGTGATCACTGAATTGCCGAATCGGCCGCCGCGGTTCTCGTTTTCAGGGGATTTCGGAAAGTAATTTAATGGCGTTTAGAGCAAATTGGTGCCTTTCGGCAAAGCTGAAGGCACAAACAAGAGCTATATTTGCTTTGGATATACGGAAAGGGAGAAAAAATATTAATTTTTATTTGATTTTTTGTAAATGAAATTATTTTTAAAAGATTATACAATGAATACTTTCAAATGAATCCTAAAAAATTAATCAATGGAAAAAACTGTATGAACTACTCTCTTGTCGTAGTGTATTATATGGTCATAGCACCATGCCAACTTAATTTACCTACTTTCTCATATCATCATTTTTTTTATAAGCTATAATAATTGTTCTAAATACTATCATTTGATAATGAACCTAGAAAGTGTTGGTCGAGGCAGTTAAAACCGATTTGATTAATCTCCATTGCAGCAGCGTTATGGAGTCTTTGGCTGGCTATAAATGAAAAAATATTTAAAGATAAAGCCACTTCCCTTATCAATCTTATTTTCTTCTCTAAAATGAGAGCCTCCATTTGGATCAAAGCCATCAATGAAAAATCTCGTTGTGCACAGAAATTTGGTGGAAGGACTTATCCTCATGTTTGTCTATTTTTTCAGAAAATCTCATTCCCGATTCTTGGATTGTTCCTCAGAGTGGGTTTGTTAAGTTCAATGTAGATGGAGCTTTAAATCGAGGCCTAGCTAGGTGTAGTGGGGTCTTAAGAACCTCGAATGGTGAGGTTAAATCCTTATTTTCTGGTCCTTTATCTTATCAGGGCCCGGAGTTTGCGGAGATTTATGCTATGTTGATCGCTTTGAAGGTGTTCTTAGAGGCGGGGTGCAGCAGTCTTACCCCCTTAATAGTAGAATCTGATTGTCAGGTGGTGCTGAATTGGTTAACGTTTCCACTGTTGAGGCCTTGGAAATGGTGGTGTGTTCTGGAGGAAATTGACAGTATTTCAAAATCGTTTGCATCTATTAAGGTCATTTACGAGCCCAGGTCTCATAAAGGGATGGCCGATCACCTTGCAAAGGAAGGTATGTTCAGGCAAGATCTATTTAAAGCGTGGTGTAAGCCGTTGTGCAGGTGTGAGTCTACATGTTGCTTCTCAAAACTGTGGCGTGGGTTGTGTTTTTGTGTCCAAGTCTGGTATTGTGGCAGGGATTATTCTGTTCCAACCACTCTAGATTCGGATGTTCTTTCTGCATTGTTACTCACTATGTTGTTCCTCTTCACTTGTTATGTAGCACTCTTTTTCTCCATAATAAGTTAGGGAAGTTTTTAATGAGACTCATAACAAGGTTTATTGAATAAAAATTTGTTGCGGAGCCAAAAAAAATTCACCATACTATAGTCGTTGATGCTCGAATCTATAACTGTAAACAACATTTTTTCAATATTATTTTATTATGTGTAAAAAAATAATATTAAAATGTAGTGGTTGAGGTTTTATACCCCCAACCACCCTTGTAAAATCAGAGAGCATTTCCCGAAAATATGGAATGAAAGACAGTTTGCTTTGACTCTTTTTCTCTCCAATATTGCTTTTCCTTTTCCTTTCTTTTTGGCTTTCTCACTTGGTTTTGCTTCGGTTTCAGGGTTCACAGGCAGAGGAGTGGCCACGTGAGCGGTGGCCGGCGTGCGAGAGAGATCCTCTCACGGCTAGGAAACTTCGGTGTGTGGCCGGCGTTGGGGTCGGTTTTACGTCCCTCGGCGTTGTAGAGAAAGAATGGGAGAGGAGGGTAACGGGAGAGGTTCTTGGCCGTTTAAGCCGTCTTCGGGCTTCCATTGGTCGTGTGGTAAAGGTCGCCGTGGTTGTAGTTCGGTCATCGTCCTGGTGGCCGGCGAGTGGGGGCCGGCGTGCGGCGGCCGAAGCGAAGCGTTGAAGCTTTGGAAAGCTTCTGCTGGTTCACGTAAATGGAGGAGGAAATATTATGTTTGTATGGAAAATGGTTAAATCACGTATCAGGTCCCCTATTTCTAGGGGTTTTCTTTTGGTTCATTTATTTCAGGGTCAAATCGCATTCCAGGTCCTCCCTATTTCAGCGTATCTTGCATTTTGGTCACTATCAGGGTAAAAGCATCCTTAAGCCCTCATATTTTAGCTTCTATTGCACTCTGGTAATTTTTTTGTTATTTATTTGAATATGCATATTGATTTTATTAACTTTCGAATTTAGTCACTGTTTTTTATGTTTATTCATTTTAGTCACTGTTTGGATTTTTTTTTATATATTATTTTGGATGTGATATTTGTAATTTATTTATTTTAGTCACTTTTTTTTATTTCTCATTTTGGCATATAATTTGTAATATTCTAATTTAGTCCCCGTTGTGGTGTAATGTATTATACTTATATTTGGCATGTAAAATTTGTAGTATGTATTTTAAGTGATGCATATGTTTTATATTTTATTATTTAAATTTAGGTGAATGTACAATTTTATTTTTTAAACTTACGTACTTTATTCTCTTTATTTACATTTGTATTGTTCATTTTAGTATTTTTATTTAACCTTTATTATTTAGAACTTAATTTTTGTAATGTTCATTTTAGTAATTATATTTTGCTTATTTAACGTAATATTTATGCTTTAAAGTATGCACTTGTTAATTTAGTTCAATTTTATTTCCATCATTGAATAGCATTTAATTTTATCTTTACTTTATTTTCATTTATTTGTTCCTAATTAGTATTTTTAATTTATAACTTTTCCATGAAATTTGTTTGTGCATATAGATCTAGATATTTGGAATATGTATGAAAGCTTCATAAGCATAACTTAATCGATTTCATAATTGGATTAAGGGTAGTATTTATTTATTTAAAATATTAAGAAGAGACGGTCTTAAAGTAACAAGATGTCCTATTCTGATATTTTAAAATAAATAAAATCTCTATTTAGAAAAACATAAAACTTTTGAATATGCTTATTTTAGTTTTATCAATTTGTTGAATCACATTATTTTAATATTGAGTTTCTTGGGAGAAATTATTATATTCTTTTTATTTCAGTGAAAAAGAAATATTCGTCCTACAGTATTTAGGGATTATTTTCTCTTCAATTGGAAATATTAGAATATTTTCTATTTCTCCTTAGAATTTTTCAGTAAATAAAAATTGTATGGTTGAATCTGGAATAATAGGATCATAACTTAAATTTATATTAAAATTCTTAGATTTTCACTATTAGAGACAATTTATAATCGATGGGGTACCAATTATGAGCGTTGTGGGGGTGCATATCCTTCCCCACACGTAATTGACCCCCGAACCCTTATTATTGCTTAAAAATGAATTTCTGGTTACACGTGGGATCAATCTTTTAAAATGACGTTTTTCTTAAAAATTCTTTTAAAAGAAATTTTTTAGGTATTCGACCTACCTAACCCAAAAGGTCGATGGCGACTCTAAAACATTTCAAAACCTTTTCAAAGAAAACCCCAAGTCGTACTAAGTTTTTCCCCGCCAGGCGAAAAACGGTGTCGACAATAACTTCTAAGAATAACTTTTTATTTGTATTATTTCAACTTTGGTGATATAAAACTTTCATCGAGTGTGGTTAATCATATGTATAAACTATTAATACGAGTCACTTAAAACATTTTTTTTAATAAGAGTTTCTATTTTCTAATTATTTTTAACTCATTAAGTTTTAAAATATCTGATGATGCAGATCATTTTTATTGATTTAAATTTTTTCTAAATATTATATAAATTTTATTTGATATTTGATTTTCTTTAAATTTGAAGGAATGTTATCTAATTTTAGGTGACATGGTGTTTTGGTATAATCACACATTTGGTTCATGTTATTTACATATTTTCTCAATTTAGTTCTACTTTTAATAAATTGAAATAAATTTTATCATTCAATAAATGATGTCACACGTCACTGGTGTCATGTGTCACCATTTGGTTGGAGAACTAACTTTATGTTAATTTAATATATTTATTTTATTAAAATAAAGTTAAATTTATATTAAAACAAAAATATATTACAATAAAATAAATTTAGTCCTCCAATCAAATGGTGACATGTGGCACGACACGTGGTAACAGTGACATGTGACATCATTTTATTGGATGATTAAATTTATTTTAATTTATTAAAAGTATCACTAAATTGAGAGAATATGTAAATAACAAAAATCAAATGTATTATTATATCAAAATATTTAACGATGATTAACTTGTGGTGACCATATCTTAATTAAATAAAAAAGAAAGTGATCATATATTAGGTTTTTTGAAATCAGTGAGAAAAAATAAACAGAACATAAATAAAGTGATCAATCATGTAAATTATCCTTATCTTATTTAGCAAAATTAAGAATTAAAACAATCTAGAGAAATAAATATTATATTATTATAAACTTCCTTAATATATTATTTGTCATGATATAAGTGATGTGATACATAGAGGCATGGGATAGAGGTAGGAAAATTCTATTTTTATAATATTTGTCTTGGGTCGAATTATTTTACTTTAAACATATATTAAACCTCATTCTTCACAATATTCTATTAAAAGATGAGTAAAATTTTGATTCGACTTGAAAATTAATTTTTTGATTTAATTCATTTGAAAAAAATCGACTCGATTCGAAAAAATTCAAGTTTCAATCGAGTTGTAAAATACAACTCATATAACTAGAATTTTTAGTAATTAGTGGATTGATTTTCAAGTTTGAGTCGAGTACGTCGAATTTGTATGATATATGAAAAAATGAAGAAATATATATATATATATATATATATATATATGTGTGTGTGTGTGTGTGTGTGTGTGTATTGTATGGTTATAATTTAAATTAGAATCAAATAATATTAATATTATAAATATTTACAATTAAATTTAAATAAAATCTCAAAAACTTGACTCGAATCGAATTTTATAAACTCGTTTTGAAAAAGCTTCAAGTCAACTTTAAATTATAAAATAAGATTCATTAACTCGAATTAACTCAAAAATTTTTAACTCGACTCAACTCAATCAAGCGCCCAGCTCAGACTTAATTAAATCTAAACTTGAATATAAAACATATTAATTCTATAAAATTGAATCGAGTCGAAACTTTCGAAGTTTGAGTAAAATTGTAATATAATTAAAGTATTATAAATAAGTAAAGTGGTATGAAATTTTTTTTTTTTAAAAAAATATTTATGTATAGTAAGGATCAAGCAGGGCAACAAAAAATTGTCCTGTTGCCTTCCCCTACCCAGGTTTCAGGATTCTGATTTCCTGTAAAGCTCAGATTTTTTTTAAAAAGAAAAAGAAAAGAAAAATGGTGGAACATGCGGTAAAAAGCGTAACCAATAATGGCATTTATTTCATATTAGGTATTGTAGTGATGCAAATCAGAGGAAATATAAACTGAAATCATAAACTTGTTTATTAAGAAATCTGAGATACGATTACACCTTAGCACACTTGGTACTTATAGCACATTTGTAACTAACTTTAAAACAACCTAACAGCTTGAAAACTAATCTGTAACATCCTTTGGACTCAGACCAACTGCCTCAGCTAACAGCTTCCATGCACACACGCATATCAAGCACACGGTGACATATGCATGCATGCCATGCACAATATACCTTGACATTCTCTCCACTTCTTCTTCCTTTCTTCTCCTAACAAGTCAGCACCCTCATCTTTTCGCTAAACCGCTGAAACGCTGGCTTGGTCAGTGGCTTGGTTAAACCATCAGCCAACTGATACTCAGCAGGAATAAAGATAACTCTAAG
The DNA here is from genome assembly GCF_006381635.1 of Hibiscus syriacus. Taxonomy (NCBI): domain Eukaryota; kingdom Viridiplantae; phylum Streptophyta; class Magnoliopsida; order Malvales; family Malvaceae; genus Hibiscus; species Hibiscus syriacus. Next base: position 2,063,573 of record NW_024061774.1, read on the forward strand.
GTGCCCAACAACAATCTTCTCTCGAACAAAGTGAACATTTAGTTCAACATGCTTGGACCGAGCATGGCAAACCGGATTTACACTCAAAGCAACCGCACTCGTGTTATCACACCAAATAACAGGCACATCCGATAACGACAATCCAAGATCATGGAGCAGTGCAGTGAGCCAAGTGACTTCTGCAGCAGACTCAGCAACACTTCTATACTCGTCTTCCATTGTTGAGCGTGGCCAGTCTTCTGCTTCTTTGAGCTCCATGCAACCAAGCTCTCCCCCAAGAAAAACACAGTAACCGGACATGGACTTACGATCACGAGCATCTCTAGCCCAATCAGCATCTGAGAAACCTTTAACACATAGCCGAGCATCTTATCAAAAATACCAAACCTAATCTAGCGTGCCTGCCAAATATCGCAAGATTCGCTTAACTAGCACAAGATGAACATCTCGATGAGACTGCATGAACTGTGCCACCTTATTAACCATAAACAATATATCCGGACGAGTATGACACACATATAATAAGGCTCCTACAATGCTTCGATACTCTCGAGCATTAGACAGTGGCTTACCTTCCTGATCAGCAACCTTTGCAGCAACCATCGGAGTACACACAGTCGTTGCTTTGCTCATGTTAGTTTTTTCTTAACAACTCGCAAATGTAAGCACACTGACTCAACATCAGGCTAGCTCTTAACTTCTTAACTCATATGCCCAGAAAATACAACAATTCACCAAGGTCTTTAAGCGAAAATCGGGTGCTAAGCATACATGCAACTTGATTAACCATAGTGGAAGAAGTACTCGTGATGATAATGCCATCGATATACACAAGGGCATATGTACAACATTCATTCTGTAATCTAACAAATAATGACACACCTGCATTTGACTCCACAAAACCTAGTTCTAAAAAACTTGACTTCAACTTTTCATTCCAGTTTCGAGGTGTTTGGCAAAGACCATAGGGTGCCTTCTGCAACTTACACACCAATGGTGTACCATCTACAGCACACTGTTCGAACCCTGGAGGCTGCTGCATATACACCTCTTCACTCAAATCACCATTCAATAAGGCATTATTAACATCAACTTGCCTTAACACCCATCCTCTTGCAACTGCCAATGCAAGAAGTATATACATAGTTGAGAATTTCACCACTGGGCTGAAAGTATTTTTGAAATCGAGTCCAGGCACTTGTGTGAAACCTCTTGCAACCAACTGAGCCTTGTGTCTGTGCAGAGACCCGTCAGGGTTTTTTTTAGCTTAAATAACTACTTGCACCCTACCACATTTCGATCAGTAGGTAAGGGAAAAAAGATCCATGTACCATTCTGAAGCAATGCTGAGTACTCAGCACGTACTGCAGCAGTCCACGATTTTGACTGAAGGGCTTCTTCAACATTGGATGGAACATCGTCATCAAAAAATGTAGTATAAATCTTTGGCTTAAATACCCCACGTTTACTTTGTGTTAACATTGGATGACTACTACCAGCTGCAGGTTCTACTCTATCAGCAGGAAGTGACTGAACCTCCTCACCAGCTTCATGTACTGACTTACCAACACCAGAATCTACAGGCATATCAGTTGACTCACAAGTTGATTCTGATCGTATGACACTATCATCAGACGTACCTATAGGCAGTGCACCAACATTTGGCACATGAACATCCTCAGTACCCAACTTGGTAGTATCCATATCTATATCAAGCGACCGACTAAACTGCGAGCCAACTAATGATTGAGCAGTATGCCTATTACTAGCAAAGGGAAAGTGTCACTTATCAAAGCGTACATGACGAGAGACAACGACATGGTTATCAGGTGTTAAGCAAAGAAACCCTCTGTGCCGAGGACTAACGCCTAAAAACGTGTATGGTTGTGATCGAAAATCTAGCTTATGACTGTTGAAAGAACGCAGGTGAGGAAAGTACCGACAACCAAACACCTTGAGTGAGTTATAATCAGGTATTTTACTAAACATTCACTCAAATAGAGACCTTACAGCCAAAACTTTCAAAGGAAGTCGATTAATCAAGTGTACAACCATAACCATCGCATATGACCAGTAGCTAACTGGCATAGATATATGCGCAAGAAGCACCAAAGCAAGTTCAACTATATGTCTGTGCTTATGCTCTACCACACCGTTTTGTTCTGATGTGTGTGGGCATGTAACACAATGCACAACTCCAGCTTAAGTTAGTACCCGAGATAACCTCTGGTACTCACCACCCCAATCGCTTTGAACAGCCAGAATTTTCACCCCAAACTGCGTTAGCACAAGCTGCTGGAAGAGTTGAAATGCATGGATAGCTTGAGACTTGTCCTTAAGCAGGTATAACCACGTATGCCGAGTACATGCATCAACAAAGCTAACATAGTACCTATGGTCATTCGAAGCAACAAGGGATGGTCCCCATAAATTAGTAAATATAAGTTGAAAATGTGAATCATACATAGTGGACGAATTAGAGAAGGGAAGTTTATGACTCTTTCCCATATGACAAGCAACACAAATTCCATTATCTTCTTCTTCAACTTTTACATTAATCATCTTGCATATTTCTCAAGGGTCCCATGTGTAGGATGCCCAAGGCGTCTATACCACAGTTCATACAATTTTTGTGTAGCAACAACATTATTTGCTTCAAAAGAAGCTTGTGTATTATTAATGCAATCAACTCGAAATGTGTAGAGCTCATCCTTCTCCTGTCCTCGCAGCAGCAACTCACCAGTATCTTCATCACGAACACAGCAAGACGAGGCATGAAACTCGAAATATACCCCATTATCCCTAGCAACTTAGAGACCGAGAGAAGATTTTTAGTTATCTTAGGGACATGCAGCATCTCATTCAACATCAATGCTCGAGAAGAATAACTAAAAACAGTGTTACCAATGGCTCGAATAGAAAGTGAGCCTCCATTACCAACAACGAGCTTACCTGGCCCGGAGAAATCCTTCTGATTAAGAACATTGGCCAAATCTGAGGTGATATGGTGTGTAGCCATAGAATCAACCACCCAGTGATACCTTGTACTAGTGGCTACATGACACTGTGGTTGTGAGGAATAACAAACATGTGCTTCTGCACGAGGCTTTGTACAATATGTACATTCATCCACACTGCTCGAAGCGAAATCCAGGCTGGAGTAGTTAACTGCCCCTGAGTCACCACGTGATAAGGCACGATCAGACGACCTACCAGTGAACGTCTGATCAAATATGTACCAACAGTCAACAACCAAGTATATGTTCTTTCCACACAATTGACACTGAACACGAGGTCGATCACGTCCACGACCTCCAAATCAACCCCCACCACCAGGCCCTGACCGTCCATACGATCGATCATGCGTGCCATGACCAACAAATTTCAAGGTAGAATTGGACTGAGCTATATGATTACTCATTGGAAGGGAATCTTCTTGAGCATCAAATCCGGCCAGCTGAGTTTCTACATCGATAAGAATCGAGCAGATCTTGTCCAGTGACAAGGCATCTTTCATGGTAGTTATGATGGTAATGTACGGTTGATACTCTCGGGGAAAACCCTTTAATATGCTTGCTACATGCTCTGCCTGTGAAATTGCACTATCACACGAATCCAACGCATCATATACTTCTTTGATGCGGGTGAGATACACACGCATGATATTGGTTCCTTTCTTGAGGGAATAAAGCTTGTAGTGAAGACTAATGACTGCTGTGGTGGATCAATTGGCAAAGAACTGCAACACCGTGCTCCAAACCGCCGCTGTCGTCTCCGCTCCAACAACCTGGGATAACAAGTGAGGGTTGATTATGGATAGAAACCAAGACACCAATGCATTGTCTTGCGCCACATACTCTTCGTGCAATTTATTTGGTATCGAATCACCACGCTCATCTACCACCGTGGCAGGAGGAGGACAAGCAATTCCGGTTAGCAGTCATTCTAGGCAATGACTTCAAACAATTAACAAAATTTGTTGCTTCCAAAGTAAGAAGTTGGATTCATCGAGAATGATATTAACATTCTTGTTTGTGAATGATTTACCAGCAGCGAACTCCATGAATCAATCGAAGCGCAGATAGCGAGGAAAAAACCTCAGGAACTACCAGCGAATGATACCATATTAGGTATTGCAGTGATGCAAATCAGAGGAAATATAAACTGAAATCATAAACTTGTTTATTAAACAATCTGAGATACGTTTACACCTTAGCACACTTGGTACTTATAGCACATTTGTAACTAACTTTAAAATAACCTAACAGTTTGAAAACTAATCTCTAACAGCCTTTGCACTCAGCCCAACTGCCTCAGCTAACAGCTTCCATGCACACACGTATATCACGCACACGGTGACTTATGCATGCATGCCATGCACACTATACCTTGATAGTTTATTTAAAGTCCACCGAGATAGGGTTTGGCTTCCCGTTTATAAAAGATATTTTCCATATCCGCCTACTTCCGGTGCTTTTATGTTGCTCTGATTTTGATTCCCCTTTGCATGGCCCAAAGCTTTCCTCTTTTTTCCTCTCCGATATGTTCTCTTTGCTTTCTTCTTTACAACAAGCTTTAACACGCGATCTCCATCTTTCCCCCTGTTTTGCAACTTAAAAAATGATGGATCTAATCGAAAAGGTTAGTGATCACAACTCTTCAAAATGTTCTTCCTTCAACCCCTACTCATTTGATAATCATTATCTCTCCTGTAGGGATCAGATTCTGAAGATCCAAACGGGACTTCACTTATCAATGAAACCAAGAAAACTTATGCCGGTTGTGGTACCTCTAAAACCCCACTCTAGAGAGGCGGTTACAAAACAACACAAAATCCCAGAAAAACCCAACAATACAACAGAAAACCCTCAACAAAGCCCCCAACTATCACAAAGACTCCTACTCACATGATCGCACCTAGCAATATTTTTACCCTGCAGCTTGACCCGAATAACCTCTCTGACAGCCAAAAGAATGTCAGCAACTCCCCTTACCTTATGTTGATAGAGCCTACGATTCCTTTCTTCCCAGATAAAATAAACATGTGCATTCTAGGACAACTTAAGAAGGAGGGTGAGAAACGAAAATTCTTGAGATTGGCAACAGCCTATTCAATCTCCTCGTTCCAACCTCAACTTTCCTAGTCAACCCACATATCTAAGGTGCAACCTGCCAGCATAACTAAGGTGCCTATTTGACCAATGCGCCAAATGAGATTTTACACTTTAAATGAGCTTAGTACAATCCTTTTCACTAAGTTTCCTAGTAACCAAAGGAACTTCAAGATAATGAATAGACAGACAACTAAGCTAGAAACCAGTGATGCTTTGCATGATCCCCTGTTGTTCACTCGAGACACCCGAAATAAGAAGCTCACACTTCGCTGCATTAAGCCTCAAACCAGACATATATAAAACCTATCCAGAACACGCTTAATGCCAACAACAGAGTCTACAGTACCACGAAAGAAAATTAGCAAATCATCAGCAAAAGATAAGTGAGTCAACCCAATCCTCTTACACTTCGGATGGATATAAAAAAAACCTTCCTAGCAGCTGCCACATTTAACATGCAACTTGAAAGATAAAACATTCATGGACAAGATAAACAAAATAGGAGATAAGGGGTCTCCCTATCCAGAACACACTTAATGTCAACAACAGAGTCTACAATACCGACACAATTAACTTTGTTTGTATTTGATTTTGATATGATTCTCTTTTTTTTCCCATGGCAGTCTCTTTGTAATGCATATGGGATCAGAAGCAGGACAAAGAGAAGAGCAATGCTGGGATTAAACAAAGGACAAGAAATGAAGAAATCAAAGAAACCAAATCACAACAGCAGCCGTAACAGTAGAAGTTTAAGAGATAATTTGAGGCAGAGGCTATTATCTTTGGGGAGACAAGTTTTGATGCAAAGATCAACGGTTGAGAATCAAAGAACTAAGCTTGGAGAAGAAGTTGCTGTGCTGCTAATGGCACTCTCATATGGCTCTGTTTATGCATAAATTTCTTTGTTTTTTTATATATATTTAGAGCAAGAATGATAGGGCCTTTAATGGGCATCTAACCTTTTCATGTGTAATCTTTTAGTGTTTTGATCTGTATTTGTTTGTTTTAGGGTTAACTAACGTCAGAGCAGAAGAATCTCTGGAAAGAAAGTTTTAGATGAAATTTTCCAAGGAGCCCAACAGCAAAAAGTATGACCTACTTTTGGTTGGATTCAAATATGTTTCTATTTTATGATGATGGTCAAATCAAAATGTTGTACGGCCAGTGATGGGCAATAATAAAAAATAAAAGTGGTTATTAATTGATTGTAATTAATGAAATCATTGGAATGGTTAATAATTTATTATGTAATTTGTGATGATTAAATGATGAGATGTGAATGGCATGTAAATAATCAATCACGGAACAAGCTATGGAGAGTTGTAGTAAAAGTGATGAAAAGATTTAATGTAATTTCATTGGATGGAAATTATCAAAAAAAAAAAATTCATTGGATGGAAACATGGACGACAGACAGATTCTCCCATGCAAAAAGCATTTTGTTGTCGTGGACAGATTTCTCAACCTGGAAATACCATTTGACTTCACATCATTAGGTTTTTGTTCCACATTTATATACCAATTATAAAGATATTACTTAATAAAGTGTTCAAATAATATAACTTTTAGATAGATAGATATTTTTTTTTATTTTTTTATTTTAGGAGTTTAGGATGAAATTAGGAATTTTAAGAATTTAAAAAAGTTAAAAGGAAATTCAAAATCAAATCACGTTGTCATATACTCATTAGATGATGATTTTTAATGAATGTTAACTATTTAACCTTAAAATGATAATAGAATAAAATATTAGGTATCTATCCTGATAAAAACAATGAACTTTAAATATCTGAAGTAAAAGAATATATAATTTGAATATTTATTCTCAGTTAAAGTAAATATAAATGCATTTTCATCTATATCCCAAATAGCGATGAGCAATCTAGTCAAGTTAAAAAAAACTTTGAATTATTAAGGTTGATGAGATTTATTTCATAACTCCAACTTTATTTGAGTTTTCTCGATTTGAGTTTATAAAATTAGATTCGAGTTATTCAAGCTAACAAATCATATTTTATAACTCAAACTTTATTTAAAATTTTTCAAGTCGAGTTTATAAAATTTGAGTTGAGTTGTTCGAGTTTTTCTTTAAATTTAATTGTAAATATTTATAATATTTCATGTGTAGGGATGGCAAAAAAAATCGAACCCGTCGGGGAAAACCGAATTAAACGGGTCGGGTTCAGGGATTATAAACGGGGTCGGGAAAAAACTAAATTTTTTAAACAGGGACGGGTTTGGTAATCCCCGCCCCGATTACCCGAATACTCGGCCCGATACCTGGACCGATAAATATTAAAAATAATTATTTTATATATATATATAATATTAATAAATTTAATTTAAATTAAAAAATATATTATCTTTTAAATGTATAAAATTATTATTGTAGGTATCAAGTCGGAGCTTGATCATTATCTTCAAGAGAAAGTAAGGACACAAAATTCGGAGCTTGATATTTTATCTTGGTGGAAAACAAATGGTTTCAAGTATCCAACATTACAAAAAATTGCTCGAGACATATTAGCAATTCCAATATTCACTGTTGCGTCTGAGTCTGCCTTTAGTACAAGTGGTAGATTGGTGAGTCCTCATCGGAGTCTTCTTCATCCAAAGACGTTGGAAGCGCTAATGTGTGCCCAAAGTTGGTTAATAAATGAAATAAGAGGTAATCAATCATTTCTTTTACTTATAAGTTTATTTTTTCAATTGTATTGTTGATATGATATGGTATATAAATTAATAAATACAACAACTTGTTCACAAGAGTCCGAAGCATATTGTAAAAGCATTGAATATGATCGTGATGATGGTGACGAAGTACTAAATTGATATACAAGTTATACGTGATATCATTAACTTTTTTATATAAATTTTGGTGGCTTGTAATTTTTTTTGTGTAATTGTAGCAATCGGGGGTTACAACTGTTTGATGACGGTGGTGGTGTCCTTGACGTGACTTGGAAGTTGAAACTTTGGAAGAATGATTTCGTTTATGAAAGTTGAAACATTATATTATTAGTCGTTGTCATTATATTTGTCTATTTGAATTGTTTTGTTTTTATATTTTGGATGCATTTGATGTTGTTTGGCGTTTCAAATAAGTTTAGATCCGATAATGACATTTTTTTAAATAACTCGTGTTATCGTGTGAAATTTAAACGGTAACAGGGATCCCGCGGTGAAAAATAATCATCTAAGGTAAACGGTTATTTAAACGGGTAATTTTCACCGTGGTTGTCCCCGCGGTGAAAATTACCCGTTTAAATAACCGTTTATGCTAAACGGGGATACTCGTTTTCTCGCGGTTTTTCCCGATTACACGATGGGGATCCCCGTTTACCCGATGGGGATCCCCGTTTAAATCTCTGTGATTTTTTAAGCGAGAACGGGTACGGGTTTTTTAAACGGGGCGGGGACGGGAGACCAATCCCCGACCCGAAACCGCCCCGTTGCCATCCCTATTCATATGTGAAATATATATCATATAAATTTGACGGACTTTGCTCAAACTTAAAAATCAATACATTAATTACTAAAAATTTTGAGTTATTTGAATTATTATTCGAGTTCAACTTTATAACTTGACTTGAAATTGAATTCTTTTTTAGTTGAGTCAAATTCATGAAATTATGAATCAAATTAAATTGAAAATATCAAATTTTTCGAGTTGAGTCAAGTTTTGTGCATCGTATCCCAAAAGACATGTGATATGTTTAATTTGAAACATTAACTTATTGATTTTGAGTTAAATAATACGAGGAAGTGAGTTTGTTTTGAGACAATTACGGATTTTAATAAAATAATTTTGAAAGGTTTATTTAAATTTTCCAAAAAAAAAAGATTTATTGAGATGTTTTAAAAATTTTAAAAGGAAATTTTATTTAAAATATTTAAAGAAATTAAATTTTAATGAGAATAAAAAGTATTAAATTGTCAAATTGTTTTTTAAAAATATAAAGAATCAAATAATTTTATTAAAATTTAGGGTCGTATCCCTTCTAATCCATTAATGTTTGTCTCTGTTTGAGGGATTATTTTTTTCTTAACTTAAGAGATTATAAGATAGTATATATTTTAAAAATTCTAAATTATTTGATAGTAAACAATCAAATATCTCTGCAGACATTGTTGCTCGAATCTGGAACCTATAAAGATAACATCTATCCATTTAACTACTGAGGTAAATTGATTCGTGTAGTTTTAAGACATTATTAGAATAATAGTTTAAACAATTTTTAATAGTTTTCTTAACCTTAATTTTAGGTCATTTCGTGTGTGTATATATATATATATTGAATAGAAGCAGATAGTATTATTAAAAGGTGAAAATGTCTAAAATTACAATAAGGGTGCGTTTGGTTCACGAAATGTAAGATTACCAGTGGGAATAAAAGATTACCAGGGAATATGATTACTGGGAATGTTACATTACTGTGTTTAGTTAGTTTGGCAGGAATGCAAGATTACAGTGTTTGGTTGAAGGAATAAAAGATTACTAGAATGTATATTTTACCAAATTGTCCTTGTTCTATATTTGTTTTTTTAACAAGTGAAATTCTAAATATTTAAATAAAAATTATTTATATAAAAATTCTATTTTTTGATAATATATTTCTTGAGTATTTAAATATATAATGTATTATTTTAATTTTAACTAATATTAAATTTTACATAATTTATGTAAAAATATATTAAAATGAGTTTTTGTTATGTAACAAATGAGATAATACTTGAGTAAGAATACAAATGTAAATTAAAATTCAAACTCTGTATCTTTATTTTGAGGAATTATGATTATCAGTTTTTATTTTATTGTAACAAGAACCACATTACAAAATGTAGCTAGCTAATTCATGGATGACTATGTAATCCATAAAAGTGTTCACATGAATTTATTCAGTTGAACAGGATGACAAATACAGTGTAATGAAAGTTCATAATCCAAATCCCACATGAAGATATGAGTTTTTGTTCACTTGATTCTTAGTTTGTTAAAATAAATTTATTTAACTTCCTAAAAGAAGGGAATTACTTTTGTTTTGTTTTGTTTGTTTTTAGCTTTAGTTAAATAACTAAATATATAATTTACCGTTAAAAAATATACATGAAAGTGGGTGATTATGATTGATGAGAAATACTGACTGACAAATAATGGAACCAACAAAGGCAGCAACTAGTGTTGTTGGGACCATAGCAGATCCTTAGGTAGGATAGAGTTTTGATCAATCAATGGCAACGCAAGCAAACTGTGCTCGAATTTTAAGCCTCCAAAGAAAAGTTGGCAGTTCACTCTTTGCAGCATAGGCGTACTTAGATGTACTGTACTTCCTTTGAACGCCTGTAAGTTTTCCTGTCCCCGCTTTCTGATGGAACCCTATCATCATTCTCGAGCATTCCATAAGCTGCTCTTCCGAGTAGGAAGTATACCACTCGCTGGTCTTGCTCTAATGCTTACACCCACTAAGCCTGCAATGGGCAGTGAAGATAGCTGCAGCAGCTAACAAAGATGGTGGGAACTTAAGCATTTCGTATTCGACCAGGCAAAGCTCAATCATGAAGTATGACAGAAACTCAAGCTTCTTGTTTGATTGAGCAGCTTTCAGAAATCTCCTCATGAACACGTAAGGCGTAGGGACTGATAGATATGCTGATTTTTATAGACAATTTCAGTGGCTGATCCAGTACGGTGCTCTACTTGTCTATGTAACACCATCTGTCAAAGACTTCCAATATTCACTACCGATAAGTTGCGATACACAAGAAAGCGATAACTCTTAACTATCAAAGACAAGATTTTTACTACATAACAAAAACTATCAAAAGTAATTAACATATTCGAAAACTAGCACATTACTTGCAACTCATATACTACATAACAAAAAGAAGTTTAACATTAACCATCAAAAGATTGTACAATGTTCATACTTACAAAAGATAATAATCATGACATTCTAAACGTAATCATATATGTTGCTATATTATATACACACAAAATTCTTCAAGTCAAAATATTGACATATACTTGGCTAAGCTACACAAAAAAGTTGGGACCATATTATAAAGTCATAATCAAAAATAGATCGACATAATTGTAGAAGGACGACAGTCAAGATGATGGTCTAAATTGACGGCATTCAACCAATTGCTTAATCACATAATCTTGCTTGAATTCTTTTGGTTTATCGATTGCATCTACATTGACCTTAATATACGTTCCATCTAGAGCACCCAAACATCTCTATATTCATCAAATAAAGTTAAATTTCATTATTATCATCCATTTATGTATTAAGCATTACTAATTAACTTAAAAGAAAGTTCAGAATTATGATACAATACCTTAAACCATTTCCATCTATCGTCTGTTGAATTATTTTGTATCGGTTCTGGTTTTCTAAAAAGGATCGGATGCAGTTTCAAGACTGAAGCTAACACTGTATGGAGAACTCTACTAATTGTTTCACCAGATCTTACTGTTTGACGTTTTAAAACTCTAATCTTAATATGGTGGGATATAATATGAAGGAAAATAATAATCATTTCTTCTATAGACATATATCGACTCTCTTTTAACCCACCTTGACTTTGTAATAGGTGACACAATTTGATAAATACTCTCCTATCAATTCGACAATTATCAACACTTTGTCGATCACTTTCAAATACAATTTTATGTAAATTAAGTGATATAATATTATGTCTATGAAGTCTTTCATGTGCATAAGTTATTTTAGGTCGATTTTTATATTTTCTAAGAATAACTGAAATAATCATAAGCATATGACACACAATCTCCATCATTTGCAGTTGTAAAATAAGAATTGTGGCGATATGCGTCTTCTTTCGCATTGGTAAACGAGTCATAACTGTTATTATGAACAAATATTTTAATATTAGAAAATAATAATATTTAACAAGAATAATTATTTGTCATCACAATAAAAATGACACTATAATAAAATGATGATAGAAGAACAATTATGTCAATACAGTTCAGTAAGTTACTGTAAAACAAATAGGTAGCCACACATTTTTTTGTTGGACTAGTGGAACTCGAGAATCAGGCTAAGATAAACCCGTATGCAACTTTAAATGTTAAAAAAAGAAAGAAAGAAAAATAAGTAACCATCTCAGCAAAACTTAAAATCTAGACAAACCACCTTCAACTTTATCGTATTTACGGCTCCAACCAGTTCTCGAAAAGAAGAAAAAGCATATAAGGGGTTCCTTCTACCAGTCGAGCCTTATCGTACGTGCATGCAAGGAACAGTGTCACCTATTCTTGGTCCAGTTTCGTACCAACTTCATGTTTTATGATGTATCCAGGGTTCTTTTTATTCCAACCTCGGAATCTAGAAGGAATCTGCCTTCACCGTGAAGGCACCTGAGTGTGATATTTCTAATTTTGGTGAAAAAAAAGGGTATCTGCATTAACCCAAACATTCTTCTTTTCCATTTCAGATATTCTCAAGTAAATCTTCTCATATATATATATATATATATATCAGATTAGATGTATATGATTATTAATCCCTAGATTATAGAGTGTTATTTTATTCAGGCCTTGGCACTAAAGCTCTCATATGTCTATCAGTGCACCGGTTGTGATTCTTTTCATCTACAAGCGGTGGACTTCAACTGCTATTACCAGGAAAATCATTCTATAAGCAAACCTTGTATGACAAAAGCAGCTAACAACTACACTGTTCTACCCACTGATGCAAATTTCAATCCAAGAGCTGGAAATTTCAATACTAAAACTTAAGATTCGTTTGTAACAAAAAAAAACAGATTACTTGGAAATTTTAATTCTATAACTGTTATTTAAAGAACAGAAGCTTTGGTTACTATAAACTTTCCAAAATCCTTGGAAGTAGTTGATAAACGAAGTCATAGACTCTAACATAGAGATAAGAGTAAAGATGGCAAGAATTGGAAGTAATTACCAAATAACCAAAGGCAAACATATCCAACATAACAATATCTGCTTGAAACATACTTGCATGGCGTTCTTATATTTTAACCAAGAAGCCTTGGTACAATGATAGAGACAATACACATCCCAAAGGCTGATTGCTTTTAACCAATAAATTTAAGGGAGGCAAAAAGTGAAGATGCACAAGCTTAGCATTATAAAATATGGAAAAGAAAAAGACAGATGTTAGAATGATGCATTCTTCTGTACTATGAGGTTGCCTAAAATTTGGGTAGTAGAAATGCCATCCTGCATCTGATATGAGTCTATGTGAACTGATTAAACCCATATAACAGTTCGGTCAATGGATACTATCAGATTGAGCTTAAGCTACCGATGGCCACTTGGTTTATAACCACAAAGAAAATAGGATATGTTCATAGCCTAAACAACCAACATGATAAAACTAATTTATAATAACCTATGGAGATAAACACCAAACAAGTTCACAAAATGAGAATTACATAAACTAAATGCTAGAGACAAAATCTAATTTCGAAAGATAACTAATTAAAATGTAAGGACCCCAACAGCCTATAGCTTCATCACTCTTGTCATCTGCATGTACCCAATGTGTTCCCTACTCTCATGCCCTAACAACCATAAACATCCTGCTTACTCGTAACTTTAGATTATAAATTATTGAGAATCTTAAATGTTGGTATGATATTTCCTTTTTTTGCTAACTAACTGTAGTTTCCCTTTTCCCTCAAAATCTCTCGTCTCTGTATTTCCTATCCTTCTTCAACATTACTCCAAACAGTATAGAACTCAAAATGAAGCAAAACAAGAACATAACGTACCTGGAAAACTATTTTGGATGAAAGTCAATCCCCAAGACTGGTGTGGCAGTTCAGAAAGGCCAAGTGTGTGGAATGGGCAGCAACATTCTCAAGAAGTTTAAAAAGAGAACCAAGTAAATTTTAGTTTGATAAGTTCAGTAAGATTAAATTCAAGTAGATGTAAATCAAAGACTGCTAGGAAAGAAGGAAAAAGGGTAGATCTAATAAACTCAAAGAGAAAGGACATGGTTGCTTCTTACATCAAGGAAAAGTATATGGAAATGTGGATAACAAAACATGTAAAACATTGTGGAGATCCACACTCTATCCAGAAACATATGTAAGAAATTGCAACCTCAAATTTGAATTAGAAAAGGGCAGGTTCTACCTTCAAATTCTATCATATTCTATCATAGAAGTTCAGAAAAAGAACCTATTTCTGTTAAGTAATTACATTGAAGCATATAAACTAAATTTTTGTGTTTATGCCTTATCAATAACTTAATTTTTTGGGCAATCGTATAGACGGTTCAAGTTAGACCCAACTTCAATGTAAAAGATTTCCAGTCCCGTAACTTCAACAATTGATTACTTGGATTATTTGCACAGAAAAGGAACAAGAATTCGCATTCTAAGCTCAACACTGAAACGTTCCAAACGCTTAAACAACATACGAAAAGCAACAAGCTCAGCTGAGAAAGCATGAAATTGTGTACTTTGTGGATAGGAAAATGAATAAAGCAATGTAACATTATGAAGCAAAGTCAGAGAAAGTAAGAGTTTCATGTGATTTCTGGATCCTCACGACAGAACTAGTACTCACAGTAAGCTCAAATCAAAAGCATGGATGTCAAATTCAGGAAAAGTTGAAACTAGACTACCAGGAAAAGAATCAAAAGCAAAGGAAAAATTAAAAGCAAAGGAAAATAATCAAAATCAAAAGCAAAGTAACATTACTGGGAAATTAAAAGAAAATGAGTGGAGGAGAAATCTTGCTAGGAAAAATTCTCAGCAAAGGAAATTGGACAGAAGCGAGGTCACGGGGAGAAGATGAGAAGAAAGGGTATTTTAGCCCAAATGCCCGGGAATAAATAAAAACCTATGTAATATGTGGGAATGACATTCCTAGTAAAAAGGTAAAAAAAATTCTTTTTGCAATGAGATAATACCCTCAAGTGGGAATCTTTCCCATCCAAACGTGAGTATAACAGCCCGGGAAAAGAAAATTCCTACCAATAAACAAGATTTCCACGATCCAAACGTCCCCTAAGGGTTTATAACTATCACCGTAAAATAATACATAATTTGGATATTTCTCCATAACATTGAAACTAATCACTTTAGATCATATGAAGACTAGAAAAAGTTAAAAACTCAACCAAAATACTCAGATAAAAAATAGATGTTAATAAATTTGATTGCATCGGCAAATTAACCACAAAAGAGGATTAAGCTATTGAAAGACCATCGAGAACCGTAAATTAGAGCCGAGTGTCATGAGACACTATCCACGAAAGCAAAATCGCGCATCCAAATTCAATCTGAGAGTCCATATCAGGAAAGATCAACATGACTACAAGTAAATGTCATCTTCATCAGTCGTGACGTCATCAAATCATACTCTAAGAAAATATAAAGTAAATAACGACCAAACAACTGAGAAAGAAAACGAAAAACGTGTCACAAAGGTATAACTATTTTTATTAAAATATCAAAAAAGAAACAAAGAGAACTGAGAATTGACGGACGACAACCAACATCAAAACCGAAGTCAATACCGACTAAATAAAAAAATTAATCTAATCTATTAAAAAATACACAAACTTTATTATCAATATTTAAATAATAATGTTTTTGTAATTGTTATCAATAATGTTAAAAATTATTTTAGGTTGAGTTTGTCTCTTCAATTATTTGTATTGTATTCATTTTTTGAGTATCGTATTTTTAATTTTTTCACTATAAATTTATTTTAATATAAACTCACATACTTTATTATCAATATGACGTTTCGAACCCTAAATTTGAATTAAGAGATAAATTCATACTTATCATAAGGACACGTGTTAATAATTCATATTATATTTCTTAAGTGTGCATATCATTTTCATGTCACATTATGTATTGAAGGGTATATCATAGTGATTTAATTTATAGAATAATATTTTATATAATATGTTATAATTCATCTCGTATTTTTATATTTTATACTATTCATTTTAAAGAAAAAAAAATGTGTTTATATTAGTGTTCTCGATTTTTTATGTGTTTAAATTTTTTTTGTCCTCTCGATTCTAAAGATTTACCTTAACTAATCCAGATCGACCCACGTTGCACAACTGACTTTGACGAATGAGTCTCCCAACAGAGATTTTCTGCATACTCAAGGACTCAAACTCGAGACCTTACTCAAGCGATATCAAGCTACTTATCACTTGAACCAACCCTTATTGATAAAATATTATTAATCTTTAAACCATAATAATTAAATTTGAAAATATTTGCATATTTTTTTGTTGTCTGAGTATTATTTTCTCCTGTATTATTTTGCTACCATGTCTTATTTAAATTATATTTTACATAATTTATTATAATTATTTAATTCCAACTTTATTTTTTAAAATTATTAAAACTATTTTATATAAATATAAAACATTATTTTTAAAACATTAAAATGATAGAAGTGATTAAAACTTTGAATCAACGTTAAAAATTTGACTTGAATCATAATTTCATGAATTTGAATTATCTAAAAAAATTAAATTTGAGTTTGAGTTGAATCCCTCATTTATGTACAATATATGTAGTGACTGATCTAGAAAAATTTTGAGGGTGTGCACAAGTATATTAATAATATAAAATTTTTATACCTAAATAGATAAAAAAAAATTAGGGTGGGCATGATAAAATTTCAGGGTGGGCACATGCATATATTAAGAGAAAAAACTTTGAGTTATAAAATGAGACTCATCACTCGAATAATTTAAAAGATTTTTTATTCGACTCGATTGAATACTATACATCATTTTATAGTTTAATACAAAAGTAGGATCTTACTTAGGTTACAGTACGGAATTTTCCCAGGGAATGAGTGACCAATATGAACAACACAATATCTTTTTTTCTGGATAAATGTTGATTTTATTCATCCAAAAGAAACCCACTATACAAACCAATTACAACCAGGGGAAAGTAAATAATGCAGCACCTATAAACACCATAAGCAAAAGAAAAGAAAAGCTATACCAAATCTCATTCTGCAGCGAGCACAAAAGAAAGAACTATCCTAGTACATCCCTTCAACCTCAATCTGACATAATGCCTTATCTGCAGAACCATACACTTAACTCGATGAGGACTAGCCCCATGTAATCTACCATTCCTCTCATGCCAAATATAATAAAGATACATCATCAGGCTATTCGAGTGATGGTCGCCTTCAAGGACTCCCCTCTACGATGAGCTTGAATCCAACTCATTATATCCACTCAACAACAGACAGACCAATCAACGTGACATGCTCGTAAAACACTAGACTAAACCCACCTAGAGAAGCTACATTCAGTAAAAAGATGATCACTATTTTCAACACCATAATCACAATGAACACTAGTAGGGTCTATGTGACCCCCTCCCCAAAGGAACATACGAATTTTCATCGACAAACGATAAAAAAAATTAATCAAGAGATGGAGTGATGGAGGATAAACAAATCACCCCAGGCCCAGATGATTTTGAACCGAGGGCCTTATCCTTGCTTGCGCCGAAGAGCCTCCCAAACCCTCTTCGATTGGTAGTCACCGTCCAAGCCACACAATATCTTCATTCAAAATTACTAGCTGCATAATGGGTTTATTTATTTATGTTGACGAAAACGGGTAAAGAAAACGAAAGAACACGAGAATTTTACGAGGTTCGGCAATGTGCTTACGTCCTCGGTGCCTAGGCGGCGCTAGAATTTTATTCAATGATATTTTAGGTCTAGGTTACATCTCTATTTATAATAGAAAAACCCTGGTACATAATTACAAAATCAACCCTGTACCGTACCGCGGGGGCTACGCCCCCGCACCCCCAACCCACATAATTTGTAACCCCACAACGAGACTTTCTTTGTAAGGACAGTTGATATTCGCTTCGCTCGCTCCATCTCCTGTCCTCTTTACTGGTATAATTATGAGCCATACCTAACAAATCTCCACCTTGGCGAATATCCTGCCCCTTGGAAACTTCAATGTGGGTTGGGTTACCTTGCTTCTTTAACAACTCGAAACATTCAACAAGTCCAAAGCAATACTTGAACTTGTCTGTCGTAACTGCCTTGGTGAACATATCAGCGGCATTCTCATCAGTATGTACCTTCTGAAACAAAAACCTCTCCAGATGCAACCAACTCTCTGATCTTGTGGAACCTTACATCAATATGTTTAGTTCTAGCACGATACACCTGATTCTTAGCCAAGTGAATAGCACTTTGATTATCATAAAGCAACTGAACTCCACCTTGTTGAACACCCAACTCCTTCACTAAACCAGTAAGCCATAAAGCTTCTTTTGCAGCTTCAGCCACTGCCATGTATTCAGCTTCAGTTGTAGATAGTGCCACGACAGATTGAACAGTAGACTTCCAGCAAATAGGCCCTCCACCAAGAGTAACACATACCCTGTCGTAGATCTTCTATTATCCAAGTCACCTGCATAATCTGAATCCACATATCCTACAACCAAAGGATTATCCCGCTGACTCCCAAAAACAATTCCATGTCCCACAGTACCCTTTAAGTACCGAAAGATCCACTTGACTGCATCCCAATGTTGCTTACCAGGTTTAGACATGTACTTACAAACTTGACTAACCGCATGAGCTAAATCAGGACGAGTACATACCATCGCATACATCAAGCAGCCAACAGCATTAGAATACGGAACCTTTGCCATATTTTCAGCTTCCTTATCTGTCTTAGGGCACTGTTCTGATGAGAGCTTAAAGTGATTCGCCAATGGAGTGCTAACTGGTTTCGCGCTGCTCATCGCAAACCTTTCTAGCATTTCTCAACATAACCCCGTTGAGATAGCCGCAGTTTCCTTGAGTCTCTGTCCCTGCAAATTTCCATTCCAAGAATTTTCTTTGCAGCACCTAAATCTTTCATATCAAATTCCTGACTCAATAAAGTTTTCAAACCGATAACATCATCCATGTTCTTCGCAGCAATCAACATATCATCAACATACAGTAATGAAAAATAAAGAACCATCATCAAGGCTCTTAACATAGACACAACAATCATACTCACATCGGTTGTAGCCAATCTTGATCATATAGGAGTCAAACCGTTTATACCACTGTCTCGGAGACTGTTTTAACCCGTACAAAGATTCTTCAATCTGCAAACTAAATGCTCGTTTCCAGGTTGAGTGAAACCTTCAGGTTGCCGCATGTAGATCTGCACCTCTAAATCACCATGCAAAAAGCAGTTTTAACATCCATCTGCTCTAAATGCAAATCCCAACTAGCCACCAATGCAAGTACTGCTCGGATTGAAGTATGCCTGACCACAGGAGAAAAGATTTCATCATAATCACTCCTTTCTGCTGTGAAAAACCCTTCGCTACCAACGAGCCTTGAACTTCTCCCCCTCTTTTCTGTTACTGCTGGTTTCTTCTTATACACCCATTTGCAACCAATTGGCTTCTTACCCTCAGGAAGGGGAACTAACTCCCATGTGCGATTATGATTCAAAGACTCCATCTCCTCAACCATGGCTGCCATCCACTTGTCGTTTTCCTGACTAGTAACGGCATCATGAAAAGTAACTGGATCATCACTGCTAACAGTAAGTGCAAAAGATACCAAGTCTTCAAAACCCAATCTGTTCGGAGGCTTTATATTCGTCCGTCTCACCCTGTCTCTGGCGAGACTATAATCCTGCAAATCATCCGTAGTGGAACCACCAGAAGTCGGTTGAGAAGTTTCTGGTTTCTCAACTGGAAACTGCTCGAAATCTACCACTGTCGTGTCTTGCTTCTGCTGCAACATAGACTGTTCATCAAAAACGACATCTCTACTAATCACAACTTTCTTCGCACTGGATCCCAGAACTTGAATCCTTTGACACCTTTTGTAACCCAGAAAAATGCACTCCTTCGATTTTGCATCAAGTTTGGATCTCTCATCAGCAGGTACATGCACATAAGCAGGACAACCAAAAATCCGTAAGTTATCAAAACTAACATCATGACCAGTCCATACCTCTTCTGCAACTTTCCCAGCCAGCGATGCCCTTGGCGATCTGTTGATAAGGTAACACGCCATGTTAACAAGCCTCAGCCCAGAAGTTTTGGGAAGCCCCGCATTCAACCGCAAACATCTGGCTCTTTCATTCAACGACCTGTTCATTCTTTCCGCAACACCATTCTGTTGTGGTGTCTTGCGCACTGTAAAATGCCTCTGAATCCCATGCTCCTTACAGAATTGTAGGAACTGTGAATCTGTGTACTCCGTACCATTGTCAGACCGCAAACACTTGATTTTTCGTCCTGTTTGGTTTTCTACCTCAGCTTTCCACAGCTTGAACTTCTTAAAAACTTCAGATTTCTGTTTCAAAAAATACACCCAAACTTTCCGTGAAAAATCATCAATAAAAGTAACATAGTACCTAGATCCACCCAAAGACGATGTCGGAAGGCCCCCATACATCAGAATGCACATAATCAAGAATCCCTTGAGTTGTGTGCTTCGCAGTCTTGAAACGGACTTTAGTCTGTTTACCAAGAACACAATACTTGCAAAAATCGAGCTTACAGCTTTTGACACCATGCAACAAGTTTCTCTTGTGTAATTCTGCCATACCACGTTCACTAAGATGAGCAAGGCGCATATGCCACAATTTTGTCGTATCATCACAAGACTCAACAGAGTGAACTCCACCTGCAACGGTACTCCCTAACAATCTGTAGATATTCCCTGCAGTCATCTTGCCTTTCATCACAGTCAATGCTCCTTTAACAATCCGAATGGTTTCCCTATCCTCGTCAACCTTAGGATAAAACCATTCTTGTGCAAAGTGCCCAAGGAAATCAAATTCTTCTTCAAGTCTGGGATATGTCGAACACCACTCAACGTCCGAACGGAGCCATCGTGCATCTTAATTCTGACATCACCAATACCAATAATATTGCAACATCGATCATCACCCAAATAAACCGAACCAGAATTAACCGGCCTGTACGTCGAAAACCATTCCCTATTTGGCGTGATGTGATAAGAACATCCATAATCAAGAATCCAAGCATCCGTCAATTGTGTCGTTGAAATAGAAAGCATATCACCCTCACTGCAATAAGAAGTATCATCCTCGACCACGTTCACAGACTTGGATGAGCCATCACGCTTCTCATCAGTCTGCTTTTTCAACTTCGGACAGTCTCGCTTCATATGTCCCGCCTCCTTGCACTTGTAACAGTGAATCGTCTTCTTATCCCTGGATTTGGATCTGGAATTCCGTTTCCCGGACCCTGCCTTCTCTGGCTTCCGTCCACGATCTCGATTACCCTTGACATATAAGCTATCGGCTTGAGAGCTTTCCCCTGCATTCTGCTTCCGCTGGTTGTGAGCCAACAGGCTGCAGTAATCTCCTCAACGTTGATAGTCTCTTTCCCATATGTAAGTAGTCACCATGTGTTCGTAGAGGAAGGCAACGAACACAACAGAATCATCGCTCTGTCTTCATCCTCATTTTCACATCAAGCCGAGCCAGATCAGAAACGATTTGATTGAAGACATTCACGTGTTGCGCCAAATCGTGATCGTCCTGCATCTTCAGCCCATAC
Source organism: Hibiscus syriacus (assembly GCF_006381635.1). NCBI lineage: Eukaryota > Viridiplantae > Streptophyta > Magnoliopsida > Malvales > Malvaceae > Hibiscus > Hibiscus syriacus. The sequence goes on from NW_024061774.1 coordinate 2,085,277, forward strand.
AGCCGCTGCTTCAGATACAGTTTTGTCGTTAAGGATTTGGACATAAACTGACTTTCCAACTTCCTCCAAATTTCGTCTGGAGACGATAGATGCATGACGTGATACATGACCTCGTCCGCCAAGCATAATCGTATGGTTCCTGCCGCTCGCTGCTGCAATTCTTCCCAATCTTCCTCATCCATCGACGCCGGCTTTGTAGGTCGCAAAGCCTTCAAGATCCCTTGCTGCGCCAATATCCTTCACCCTCGTTGCCATAATCCGAAGTTACCCTGACCATCGAATTTCGCGACTTCGAATTTTGCTCCTGACATCTGATACCAATTGTTGACGAAAACGGGTAAAGAAAACGAAAGAACACGAGAATTTTACGAGGTTCGGCAATGTGCTTACGTCCTCGGTGCCTAGGCGGCGCTAGAATTTTATTCAATGATATTTTAGGTCTAGGTTACATCTCTATTTATAATAGAAAACCCTGGTATATAATTACAAAATCAACCCTGTACCTTTACTGGTATAATTATGAGCCATACCTAACAATTTATTTGCAGTTTGGGTTTGATAATATCGAAGTTAAAGGCAGTGGAGCAAAGCCAATAATCAAACTCCCTTTTTCCCTCTCTAAAAAGCTGCTGCCTCTATAACCTTCACTGACACGGTTCTCACCATGCTAGAGACGGGTGTGGGAGATGAGGGTTTTAGGGGCTAAATTATTAAAATAAGACCCTTTTAATCTTTTTTTGTTCTAATAAAATAGCACCCCAAAATTTTTAATTTCCAAACAGAATAGTTCAGAGAAAAGTAACATATGCTTATTTTTCCAGCTCCAGATTATCCCCGGCCGTTTCTAGAAACTATTTGTTGTCTTTGTTATAGTGAGCCTTAATATTAGTTAAACATTTGTGGGCGCAGCATGCTCTAAAACATGGATCAAGAAACCGCATATCCCGTGTTAAACTTGGATGGCTTGTGGATAGTGTCAAGAGGGATGTTTTGTTGCAGGATTTGCTGTATTGATTTGGTTAGAACTTGCAACGTTGTAACTTTGTTTAGTATGATAATTGGAACTCGTTTTTCTTATTGTTGCGGTTGTTCCTTCCTCGTATACTATTTTAGAAATAGATTCCATACTTTGGTTGATTGATGGGCCTTTGAAAATGGATACCCACTATTCACTCCATTTCATCTCTCAATACCTTCTTTCGTCTTTATTTTCTTCCTCATTTTTATTCTTCTAAATTTTATTTTTATATTTATCACATATTAAAATATTTTTATAATGTTCTTAAATTGTGATATCGACAGTTTGTTATAACTAAATTATAAAGAAATATGAAAATTAATCATGTCAAATCATCAAGAATAAAATATTAAATTTACAAAAATCTACACGAATTAATTGATATATTGAAATCTTTAAGTTTTTATTTGGTTGCGATCTTCCGATAAGATAAGTTTACTCTTGTAATAAAAACTCTCTGAAGAGATAAGACTAATACAAGTTAACATATTTCTTTGAGACTACTACTCTTTATATAGATTGAATATTAGGTCAATCTTTTAAGTATTTATAATTTTGTCCCTCATCAAATTATAAATACAACTTATGGTATGTACATATTGATTCTATGATACTTTAATATATATAATACATATAACATAATTAATCACTTAATTTTATGTCATATTTTATAATAATATTGTACATTATATATACGGACTACAAATATGGATTTTATTCAAACACGGTTAACATCTTATCATATTTTTTATTATATTAAAATATTGATCGTGTTTATTTTTCGATCATTCCGCAATGGAGAATGCAGTTTAGTATTTAGTTGAGTTGATGGGACAGCTTTAGCCTACTTCGCTGGTCCCCAACATTTTTTTTTTGGATAATTGGTCCCCAACATTGATGAACATGTTAAGTGACATCCAGCTCATTTTCCCTGTAATTCCTCACTCAATAAGATAATAATTTTTATGTCAATTCGGGTATTTTATGGCTATGGTTAATTGTCAAACCTATCTTTAATTTTGGCTTTCCTTATGATACTAATTTTAAGAAATATACAAAAATATATATATAAGGGTAAGGGACCCCTTAAAAATAAAGGACAACCCCCGCTTTTTCTCCACGTTCATAAAATGCCCTTGTGAAAGCAAAGTAAAAGTTGTCATGAAAAAACCCTTCAAATTGTTATTGCGGGTAGCCTACCATGCCAAGATTGGGATAATGCCCCAAAGATTAAGATTGGTGCCCAGTAATCAACATTGAGAGATGAGCAGATCAAATGTATGTCAGAACTCCCAATTTTTCTACTATTATCCTTTCGGCTGTGCCACCTACCATGCATTATTGTTCATACACCTATTTAATTTTTCAACCAAAATTATATAGCCTCTTAAAGTATATATTTTTCAATCCAACGTCCAAAAAATGTATTTGATAGACTTGAGCTGAGTCAAATTAAAAAAATAATCTTAATTAATTGATTAATTATATTTTATAATTTAAATTTTATTTAATTTTTTTGAGTCGACTCGTATCTATAAATTTTGAGTTTGAGTTAAGTCGAATTGTTTAGTTTCTATATAAATTTAATTGGCATTTTTTATAATATTATGGAATAATTTTTTTTATTGATTTTCTCTAATAAGATAAGATGTGCATATATATATATATATATATATATATCAACTTTTTAATATTTATAATATTATTTGTTAAAGAATATAGCTTGAGAATGAAATATTGATATGAGCATAAAAGAGTCAAATAATTGATAGGAAAAAAAAGAATGTAAAATAAATTACGGTCAAAAGATTAAATAAATAAAATAAAAATTAATAGATCAAATTGAAAAAAAAATAGTTTTTTGGTTTACTTAAATTTCTTATATTCTAACTCAATTTAAACTAAAAATTCAACTCTATAATTGAAGGTAACTCAAAAATTTAAAAATAAAAAAATATTTTCGAGTAGCCAACATTTTTGTGATAATTTAGTCAAATTATATAGTTTCCATAAAAGAAACCCTATAAGTCGCATGTAAATATCGATGCTAATTCAAAGACCTAAGCACTATTAAAATGGTTAATTAATTAATAAACAATCATAACTCGCCTTACTTCATGGGCCAACACGTTTGGACACAAATAAACCTCCAACCCAAGCTCAATTATTGTGGAAAAGTGACTGATTTTGTTATTAACTTCCGATTAACATCAAATATTAATGAAACAAAAATGATCAGAAAACAAACTATGGCAAGAAAAGAAGAGAAGTTTTACTCCACGTGTTTTGTAGTTTTCTTTGCTTGATCTTCTTCATTTTCCCCTGATCTGCCACATTATTTTCACCATTTTCCTTTCTTCAATGTCTAAAGGCATGAAGGAAGAAACACATCAAGGGAACAAGAGTTGAGACCCAACAAGCTAGCAATTTTTCAGACCCCGAAGGCGGCGGGGGAGTGTGGTAATAAAATGGGAAGTAAGGCACAATGGGGTTCGGAGGTGGCGGCGTTGGGTAGTTTTTGTACGTCGGTGGAGGGTAATACATGCCACCGATGACGCCATTTGGCGGCGGAGGAGCGTAGTAGTTGTTACCACCTCCGGATTGTGATGGTGGTGGTGGTGGAGAGTAGTAGTAGTTACCACCACTACCGCTAGAGCTGGGTGGAGACGGCGGTGGTGGACAGTAGTTGGAGCTAGAAGCAGGTGGAGGTGGAGACGGTGAAGGCGGCGATGGGTTTTGTTGCTGGCATGGGGTGCATTTGATGTCGTTGGAACTGGTTTCTGCTGAACCAACCAGTACTGAACTCAAAAACATAGCCAGGAATGTCGAAACAGCGGTAATTGTATGAATTTTTTTCATTTTTCTGGGGAAAAATGATTCCCTGTTTGGATAAAATGAGTTTTCTTGGGAAAGAAGAAGGGGAAGAGGTGAATTGAGTGAGTGAGTTGAAAGGAAATGAGTAAGATGCCTTAAGATTGAAGTTTGAAGTTAACGGAAAGCTATTTTTATACGATGGATTAAATGGAAGTTGTTGACTCAAAAAAGGAAGAGGAAAGGAAAAAGTGTGGGTTAAAATAAATTTAAAAAATATGAGCTTCAAGTTCCAAAAGACTACACCGACACGTTTTTACTTTAACCTTTAAACAGAGCGCCGAATTTTACGCGGAATCTGAGGAGTTTTATGTCCATTTTGTCAAAATATGAGGGTAATTTTGGGATTTTAAACATCATTCATGCACGTGTTGGCAGCTAATTGGATGGGTTAAAAATTTGATGAAGTAAATTTTGTTTCAAAATTCATACCTCTTTTACATATTAATTTATCTCATAAGTTTGTGTAAGAATGATTATTTTACTACTTGCTTTCAGGTCGAGCACCTTACCGAGTGAGTTATGCAAGGTAAATAATTGTGACAATGGTGTCACAAAATTGAGTAGAGGATAATAGCATGCCTTGGAGAGTTGATAGACATTAATCCTACGTCCAAAAGAAGAAGAAGAAATGTACTAAAATTTAAGAAAGAAAACGTAATGGCCATGTGACACTTGCACAATATAATAACTAAAAAATTTTAAATTAATTTAGAATTATTTTGTGTAAATTAATTATTAAAATTATTTAAGATCCATTAATCGGTTAAAGATGTTTATTTTATCTCATTTTGCATGAATTTAAATTCTTATATTTACTTTGAAAATATAATATATCTTCACTTAATCGAAAAATAAATAAAACTAGCAATAGTTCATTAAAAATTATTTTTAATTTAAACTATTAATTTATATTTACTCATTAATATTAAATTAAATAAAAAATAGAAAAATTATTTCCACCGTGTAATTGTATTGTACCGGGATGAATTTATAGGGTCATAAGTGGGGGGCTTGACTGAGATGACGGATTGGGTGAATCAGCGCAGACGTGACAAAGAGGCAAGCTAAACGTGTTGCTTTTCCCTTATGTTTTTTTTCCTCTCTAACTAACTACTTTTTTTTTTATAAATTTCATATTATTATCCAAGAAGCAGTAGTAAACATACTGTTACAACCAATACAATGCACAAACCAACACCCACCTCCTAAGAGGATCTAATTCCCCAAGCTAGACAAAGGTCCCTATTGGCTACACTACTCTGTATAACCATACGAACAGATTTCATCCTAACAACCTCAATAATACAATTCACTACATTAACAACATCCCTACTGTGACCCCTAAACTGTCTATGATTCCTTTCTTCCCATATACAATATATATATGCACACCAGACAGTTCTAAGTATAAAAACAAGAAAAGTTTCCCCCCTGAATCTGGAGACTGCCCAACTTAATTCCTCATCCCAACTTCCCACTGTTATGTCGATATTACACAATCGATTGATCATCTCCCCAAATAGCTTTCGTGTATGAGCATTCAAAGAAGACATGGCTACGGGTCTTGGCCTCGGCTCTACATAGCCTACACTTATCATCCACCCCAATCCCCATACGGATAAGTCTGTCAACCGTTGGCAATATGTTGAGGATAGCCATCCAAGCAATGAGAGAGTGCTTGGGAGTGTGCAAAGGAAACCATATAGCCTTATGCCATTCTACCTTCACTGTCCTCCCTCTAATCTCCTGCCACGGCCAACGAGCATTAATTCTGCCCCAGTCCATGATCCCCGAGAATAGGGGTTGCACTTCCTCTCTAACTTTTAAGATTTTTCCGTATGCACCAACTGAAATATGGTTTACTTTCAACAGACCAGAGATCCACTCCCTTAAAAACGTAAGATCTCACCCCAAGCAACCCAAAGTGACCCCTCTGCCATAAGAAGCTCTTTAACCAATAACAAAATACAAGCTTTGTTCCAGCTAGCTAACTACTTATATCTTAACCACAATGCTAAACTGATGCTAATGTTTATATTTTTTCTCTCTCTTTTTATTATTTTTTGAAATATGAACTTAAAAATAGTTAAAGTAATAATTATTAACATGTATAATCAGATCAGATCAATTAATAATAGTAAATTACGTAATCCAAGGCTGGCCCTAAAGGTTTTAATACTATATTTTATAAATAAAAAATAAATACAACACATTTTAAAAGAGTAAATATCTAAATGAATATATAAAAAAACCATTAATGATTGCATATCCTATGTGTTGTTTATAACTGTAATGTCAAATATCATATAAAATTATTTGAATAAATAAATAAATATATTTTATAATGTAATGATTTCTCAATATGTATACACTTTCGGCCGAACCTATCCAGGCTGGGGAGGAGACATATGCCCGATTGGATTCACAATAATTCAATTTTCTTTTCCTTTTTCTTTTTTCAATTAATTTGATTGGAATGTGCAATATGTCTTAAAAGATTCCCGGCTCCTTGATATATATAGCTTGAAAAAGGGAAGAAAATATAGAATCTTACTATACATCTTTGGTTTCCCTTGACTTTCTGGAGCCCTAAGGAAGCTTTAGGAATCAAAATAAATCCTTTTTTGAATGTTTTGGAAGATGGTTGCTTATTTGGAACAGACTATGGTTAAATGGACTAAAATCATCTTATATTATTTGCACTGCACTCCTCTAGGCAGAATAGATGAAGCAAAGTAGTGGGCGATTTTCCCGATATATTACCGGTGACCGGTAATTTTATTGATTTAACATCGGTCATACTATATTTCCCGATTTAACACCCTTAGCAGTAAAGCGCGCCCCTTGCACCGCGCTATACGATGATTTGGCGTCACGTGGGGTATAGCGCGCCCCTTGCACTGCGCTATACGGTGAGATGGCGCCACGTGGGTATAGCGCGGCCGCTGCAGCGCGCTATACCTGTATATCTGACACGTGGGGTATAGCGCGGTACAGGGGGCGCGCTATACCCCTAATTACCGACCCCTCCCCTCCCCCATCCTCCCTATAAATACCCCCGTCCTCAATCACTTTTATCACACCAAAATCTCTCAAATTCTCTAAATTTCTCTCAAATACTCTCTTTTTAAGGTATATTTTATAATGTTTTTACTATTATGTTTTTACTTTATTTAATATTTTACTAATATAATTCTTTTACAGATATATAATGGAAGGTAATCTATTTCGCTCGGATGGAAATCATATATCTCTACACTTTGCTGATACGGTAACATTTTAACGTTTTAATTTAAATTATTAATAATATTTAGTTATTTATTTAATGCATGATTATTATATTAATAATTAAATATCTCGATACTTTGATGATACGGTAACATTTTAACGTTTTAATTTAATTTAAATATTATTGATTCATTTAATACATGATTATTAGATTAAGAATTAATTTTTGTAATTATTTATTTTTAGGAGAAGGACCGTGTATTAGATCCTTTTATTAAGAATCTTAAGTTAGTGATACCCAGCCGTGTCTTGCCGTATTTAGTAGAGGCTGGATTCGGTTACATAGGTAGATATCAGGGTCACTGTAAGATAGAGCCAAACCTTTGCCTTAGTAGGGCGGTGGAGGTCGGAGACACACATTCCCATCTTCCGTGCGGAGAGTTCACGATCACTTTGAGGATGTTTCTATGCACCTGGGGCTTCCGGTGGATGGAGATGTGATATCGAGGATAGCTTCCGGTTCTTGGACTGCTTTATGTCGGGATAGTCTAGGACGTGTCCCGGAAAATTTTATCGGAGGTAGGATACCGTTAAATTGGTTAGATGCCAATTTTCGGGAGTTGAGCGCAGACACCTCTGAGGATGAGGTTAAGATGTATGCACGGGCATGCATACTGCAGCTGATAGGATATTTGTATTTACTCTTTTGTGATGATGACAGCGAGGAGTCAGAACCAGTGATACGAAGAATCCTCCTCGACCGACAGCCACCGCCCTGCGGAACACATTCGCGTCATAGGCATCGATAGTTTTGTTTTTTATTATATTTGTATTTACTTTATTTTGTTAAATTGTAATTTTTTTATTATTTCTCATTTAATACTTACTTTATTTTGTTAAATTTGTTGGACTTTTTTAATGTATTTCAGTTCATTTTTTATTACCATTTAATATCAGTTATTGTAATTTGGTTATCATTTACCATTTAATACTTATTGTTATTAGTTTGTTAAAATTTAATGATTGTGTTTGTTTTTTAATCTTCATCGGTGATTATCAAATGACATTAACTTGAAGTAAATGCAAATTAAAGTAGAAGAATTATTATTTGATAATAAAATACATCATTTCCTCATCAATTGTTACTTGATGACAACATAATTGGACATGTTTTTCTAGTGTGTCCTGGGTTTCTACGATGACCACATCTTCTGTCTTGTCTAGATCTTTCTCTAATATCCATATATTTGATTGGATTTTGGACGACCACGCTCCCTCAATAAACTCAGATTTGGTACAATCAGAAGCCAATCTTGAACCTCATCAGGGTCTTCTTCATTACCTATGGGGGAAACTCAAATTCGTATACCTTAAAAACTTCAGATAGTAGGTATACGGGATCCACAAAATGGTTATAGTCTTGACGTGTATGCGAGCAAGCTGCTATCACATGAGAGCATGGATACTTTAGAGCTTGAAAAAACCCGTAGTCGCACATTTTGTCCCTTAGATTTACTCTTAACGACACAACTTCAATCCCTTGAAGAGGTCGCGGCAACTCTGTGACATGAAACATTTCATGCCTTCTAGAGAAGCTTGTTACAGACATTCCATTTGATGCATCAATTTTTTCTGTAGATCTGCAACTAATTTAGGGTGATAGACATGACCGCCTTGCATCCAGGTTTTAGCTTGTCCCCCGAGCTTTGCAAAAAGCGCCCCAAAACGAAAATATGTAGTCTTTACCAAAGCCGCTACTGGTAAGTGACGTGCACCCTTTAAGGTTGAATTGATTGCCTCTGCCAAGTTGGTCGTCATGTGTCCATATCGATATCCACCATCATATGTGTTCGTCCATATTTCTTTATCGATGAGGCTGATATAATCATATCCTTCCTCGTTCTTCGCCCGTAACTCTTGAAACATTGATTCAAACGTTCGAGGAAGTAGTTCGTAACATGATCAAAAAATATATAACTTGCTAACTTGTTGTCTTTGCAAAATTAAAACGATCGAAAGAAAACAAACTTGCTAAGTTTCACTTACCCATGCGCACAATTAATTGACGCTCATCATTCTTCTTGTACCTTCCATGGTAGTTCGCGGCAATGTATCGAAGACAATACCTATGTTGGACAAAGGGTGGTTGCCACATTGGACCCAAAGACTCCATTGCTGCTTTGATCCCAGCTCCACGATCTGAAATGACACAGATGTTTTCCCTCGTGATAACATGTGCCCGTAAATTTCAGAGGAAAAAAGCCCAAGAAGCTGTATCTTCTCCTTCGACAAGAGAAAAAGCAACTGGAAGAATGTTGTGATTGCCATCTTGGACAACTGCCAATAATAAAACTTGCTTGTATTTTCCATACAAGAAAGTCCCGTCGATCTGGACCACAGGCTTGCAGTATTTGATAACATTAACGCACTGTGGGTAACTCCAAAAAACCCGGTAGAATTGGCATCGACGCGAAGAACTCGATCATTATGGTATGCATAGGAGGTTTCAAAGTCCACAATTTTCCCAGGATTCAACGTTCGCACCAGCCTAAACCAACCTGGAAGTTCGTTGTAAGATGCATCCCATCAGCCATGAAGTTTGACAATGGCATTTTGTTTTGCCAACCAAGCTTTTTTTATAGAAGACAGTGTACCCATACTGCGATTATATAGCTGAAATCAACACTGCAACAGCTATATGAGAGCTTGTTTTGACCATGGGCATGATGGCTTGGCATATCACTTCAGAGTCCAAGTTGGGATAATCTTGGTTGACCCCTCCAGCACAACATGTGTGAGGACCGTTGTATACTGTTAGTTCCCATCTGTTGTTTTTCCTCTTCCTCTTCGATACGTGAACCATCCAATTACATCCGTTTTCACGCTGGTCACAATAGCATACATATTTTTCGGTCGTAGAGCGGTCTACTCTGGATTGAACAGAATTACGGATATTGTAATTTTTGATAGTCATCATCTCTTCTTCTTTGCTTGAAAACTCCATGCCTAAAGATAACTCACCATTATTTATTGATGAGTAATACCCATAGTCACCGAGATGAGGCATATCCGCAAATTTTGGCCCGTACATTGCACCATAATCAGCTTCATATATGTGTGCAGGAGGGTCAGTTTTTGCCACATTTCCTGGAACTTCATCATCATCGGAGTTGAATTGCGGTGATTCTGGGTCAATGAATAGTCCAGTCTCAGCACCATCCGCACCAGGCTCACGAAACGGTTCTTCTGGTGGAGATGATGGTTCCTCCATGCTCTCCACATTTAGGTTGAAGAACCTACTACTTGCACGCCTTCCCCTTGAATTGGAAGGCATATCGACATTGAGATCGAAAAAGCTCGCAGTCGAATGCCTTCCCCTAGAGCTTGAAGCCATCGTGTCAAATGGAACTGCACAGATGGTTGCGTCGATGTCATCTCCATATTAAGGTCAAAGGGATTTGCAAATAAATGTCTTCCCCTTGAACTGGACGCGATGTTGCCATACGGATTGTTCGTCGACCTACCTCGATACATATCGTAAGGAGTTGCGGATGAATGTCTCCCCATTATGGCATTAAAATCATTACACATTACTGTCGTCGGGCTGTCAACTTGTTCAGTCAGCCTATAGTGGGAGCTTAATGATTGACCCCGAACAGCACGCATTTGAACAAAATGTGCATACATCTCAATAGCGGCGTCTGAATAATTACTTTGAGCTTCAACCATCATTTCAACATCATCATTGTTCGAAAGTTCGAACGCTGTATAAGTTAATGGCAACAATGATTTTGGAAATCTATACTGCAACGACGACACTCTTCTACTACTTCCAACATGAATCTTCCTCGAAATCTTCGTTATCAGCTCCTCAAGAGTCATGTTTCTCTTGAATGATATTTTAACACGCTCATTTGATGCGAAAACAACGCCGGTTTCATCTTCTCGAATTTCACCATCATAATAAACAATAGCTGAAAGTCGCGCTATTATTTGAGTTTAAAAGTGCGGCACTATTGTATCTGTAAAAAAAAATAAAGAAATAAAACCTGATTTAATAAATTATATGACGAACATATAACACAATAAATTTTTTACACATCAAACGTAAATAAATTAATAATATAATTTAATATTATTACCTGCACCGTAAACTATTTCGATGTATGCTCCCGCTTTCCAATTTTACAAACATAAAAATTAATTGAAAATAATTAGTATAATATTTTTTTCAAATAATCATAATAATAATAAATATAATAAAAATTATAAAAATTACCTTATAACGAAAAATCGCACGAACTTCTAAATAAAATAAGAGAAGATTGCCAGAATTATTGACTCGTTGACGGAATTGTTGTATTAATTTATAAGTTGAGATGAGAGATGTGAGAAATTAACCGGCGGAGAATTGTATTTATAGGAGGAAAGTTATACAAAACGGTACCTGCCCCGCGCTATATAAATTATGTCAGGAGTAAAGGTATGTCGCGGTACCTGCCCCGCGCTATATAAAATTATGCAGTAAAGGTATAGCGTGGTACCTGATCCGTGCTATACCCCTACGTGGCGTATAGCGCGCTGCAGGGGCCGCACTATACCACATGGCGCCAGCTCACCGTATAGCGCGGTGCAGGGGGCGCGCTATACCCCACGTGATGCCAAATCATCGTATAACGCGATGTAGGGGGCGCGCTTTACTGCTAAGGGTGTTAGATCGGGAAATATAGTCTGATCGGTGTTAGATCGATAATATTACCTGTCACCGGTGATATATCGAGAACATCGCCAAAGTAGTGGGGGTGGAACTGTAAGTGTGTGAAAAGGACTTATAAAAATGGACCTACAAAACAGGGCAGATACAGTTGCGTAGTTGTGGTGGGATGGCGGGTGAAGTGTAAAGTGTCCACAAGAAGAGAAGATGATGATTTTGTACAATATTACCTTATCATAGTTCATGGATTGGCATACAACACATACAGTGATCCCAAGTTCTTCCAGTCCCTGTAAAACCTGACAAGAAGTGTTGTGTTGTGTTAGGTTGGCTGCCTTATGTTTCTTATCCCCCCTTCACATGCTCTGCCAACTCCCAAGTTCGGCTATTGGACCAAACTGACATTATTTAACTGAATATTTACCTTTTTAGCACTGTTTGATATATATTTCCGAAGTGGCACCCTTTCGGCTGAGCTGGCGAAAGGTGCATCCCCGGGGACGTGCTTTACCCGGGTTTTCGCTGAGTTGGATGCCACGTGTGGAAGACGCATCCCCGGGGACGCGTCTTCACGGGATTCTGATGACTCGGCTGCCACGCTGGTATTTTGTTTAATAATAAATATTTTATTTTATTTGTTATAAATTAAATATATATGTAAAGTGTTTCGATTATAATGTAAGAATTATCAAATGTATTTTGTAATGTGGTGTAAAGGTGGAGTGAATTATCTACATTAATATGAGAACAATAAATGAAAACCAGTTTTGATTTTTATGTAGTTATAGGAAAAATGTATGAAATTATATTACACATATAGTTATATTATTATTTTTATTTTGATTATCGATCTATTAATTTTATTAGTTAATTATTCAATGTATCAATCTAGTCATCTCTTATCAATATTTAACGAAAATATTGATGCATAGTTAAAAATTAATATAATTACACATTTAATCTTCAAGACTTACATTTTATGAATTAGTCTTATTGAAAATTTAATTTTAATAATTTAATCATCCAATCAGAACATGAATGTGTCATCGTATACATAAATTTTTAATACTTTATTTTTTTTAATTTAATATTTTCTCTACTTAGAAGGTGGAATTATTATATTTTTAAAAAAAAAAAATTAATAATAATATTAATTATTATATTAAATAAATATATTGAAATATTTATGTATTTAAAAGTTTTAAAAAAATTATTTAGGTACATACATTGGCAAATTATAAAATGCAATAACATTAAATTATTAGAAACAAAAAATTCATTAAATACAATATTAATTACATAAGAGTTACGGTTATATGATGATAACAGAGCGCTGTACATTTTTTTTCTATTGTGCCCGATGTTTCTACAATGCCCACATCGTTTTTGTTCTGTTGACTTCTCCCGAAATCTATATCACAATGTATTCTAGTAGATTTTGGACGACCTGAGTCCATCAATAACAATGGATCTGGGTACAATTGTAAGCCAAGTTTGAATCTCATTTGGGTCTCTTTCGTTTCCTATGGGCGGAAACTCAAACTCATATACGTTGAATACTTGTGAAAGTTGGTATACGAGATCAACATAATTTTTGTAGTCCAAATACGAATGTGAGCAAGCTGCAATGACATGAGAGCACAGATATTTGAGTATTTGAAAGAAACCACAATCGTACCACCTCTCTTACAGATTAACTCTGAAAGAGTTAGCTTCAATTCCTTGCAGCGGACGTGGCATTTCGGTTACACGAACAATTCGGGTGCGAGAAAAATTGTAACTAACATCCATTTGATGCAACCACTTTTTTCTGTAAATCAACTACTAGTCTTGGGTGGTAAATATGGCCGTGTTTCATCCAAGTAAGAGCTTGTCCACCTAGCTTTGCAAAGAGATGACCCAAACGAAAATAAGTCGTTTTAACCAACGTCGTGACTGGTATAAAATATAATAACTATTAAAAATACTAACATAAAAAAATTTCTTACCACTAATAAAAATTTAAAACTCAAATAGTTGGAGAATTTAAGTCATATAAGAGAGGAGAATATGATTTTGGTGTGAAGAATGAGGGAGGGTTGAGGGGGTTTATATAGGGGAGGAGTAGGGGTAGTTAGGGAAAACGGATGGGGGCATTTATTGCATTTAATGGAAGGCGCGTCCCCAGGGATGCGCCTTCCACACGTGGCAGTCGAGTCATCAGAATCATGTGAAGGCGCGTCCCCGGGGATGCGCCTTCCACACGTGGCATCCAACTCAACGAAAACCCGGGTAAAACACGTCCCCGAGAATGCGCCTTTCGCCAACTCAACCGAAAGGGTGCCACTTCAAAAAATAAATATTAAACGATGTTAAAATAAATATTCAATTAAA